>NC_007287.2:2055717-2368934 GCF_000002725.2 Leishmania major strain Friedlin | reverse complement strand
CGCGTATCTTTCTTCTCTTTTGCTTCTTTGTGTGCTTCAGGTGCTCGTACACGGCCGCTGTCCGACAGCCATCATTGAATGCACGCATGGGTTTGTTGTGATGCTAGCGCTGATGTTTGCGGGCGATTCTCCGTGAAGCAAGGATACCACACACACACACACATACACATACACACCACTGCTTACCTCGTTCTCCTCTCTAAGCTTACTCTCCTTCTGTTTGCTGACGGAATACCGCAGGGGAAGCGACTGATCGACCTGTGCTATTACTGAAGCTCTCACTTTGCAGCGTCTTTTTCATTGCTTGTCTGTAGTGCGCCTGCTGATTCTCTGCATCGCTGCCCCTGCTTTGCCTTTTTTCCTTTGTCCTTCGCGTTTGTGTCCGTGGGTGCGTCGTCGACGGACGAGCAACATCTCTCACGATCGTCTACCCGCTGTTCTATCTCCTTTGCCCCAGTTTGTGCTGCGGCCACTCAACCCTCCTCTCTCTCTCTCTCTCTCTTATCGTGCTCACAGGCGGACACACAAGCCTGTGCGCGTACCCTTCTCTCGCTGCTCGTAGTCATCGACACTGCATCGCGGCAAAAAAACTGGGCCGTGCGCCTCGAGGTCGTGGTGCCGATTGAAGGCGGCGAACGACATGGAAGCAAAGGCGGCTTCCTCTCCACACGCACCCACCACGTCGAGCTTATGTTCACCGCCTCCGGCCCCCGTGTCAACCGGCCTGACTTGGCGGAACCGGCCAGCTTCTTTGAGGCTTTGCAGATTCTTCGGTCCGAAGACCCGTACTATATGAGCATTACACACCCTTCCACCGAACAAGTCGACTACTTGAATGGAGTTATCAAGTGTTTGCGTCTGCAGCTGGATGGCGGGGTAGATGAAGCGACGGGTGACAAGACGGCGTACGAGCTCGCCGTCGCGCTTCTGTGGCACTCCGATACGTCGCTCATCGAGGAAGGCGTGCAGCTGATGGAGTACTTGCTGAAGGAGCGCTGGGACCAGTACTGGTCCACGGCGATCTGCAGTCGACCCAGCGCCGCGGTTGGCGACGACCAGGACGAACATGGCGAGGCTGTTCGCAGTCAGGTAGTGGAAAGCGTACCAGATGAGGACGACCGCGACGATGGCGAATGGGTAGACATCTTCGGCAGCCCAGCTGAGGGCCAATGTGTGAACCTCAGTTGTAATGCAGCAGTCGCGCATCCCTGTTCTGCTCATCGCACGAGTAACACAATGGCCCAAAGGGCCGCAGACTCGGGAACGCAGGCGATCTTGCGTGGCTCCGCTGTCCAGTTCGCCACAGCCCCGCCGCCGCCAGAGAGCGAATGCGGGTCGGTGCCGCCATCGCTGGTGCGTGACCGCGGACCGTCCGCCGCTCTCACGGAGGGCGAGTCTGGCACGACAGTCGGCTCATCCTGCGCATGCTCCACTACTGTTACTGTGATGGCCATCACACAGGGCACGCAGAAGTCGTTGAATTCGTTCTGCACAGGCCCGGACACGGCAATGCCAAGCACTGACAAGCACGTGCTGAGTTCCACTGACGCGCTTTCGCATTACGAGCGTCTGGCGAAGTGCTACTACAACCTCGCCGTCGGCTACACAAAGATCCGGAAGAACGAAAAGGCCCTCTTCTACATTAGCAACATGCTTCGGCTCAGCCCCCGTAGTGAAGAGGGGCTGATGCTGCGGCGTCTCCTGTGCGCACGCCTGTACGTGCGTCAAATCTTTATTTTCTCTGTCCCGCTGCTTGCTTTGGGTTTGCTCTTTCTGTAGGGTAGGCGGTAGTGAAGTGGTAGCTGCGTGCAAGGTGTTGAAGGAACACGGAGAGAACGAGCGACGAGCCAGGGCTGCGGTGCACTGCCACAGCAGCGGAGCGACTCGTCGAGGTGCATGGGAATGTGTGGCAGGGATATCGCTTGGTGGTGCCCTGGCGCTAGCACGGGCGCGCGCGTGTGTGTGTGTGTGTGTCTGCCTGTCTGTGTGCGCGTGGCTTCCCGCATATGTGTGCTTCGCATCACGCACCGCCATCTCCCTGCTCCAACCTCCCACTCTCCTCGGTCCCTTCGTGCATACTTTTCTGTTTTCTACCCATCTTGTTGCATCCATTATTGGCAATGCTCTTTGGCGGCATGGGAGATGGGGCGCCCTTGATGCATCACTTCCTGTGGTCGCTCCCGTTTCTCGTTTTGTTGTTGTCTTCGTTCAGCGGGCGCTTGCTGTTGATTCCTGCATTTCGTGTTGTCTGAGTTCCCGCTATGGTGTCGCAAAACATCATGCGTTTCGGTTTTTCTTTCGCTGCTTGCTTGCTGTCGAGAATCTCTTCATTCCCTGCCATCTTTTGTGCCCTTTTCAGGCTGCAACTCGCCCTAAAATGAAACGACAGCAGCAGCGACACGCTTCGTGGAGCTCCCTCCCGCGCCATTTCTGTGTGTTGTCTGTGTGACCCTGCGCTGGTCACTGACTGCTGCATCGGTGGCCTCTCTTTCCTTTCCGCCTGTGTGAACCACTGGGAGCAGGAGAAGGATTCGGCCGTGCGCTTTGAGATGCTCGCCTCGGTGCGAACGTGTCGTGTGGGGGCCGCGTAGCGTAACACTGCCCGTGCGCTTGTCTTCACGCCGCGTACTCGCTGCCGTTGGCTGCACACGTGCACACTCATCGCGTGTTGTCCTTGTGTTCTCCTTGCACGTTCATCTTCTGTTCGTCTATCAACGCCCGAAAAACTGACGCCGCTCCGGCACTGAGGGGAAAGCATGCCGACAAAGAGGGAGCGGGTGAACAAAGAGAGAACTGCAGCGTATCCGCGAACGTGCAGGTGTTCGACTTGATGAGCACTCCTTCGCTACCAACCTCTTCTCTATCGCTGCACCTTGTAGCACTTGCTGCCACTCCGCGTTGCCTAGCTCATCTGCTCCACACCACGCACACGAACCCCCAACGAAGCACAAGCACACAAGAGGGGGGGGATCTGTTAGGTGCGGACACGATGCTGCGAGCGTCCACACCACTGCTGCGTCTAACCGGCCTCTCCTTAGTCCTCAATCGCCGCTCTCTGCTACGCCGTGACGTAGTGGCGAGACCACGGTTTCCAGCGCGCCTTAGCGTCCCTGCAACGGGCACCACGGCAGTCTCGCCTTTTCGTGCTCCACTGGCGTTGTGCGTACGGCGCAGTAGTACAACAGCGCGGTCAAGGCAGTGGCGCTCATTGAAAATCGCGCGCTCATGGCGGGAAAGGCCGGCCTCGTCTTCCTACGCTGCGGTGAAGCGCCAGAAGGCGTCGAGGCGTAGAGGGGTTTCGAAATCTAGGGGGCAATCAACAGCCACCAGCGTGAAGACTCACAAGAAGGGTCGCGGAAGCCTGCGGAAGAAGCGCCTCAGCGCCCACCAGCGACAAGCAATGAGGTACAACAAGCGTGTCGAAGCCATTGCTCGCCTCTGGAAGGAGCAGCAGCAGCCGCAAAAGCAAGGCACTAGCAAGAGGCTTGAGAAGTCCCTCTCGTCACGGCTTAAGTAGTTGAATGGACGCGATGACCACAAACAGCTCTTCACACACACACACACACACTCTGTGCGTGTGTCTCCTTGTTTGTCTGTAGGTGTTTGTGTGTGTGTGTGTGTGTGTTGCGCTCTCGGATCAGCGCCTTTCACTTTTGCACGCGACTTTGCCTCTTGGCGCAGCGTCACCGCTCCATCTAAGTTGTCCCCTTATTGTGTAGCTGCTGAGGAGGCTTGTACGCCTTCCTGTTTCCCTGTATAATTACCTTTGCCCGATCTTTTTGTTTTCTGGTGTCTCTGTCTGTGCGCGCATGTGTGCCTTTGCACTGGCTCAGGCGCGCCATTCGTGTCGCTAGGCCGGATATCGCCCCTCACTTCTTTCTCGTTGCCGCGCTTCAGCTCTTCTCGGTGACAAGGGTTTTTTGGTGAGCGTTCTTGCATGAACCGGCCTTGGGTACGGCGTCGCTTTACCAACCCTGTCACCGGCAGGCGCCCCCTCCTCTCTTCTGCTCCCTTGGCTCACAGTTCGTCCCCTTCAACGGGTCCTCATGCTGTGTATGTGGGGCGAGCACAAGAGACAGCAGTCGGAGCGCGCAGGAGGAGGAAGGGGTTAGTGGGGCACATCACCCCCTCGAGGAGTTGCGCAGTCATGCATACGTTTCTTGCATTCTCTTCTCACATCGTGCGGCCCTGCTTACGCGACGCTCACATTGGGCAACCACGCCTGTGTTATCGTCTTGTTCTTGCCTGCCTGCGCTCTTCTGCTCTTCGTTTGGCAGAGCAGAAGTCGCAGTACCCACTCCAACAACAACAGCACAACATATGATCGAAAAAAACAACAACAACAGAAAATGCATACGCGCATGCAAGCGCACGGCTGCCTGGTAACGTACTTCTATGCGGGAAACGTTTGGGGTCATGGAAGTCGTGAAGGACGCGCATGTACCACACTCAAGTCACCGCTCACTTTTCTGTGTGCAGGTACGTCCTTCTACCACTGCCCTGTCATCGCTTTTTTGACAAAAGGAGGTGTTGCCTCTGCAGCACACACGCACACTCGAAACGAGCGAAGCCATCCGTTCCTTCTCCTCTCTCTGCGCCCGCTGCGGTGTTCATGACTGTGCTACTCTCCCCCCCCTCCCTCCGTGTGTGCCCTCATCACAATGCTTTTCTCACCCCGCTGTTCTGCTTCACCTCCGTTATCCAATGTTTACGCCCCCAACTGCGTGCTCTTCTGTGCACATATTCTTGATGACACACTGATCCTCGTTTTCTTGCGTCTCCACACCCTCATGCCACGTACATCACGCAATGGAGAAGTGCTGTTCTCGACAAAATGCGAACTGAATAGCAACACCACCTAGCCGTCGCTCTCCTCCAACTTCTTTCCATCGCCGTTCTGGACCCCCCTCTCTCTCTCTCTCCCTCCCTCCCTCGCACACACACGATTCGATCACGCACTTAGCGTTTCCTCCTCCCCACCACGGAAAGAACGCAAGTCTGGGAGACACTGCTGCTGTCCCGGGGCGGCGAGAGTTTGTGCGGCGTTGTGGCCACCTTTTCCCTTTTCGTATCCCATCGGACCTTCCCTCGCGTGTCGCGCGTTTAATGGCATCCCTCTTTCTGTTTGTTTGCGTCTCCTCCCCCCATATTTGCTAGCGCTTGTCGTGGAACTTGTATGCGAGCGTATACAGACGGGCGGCACTTCGCCTTCTTGTTGCTGCTCATCTTCTGGCCTCTGCGGTCTCTCCGCCTGCATCAGTACACCGCCCACGGTCCTTCTATTCCACCCACCTACGCATTGCCCTCTGCTGCACCCTGCCACTCCGTGGGCAGTATCTGCCATTGACAATACTTGTTCGGTCCTCACACACTTCTTGAACCTCCCTTCCTCTGCGGATACGGTGTGGCTGTCTTCAGCGCAGCGTTCTTCCCGTGGCTTCCCCCGACTGTCCTCCTGTGTAGCCGGAACCGATTCTCTCACATTCTCCCTGTCGCTTAGACGGTAAAGGCACTCGGGTTGTACATGAATGCATGACGGGGCTGCGACTGTCGCATGACGCCACCGTCGAAGCCCCGAGCGCCGACCTCTGGCAAGCATTCACCTCCTTCGATGGACAACGTACGATCAACATGGTAGGAGGCACAGCGAGAGGCAGCGGTGGCGGGGATGCGCGACAGCCACCTACGCCAATCTCGCGAAGGCAGTCGCACAGCGCCTCGGCCGAACGCACTGTATCATTATCACCGGTCCTCAGCAGCGACACTGCTTCGAGCGCTCTTGATGTGCCCCCCATCGACTCCCTTGCTAGCGCCGAGATGTCGGTGCCGTTGCCGCTCTGGGGCGACGCGTCTGCCTCGCACTCCGTGCAGGGCCGCGGTGAGGTGCAGAGCATCGCCAGCGTCTCGTCGGAGTGGCGCACCTCCCTTGACTTTGCACAGCAGCTGGACATCAAGGCAGAGAAGGAGCTGCATGCGCTGTGGTCGGCGCTGTGGGCCGCAACTCACAGCGAGGCCGCGCTGCAGACCGCCTTGGAGAGTAGGCGAGCGTCGTGGAACCCGTATCGCCCCGTCCGTGGCGGGCCAGAGGTGAAGGCGGAGATTCTGCACAGCGAGGTGGTAGAGTTTCAGGCTATGGTGCCGACCGATAGCTTGTACCTCCGCGGCGTCGCTGCGCAGCTACCCGCCTCGTCGTCTGCAGGCTCCGTTTCGCCGCGGAACTCGATTTCCCGAATCAGCAACTCATGGGTGTCGCCAGTCTCTCCACACGGCACTGGAGGGCAACGAAATGCAGCGAAGAGCAAGGCAGACGCGGAGGAGGAAGTGCTGGTGATGGACGGGCCTTCTGCTGTGGCCTTCCGGTCACCGTCTACTCCGGTCACCTCGCTCACTCGCGGATCTCCCTGGTGGGCGGTGCGCCGTGCAGAGAGCGAGGCGGCGCTCTTTCACTACATGTGGGAAGCTGTCGTCGTTCCGTACTACGCATCCATGCCTGCTGCCTTCTTTTCGGCTGCCTTGCCCGGCGACGGTGCAGCGACGCAGTCCAGCGGCTCCTTGATGCCTTTCGCCCCTCGCCGCGAGGAGCGGGAAGACCGGGAGGCGAGCGGCGTGGTCACCGCCTTCGGTGCGACCCGAGAAAAGGTGCGAAAGTGGAGCTTTGAGGCATGCCGACGCTCGTCCTCTCCGTCTTCAGCCAACATGTCGCCGGCGCAGAAGCGCGACCCTTCCAGTGTCGGTGGGGCGCGGTTTTCAACGTTGGCGACAGTGCGTCCACCGCGCCTGGGCAGCGGTGGAGTTTCTCACGTCGTGGCATCGCGAGACCTCGACATCGTCTCGGAAGACTCCCTGGAGGTCGAGGTTCTGGAGGAAAACAAGGGCAGCAGCCCTGTATCGCCCACGCACGCCGCATCGCCCCTGGGGAAGGGAAGCGATCGCAGCGCTGCGACTCCCGACCCGGCTGCCGCCCCTGCCGAGCGCAGCGGCCAACGCAAACAGCGTCCCTCATCAGCCTGCGTGCACGTCCTCACCACTGCACCGCTGGACGTCGTGGCGACCGATAAGCTGCCACAAGGATCGACCCATGCCTCGACTTCAACGACGCAGCAGCGCGCCGCGTCCGCTTTCTCGGAGTGTGTGCAGGTCGCTGGCACCTTGTCTGCGCCTCGCAGTGGCGCTGCTGCCTCTGCCTGGATGAGAGGCGGGCTGTCTGGAAAGGCGTCCAGCCGGAGGGAGGTCCCGCTCTTCCACACCACCGCCAAAGCTGCAGGGAAGCCGTCGAAGACCTCCTCGTCGTCACCGCCGCGCGTGGCGGCGCAACCACCGCCTTCCCGAGTACAACCGCAAGCCGCTGAGGGGGAGCGTGCAGCCTCGCCTGTGTCGGTGGTGGCGGCCGCGAAGGACCACAAGTCGCCGCAGCGAGTCCACCCAGCCTCGGGGGCGAGCAGGGCGCGAGGTGGCCGCGCGACCGCAAGCGCCGTGCGAGGAAAGGCGTCCCCAGCGGCGCGTAGCGCGTCACGCACTGCTTCTTTGGCGCCTATATCGCATGCGGATCGTACCACGGTGTCGCCGACCACCAGCACGAACGCGTCTGCTCAGCATGCTTTGCAGCTGCTCGATCTGCACAGTCGGCACACGGTTCGCTCGCCGATGCTGCAGCGCCATCTATCGCCAATTCCGAAAGCAGCAAGGGAGACTGAGGGGGGCAAGTCGGCAAAGGCAGAGCTGACGCCACCTGAGGTGCCGGCGTCCCACTCCCAGCGGTGTGGCTTTGTGTCCCCCATGCAGCTGCCTTGTCGCAGCAACCGGCGACGGCACGCTGAACAGCTGAAGAGGCTCGTGGAGCCTGGGATCGACGCTCAGGTCGGTTTCGACTTGCCCGAAACGATCTTAGCGAACTCGCAGCCGGGGCCCCCGCGCGAGGTGGCCGCGCATTCTGCGTCCACAGAGCGGCATCGTCCGACGGCGCCGAATTCGCGAAGCGTGGCAAACACCACCGCCTCCCCTGCCGTGCGCAACTCATCGATTGGCGCTCGACAAACAGCCAAGGCACCGCAGCGGTCGTCTTCGAAGGCGAAGGCCACTTCAGCGGCGCCGAAGCGGCCCACCACCGCCCACCGCTAATGCACGGAGGCGCACCACGTTCATTGGGAACACACGCTTACAGGTGCTTTAGTGGCACGAAGGCTCTCCATGCAAGGGGGGGGGAGAGAGGCATGAACCGCTATGAGACGGGCAGCAGTCTCATGCCTGTCCCCGAGTACTCGTCGCTCGCAAGAGGGCGGCAAAGAATGAAAATAGAAACAAGCCGACACGGGAACAGCTGGGAGTGTACATGGCGAAGACAATTGCCGACACCCCGGAATGTCCGTGCTTGTGCGTGGGTCTGAACTTGCGTGGCGGCATGGCGCAGGCGCGCACCCACCGCGGATAGCGTCGCACTTTGGGCCTGGTGCCTTGTTCTCCCCCCCTTCTGCCGTGGCTACACGCACCGGGCGCGTTGATGGCTTTCATGACGCGTTTTCGTTTTTTTGTCGCTGCTCCTCTCCGACGTACTCTCAATGGTCACTGTCACTCTCACCTCGATTCCCATTCGTCTTCACGGCGACGCCTGCCCCCCCCCCCTGCAGCTCACCCACAGGCGGCAACCACGGACATAGACACTCAGTGAGATTACGGGATCGGGGGCGGTTGCTCCCTTGTCTCAAACGTGCGCTCCCCCTTTTTCGCCTCGGCCACCAAGTCCGTGCGGCCAACACACGTACATGGTCACACAGATAGGCATGCGTTAGCCGGCAGACTAACAAGTAGTTCCATGAGCACTCGGATCGTGTGCCCGCACTGCGGCAAGGGGATGCGTTTTGAGGCGATGAAGGCGCACCTTGATTGTTGTGGGGAGTCCGCACCCCTCACCACGCCTCGGCGAAGCTCCCCGGCGAAGCACCCGGTGCCGGCAGCAGCTGAGAAGGCCGCATCTGGGCTGGGCTATTACCACCGGCTGAATAAATTGAGCTGTTTCAGTCGCAAGAGCCGAAGCACTAGCGACGGCGGTGGAAATTGCTCCAGCGCATCCAGAGTGAGGGAGGATGCTGCCATGGCGCAGCAGCTCATGTGCTCTTCATCCCCTCTCACGGTCGGCGTTGTCACATCCGACTCCTGTGCATCTGCGCCGTCGCGGGAGCACGCCGCCGCGAAGCCGCGAAGACGCCCTTCTCCGTCCTCACTGGCCAACTCAAACGTTTCTGGGGGCGCAACTTCACTGCCGTCTACGCCGCTGCCGCTGCCACCGTCAATTCAAGTCGACTTACGAAGCACCAGCGGGGAAACCAGTGTGTCGCCGAGGGTCGCAGGTGTAGGGTTGCATTCAGCGCCCGGCGTGCGGTCTTACCGGCAGCCCCAATCGACAGAGCCGCTTACTGCTTCCTCCGCTGCAGTTGCTGGGGCCACGTCAAGCAAGCCGCACAGCACGACAGAGCACATTGCCATCGCCGCTGCGGGCAGCCACCGTGGAGGTGTGCACAGTCGATTGTGTGGTACTGCAAGGGAGACGGAATCGCTTCATCGTCATCCCGCTAACTCTGTCCGTGCAGCTCCACCCGGTGCGCACACAGACACGCTGGATGGTGTGTCCGCTGCAGCGGATGACTCGGCACTGCCGAGCACGATTGCTGATCTCAGCAGCGCGCACTCCGCAGCACCCACTGCGATGAGCACAAGACGCGCTCACGAGACCCCCATAGCCGCGTCGTCGGCAGCATCGACTGTTTCGTCTGCAACGTCGTCGAAGCGCCCAACGCCGCAGCTGAGCAGCTTTGCGATTCGCCTGCGTGGGAGCAAAGGATCCTCTTGTCCAGCTCAGAAGACTCCTGTGAGCGACTTGTGCGTACCGTCGATGAGACTACACGACAGCAACGCCGTCGGCTACACTCAGCAGGCAGCCGGTGACATCTATGCGGCATCGTCGCTAGGATCAGCATCGACGGCCATGACACAATTGAAAACGTCGCTGTCGCAGATGCAGCGGCTCGTGCGACTGCAACAGGAGCAGCTCTCGGCTCTTCTACGAGGCCACGGGGACTTGCAGCGGCAGGTCACCGTTCAACATGGCGCCTACAACGAAATAGTGCAGCGCTCGATGAGCCAAGGTGCGGAAATGGAGGCTGCGCTTCAGCAGCACACCGCTCAGTGGCGGCGAGAGCAGGCCGCAATGCAGGAGAGTATCGCCGCTCTCTGGGATATCGTGTCCGATATACATCAGCGCCTGCACAACGACGCCCGATTGCCGGCTAAGATACTAGCGGCATCACAGCAGGCTGAGGAGAGTGCCTACTACTCTGATATTGCCTCCTTTATTCAGCCGGATGTCGCGACTCCTTCGTCGGTACCCGCATCGTTGCTTGCGCGCAAGGATGGTGCGCTCCTTCGTGCGCAAGCATCTGTCTCGGCTTTTGCGAACGGATCCACGCGCCCGTCTGCGCCTTCGTCTGCCTGCGCCATGAGCTTTACCCCTGCGGCGGCAGGGCCGTCAGCGACAGCTGCTCGCGGTCCTCCCTATACGATGGATATGCAGCAGCAGCAACGTGAGTCCATGGAGGACCGAGTGGTGGCAATGCTGCACAAGAAGCCCACTGTGGTCGTGCGCCACTCGGCATGGAGGCAGCAGTGACCGAGGCGGGGCATACGTTGCCTTGCGGCCAGGATGCCGCGCTTTCGCACGCACGGGCTGCCCCTCCAGCAGCGCTGGGCTGGGCACTTCGACGTGCGATGTGGAGACGTACTTATCCGCAACAAACGAATCACAGACATGCACAGCAGACACCGGATCAGTATCTCTGGCGAAACTGGAGGCAGCGGAGGGAAACCTGGGATCTCGCGGTGCTCGACTTGGCTGCTCTGCCGGTCTCAGCTGTGGTCCCTCACTTGCGCCTCTGGTGTATTGACCTCGTCCATGACTTTCTTACTCTCTCTTCACCACTTGTCGTTCTTTTGCCTGAAACGGGTCATCACGCACCCGTTTCGGTGACTCTGTCTCGCGACTGCCTTCCCACCCACGCGCACACATGTGCATGCACAAACGTCTCGGGCTTTGCGCGATGCGCCCCAGTCCACGCTCTGGAGTCCCGACCTCTGGCGTTTCTCTTGAGGAGGAGTGCGAGAGGGTTTTCCCATCTGTAGAGCTGCGCTGCTGCCATCAACTCTCTCACAAGCTGCGCAGCTCAGCGGCGTCGCGCGGTGATGCCACCACGCAAGTTTCTGTGCTCCAAGTGCGGCGTGGAGCAGGCAGCAGTGAAGCGGCCGCGCAACGGGCAGTTGTTGTGTCGTGAGTGCTTCTTCGCCCTCTTCGAGGGTGAGATTCACGACACCATTCAAGCGGAGCGTCTCTTTGCGCCTGGCGACGTGATCGCCTGCGGAGCGAGCGGCGGCAAGGACAGCACCGTCCTCATTCATCTGCTCGACACGCTCAACAAACGACACGACTACGGCATTCGCATAGAGCTTGTTAGCATCGATGAGGGCATCGCGGGCTACCGTGACGATAGCCTTGAAACGGTGAAGCGCAACTCCACGTGCTACGGCCTCCCTCTTCACATCCTATCGTACCGCGACATCTTTGGCTGGACGATGGACGACATTGTGCGTGTCGTCGGACTGCGCAACAACTGCACCTTCTGTGGGGTGTTTCGCCGCCAGGCCCTTGAAAAGGGGGCGGTGCTGGTCAAAGCCGATAAGATCGCGACAGGTCACAATGCCGATGACATGGCAGAAACCATTCTCATGAATCTCCTCCGCGCCGACGCGCCGCGGCTGTCACGCTGCACGAGTGCCGTGAGCGCTGGCGAGGGTATTCTGCCGCGTGTGAAACCACTCAAGTACGCATACGAGAAGGAGATCGTGCTCTACGCGCATTTCAAGAAGCTGGACTACTTCACCACCGAGTGCACATACGCTAAAGATGCCTTTAGAGGCACTGTCCGGACGCTAGTGAAGGATTTGGAGGCCCTGCGACCCCGCAGCATCGCGGACACTGTCTACAGCGGCGAGCACCTGGAGGTGCAGGAACAGGAGGCGCTACCGGCGAGCGCGCCAAAGCCCTGCGAGAAGTGCAGTTACCTGACGAGCCAGCGCCTCTGCCGCGCTTGTGTGCTGTTGGAGTCGCTGGCGCGCGGCGACCCCTGCGCGGCACTAAGACAAACAATGGTGTGAGGCAATGCGGGTACCGAACACTGCTTCAGACACCCATGCATTACACAGGTGTGTGCTGACGTTCGCGACAACTGGGTCTTCTCTCGGCTGTGACGAGTGACCTACACTTCCGCTACAAGTACTCCCTCTGTCCGCTTTTAGTAACAACTCACGAGTAACCAGGAGAAGAACGGGCGAGCTGCAATTAGCCACAAGCACAACAGAAGAAAAAAAACAAAAAAACAAAAGACATGAGCTCATGAGACGCGATAGTGCCGCGCGTGTGTGGTGACCGAGCCAGCAGTGCTTCTTTTTTTGCTTGTTTTAGCCTTTTGTTGTGGTGGTGTAGCCGACGCCTGAGGTGAACGCGTCTTTGGCCGGCCATTCTCTCAGCCTTTCACAGAGCTCGCCATCCCAGACCCCACAGCGATAGGCGATACAGCTGGAGTAGCTGTCACTCTGCGGCCCTGCCTGAGTTGTGGAGCTTCTCTCCTCCTTTGTCGCCTGCCCCTCGCTTCGCACGACCTCTCAGCGCGATACGTGGGCGTGTCCTTCCTGCGCTGCCTCCTTTTCATCCGACCTCCTCTGCTTCTCTTCGCCTGCGCGGCGTCTTTTTCTGTATTTTCGCGTGTATCTGCCCCGCATGTCGCCATCTGACCTTCTCGCTTCCGTCGCGCGCTTCTTCTCCACACGGTGTGAGGACTTGCGTGTGCACCTGCTACTCGTGCCGCATATGCTGTGCCCACATCGTAGATGGCGTACATTCACAACGGCCGTGTCGTGGAGAAGAAGCCCTTCACGGTGCGGGGCTTCCTCCTCGCGCTCTGGACGGCGCTCTCTCTCTTTGCACAAACGCTCTTCACGACCCAGCCAATGTCACAGGTCGTAGAGGAGCATCAACACCCTGCGCCTCGTGCGGCAAATGCGGCAGCCGACGGCGGCGGCATACTGGGCTCGCTGCGAGCGATGCTGAACCGCCGCGGTGGCGGCGGCCAGGCGCTGGGCGGCGGGGGGAATAGCGGCTGGGCTTCCGCTGTCAACCGCCGCGGGGGCAACGTGCATACACTACCCAAAGCACCGATCTCCGGTGGCTGCGCCTCTGGCTGAGGGAGGTAGGCAGGTGAGAGTTGAACGCAACACAGTGGACGTACCGGGCAGATCGAGTGCGAGGAGGGCGAAGAGCTTAGCCGCTGATTCGGGCATACCCTCGGTCGCTACCTAGTCACCGCGGCGTTTCTGCGGTGCATGCAGCCTGTTTTTATGCTCTCTCTCTCTCGTACGTTTTTCATGTGTTACGGGCTCACGTGAGAAAAGGGCTGTCCGTTTGTGAGTTCGCGTGTGTGCCGTCGTATTTTCAAGGCACGAGAGTCGCTGCGCTCTTTTCTTTCTCCGCCCTCCTCATGCTCGGCTTTTTTTCTGCGCTGTTGTTCCTCTGCGCTGTCTGTCCTTCTGCTGGTCCGCCTCTATCCGCCATGTGCTGTGCGGATAGAGGAGGCAGAGAGATCGAGAGAGAGAGAGAGACAGATGGCGTCGGCCTGCCCGCTTCTGTGTGTGTGTGTGTGCGTGTCGCCGTGTCTATCACAAGAGGAGGTGCAGCACCGTTGTCATGAGGACGAGTGAGAGAGAGAGAGGATCTTCGCCGAGGCGAAGGAAAAGAGAGCCGAGAAAAAGACGGCGCCAACACACGTTGGTGCATCAGATCCACGCACGAATGCAGCCGCTCCTCTTTTTGCTGAGCATCTCACCTGCGTTTCCACCGCATCTGTGCGTGCTTGTGGACCGTTGTAGCTGGAGCTGTTGCTGTCGTTGATGCGTGTGCTGCGCCACACAGGCACATGCAGCGACATTGCAGTAGACGCAACAGAATCATCCGCAGCAACGCACCACAAGCAGGCAGACAGCCAAGCAACAACAAAAGAAAACGAGTATCCGTTTTCTACGATTCTGCTGATTATGGACCTGTGAGAGAACTGGCGCATCGCCCTCTACTTCGTACTTGCCGTAAGCAGGTCTTCACACTCACCCTCATCGCCGGCGCCGACTGTTCTTCGCCAACTGCCTCCCCTAGTACCTCTCCTCGCTGCGTTGTGTTTCTATAGCTCAACCGCTGCGGCAGCGCATACGGCCATCGAAACGCGTGAGAGATGGAGCTGGACGAGGTAGTCGAGTGTATGACGACGGTCTCGTGCGTGTGCGCATCATGAGGCGAAGATCCATGCCCGAGAAGTCGAAGGGAGTGAGCGTTTTTGTTCGATGACTCCTCGTGGAGAAACCCTGATCTTATGTGGTCCCACCTGGATGATACTGACACGCACAAACAGCGTATTATTGCCTTCTCTGGCCACACACGTCCGCGTCTGCCCACATCAGCACTCGTTTGGGCGACAGCAGCGGTTGTAGCTTTTCAGTCCTATATGAGCCCCCATCCTATCCCCCCCCCTTCTTTTCCTTCCCCCATACAGTGGAGTAGGGTCTCCTTTGATGATACATATGCTGGCTTGTGCTTCCTTTGGTGCCCCCTTTTTTTGGTGTTTTGCCGTCGTAGTTGTCGTTCATCGGTTACGGAACGTACCGCTCAGTTTCTGCTGACGCTACCTCCGTCTTGTGAGGGGAATATCAGGGACGCACCGCAGGCGAATTTTTTTTTTTCGATGCTGAGCCGCCTTCATTTTTGCTGTGCGTGCTTGGGCGACGCACCCCAGAACACCTCCAGGATTCCCCTTCCGCCCTCTGCAATATACGCTTCATCGCTGATCCTTGCAGCTTCGTGGTGTGCGATGCCTTCGTTTTGTCATCTTATGATCGTTTTTCGTTCTACTCTATTCTCCATCCAAACACTCGAATGCCGCTCTCATCGCGATGGACTTGCCATGGCAACGTGCAACTGAGCTCTTTGTGTTCTGAATGAGCCGCCGTTGTCGCCAGACGTGGCGCGAAGGGCTCACTAGGTGTGCTGGAGCTGTGCGTTTTCTTACATGATACACAGGCCTCTCTTTCCCAATACGCGCGAGCCCTTCTCATGCAAGACCCATTTTCCAGCATGCCGTCCTCTTCTGGCTGCCGTTCCGTTGGTCTCACCCCTCGCTCGCACGCCTGTGCCACTTACACCCTTTTCTTCTTCATGCAGCCTCCATGGTGTTGTCGCATCTCGTATCATACAACGTTAACATACGCACCCACATCCACACAGTTGAAGCAGGCGTGTGTCAAAATCTTCGAAGCGTCGAATCGGCCACCGCGGTGGTATAAGTGATTCACGCAGGAACTGGGTCAGTGCCCTCTCTTTCTCGTAGCTTTCTTTGAACACCTTTGAGAGAGTTGGGTGTCGCTGCTCTCGCTACGGAATCAGCTCTCGACGGCTCTCTTCAGCACCGGTCTCGCCTTGTTTCTCATGTTAAACACCGCCTTCTCCACCGCTGACGGCCGGCGACTGCCGCGCGACTTGACGGACCAGCAGAAGCGGGACATTGAGGAGGCGTTCCGCGTGCTCGACGTGAAAGGCGTGAGCACCATCACACCAAACGATCTAAAAGTGGCACTGCGCGCGCTCGGGTACGAACCGGACAAGGATGCGGTGCGAAAGCTTGTGGCGGAGATGGATCGCGGCGGCGTCTCCAGCAACCTCGTTCTCAGCGAATTTGAGGACGTCATGCGCCAGCGCTTCTTTGCCGAGGACAAAGACGACGAGGTGGACCTTGCCTTCCCGCTGTTCACAGAGGGCAAGTCGGAGTTCATCTCTCTCGATGACCTGAAGCGGGTGGCGGCGGAGGTTGGCGAGGATATCCCCGAGGATGTGCTGCAGGAAATCATTCGCGAGTGCGATGTGCTCGATCGCGACGGCCGCATTTCCCGTGAGGAGTTCAACAAGATGTTGAAATCAGACAAGTGACTGCCGTCGATTTTGTGACGAAATAAAGAGGTGAAGGGCGAGAGCGCGTGCCCTAACAACTACCTGCCCCTACTGGCCATTTCTTTTTCTGCTCATGATGTACATGTTAGAAGAGGCTGCCACTGTTTCATACGAGGTGATGCTGGTGTCTGTGTGTGTGTGTGTGTGTCTGTGACTGCGCGGAGCCAAAACAAGAATGCCCCGCACGTACCTCGTCTGGCAAGCTGTGGTAGCGTTCCTGTGCGCTGGCAGCTTCCTTTTGCGAGGAAGCCAGACGAAAAAAAACGGCACAAAGCTCACAGAGGGACACAAGCGAACAGGGCCACGAGGGCGCAGGTGCACTCAGGGTGCCCCCCCTCCCCTCCCCCGCTCTCTCAAAGAGGCCAGGTGCTCGAAAGGTGAGCCGAGGAACACGCGTACACCGCAGACGAAAAGGGCGCGACAGAGCGGGCCTGAAAGTTAGCAATGCCGAGGCCTACATCCTTTGGTGTCTTCAATGGGCCAGCGCTGCGCGGTGAAGAAGAGTCGGTGTGCCGGTGCAAGCTTCTTGGAGCGCTGCGGCGGCCTCTCGGAAACGAAAATCTCGCACCTTTCCTCGATGAATCTCCTCCACCATGTCCTGCCTCTCTCTCTTCCTCTCTCATTTTGTGCTTTCCCGCCCCCTGAATCTGCGGATGCTCGTGATATCTTGACGAACACACGCACAAGCAGTTCAAAATCACCAAGAACGAAACGCCAGAAAGTAGTTGAGTTTGGCACCCAAAAGGCTGTCCCTAGTCCCGTTCCACTCCCCTACTCATTCCTCATATGGACCGTGAACAAGAAGATCGAAACCAAGTAGTCTTTCAAACACGTGCACGTCCCACACATACGAATTCGGGAGAGGTTTGTTCGCACTTGTGTAGCCTCACTGCGCTCTCGCACCCACACACCGTCTCGCCCGACTCTCAGTGCCTTCTCTTTTTTGCGCTACCCGTCCGTTCTTCGCGTGAGGCACCCTGGTCACCTCTCCTCATTTCGAGTCTTCCCCACACACGCTGATCCATTCACACGGAGGCACGTACAAGCTCTCGAGCCTCACTAGCCGCCGAACATTGGCGTTATCTTCAGAAAGTACTCCTGGGACGTGTGCACACCGACACACCCCTGCTCCCTTCCAGTATCACACAAGGCGTGCGCTGTCACTAGAGGAGCTCAGGTGGTTAGCGTATCGTTCGAACTGTTCGCGCGCCCCTCCGTACACCCACCGCGTCTCCCTCGTTTTGGAATCGTGGCTCTAAGGTGCGCGAAGCGAACGCGAAAGAGGGCGTTGGCCGGCTCACCGTTTCGCTTGGGCGCTGTTTTGTTCGTGCGCTCGAGCGCCACACACTCGGGCTCTCATTAGACAGCCGTTGGTGTGCTCTGCCTTCATCTTGGCCACCGCTGAGTGCGCACGCACGCATCCCACGGCGACGGTGGCAACACTACCCCCCTTCCCGAACACACACACACACAAAAAAAAACAAAAGCGCGCACCCTTTCAATCAAACAGGCAGGCGAAGGTGCACTGGTCCCACGCTCGCCTTCCGCCTCCCCCCTCCCCCTTCTCTTTCGCCTCACGGCGCATACCTTCAGATAGAGGTTTTCCTCGGTTCTTCTCTACCGCACACGCTCTCTCCTTTTTTCGTCCGATGACCGAGGTGCTGAAGAAGCAGCTGGCCGACGCCAAGGCGGCGTTCTATGCCGGCAACTATGCCGATGCGGAGAAAGTGCTGCGAGCAATGCCGCAGGAGGACATGAAGGTGCAGCACAACTTAGTGATTGCCCGCTACCTGCAGCACCAGCTGACGAGTGAGCAGGCTTTGGCAACTCTGCGCGCAAGCGCAGAGGGCACCGGAGAAGACCCTAACATCAAGGCACCTGCCCTGATGCTGCAGTACGAAGGCCACGAGACGGCAGTCTACAACCAGGCCGTCCTCTACGCCCGCAGCGGTCAAGCGCATGAGGCAATGCTGCTGCTGCGCCGCATTCTAGAGAACGCGCAGGACATAGCCTTGTCGACCTTGGTGCACAGCCTCTGCCTGTTCCACACCCTCACGAAGTCGGTGCGCAAGACCACAAGCCGCATGTCGAGCCGGCACGATGAGGAGTTAGTGCAGAGCGTGCTCACGCCCAGTATGGAGAAGCTGCGTGTGGTGCCGGAGTTGATGAAATTGGTGGAGACAGCTTTTGCCGATTCCAGCGGACTCCATGACGTCTTTGCGAACGCGGAAAATGATCCGGCGAAGCAGGCAGTCTATCTCAACAACCTAGGCGTCTTTTCCCTATCGGAGGACAAGCTTAACGTGGCGAGTCTGTGTTTCGCCAAGGCAGAGAAGACGGCCGCGTCGAAGCCAGCGGGGCAGCATATTCTTCGACCGATTCAGTACAACGTCGGGTTGTGTGCGCTGCTTCGGGAGGACTACGAAGGCGCGCTACATGAGTTCCTTGCTGTGCAGGACTCGATGAAGGCGTCTGCTGTCTTCTGGGTGCGCTGCGCGGAGGCGGCAGTGTCGTGTGTGCAGCAGGAAGGCCGCAAGCAGCGCCGCGCCGACTACGAGCGACAGCAGAACACCTTCAGTGCGATGCTGCAGAGCGGCAAGGTGTACTCGAACTTCGAGTTTATGCTGCTGCCAACTGCGACGAGTGTGCCTGGGCCGGCGGCTATCGAGTCATCGAGAGAGCCGACGGAGAAGGCCGCCCTGGAGCAGATTGCTACGGCGGCCGTGCAGAATGCTCTCTTTCTGCTAGTACCCAAGGGCCACACATTCAGTAGCGTGGTGGAGGCGTTCCCCCACGAAGAGGCCCTTCTGCAGTACGCCATGCTGTATTGGGTGGCCCTCGAGCTGAGCCGCCGCAACTACATGGCGGCGGCAGAAGCCGGCCAGGAGCTGCTGAACGCCCATGAACGCCATCCGCTGCCGTCGAACCTACATGCGACACTGCTCATTTACGTAGTGGAGGCCCTCGTGCACCTCAACGACCAGGATCGGGCAATGAAGATTCTTCGTCGGGCATCGCTCTCATCCCTTGTCACGGGGTCCAGCAGCGACCCACTCGACGCGGCGCAGCGTAGCCGCGTAGAGGCACTGTTCGTGAACTTGACCATCTCGCACATCCTGACAGGTTCGTGGAACCAGGCGCACTCGATCATGGAATCGCTGCTGCGCAAGATCTACGAAGCGGCCCCCGCCGGCACCGCAGAGTACATGCCAGAGCGCGGCACGATGTTCGCGTACTGCATCTTGGAGGTCTTCCTTGAGCTGGCGCAGGGCAACCAAGAGAAAGCTGCAGAGTGGATGCTCAAGATTACGTGGGCCATCTAAAGGTAGCTGGGTCTCATGAGGTCGTCGTTTTCGGAGCTGCGCTTGCTTGCGGCGAGCTCTTTGCCTCGACGTTTCTTTGATACACTGATGCCTCCAGCCCTCCTTTACGAGATGTGAGACCGAGCGCTTGCGCGGGCTGGCAAGGCACGCTGACATGGGCTACCGTAACGCAAGCGAGATGCAGCGTTGTACCCACTCCATGGGAAGACGCCTGCCATCACCGTCTGACACAAGATCCCTCCCCTCTCTCTCTTCCTCCCAGGCGCGCACACACTCGTTGGAGAGCACGACACCCTCCCTGTCCGCATTACTCTTCGTCGACTCCATCGCTTTCGTTTGACGAGGCGCACGCGCAGCGGGGGATCATCTTGCAGGCGCCTCTTTTTCTCGTCTTCTTTGAAGAATGTTGCCCCCCACCCCCTCCCTCTCTACGAGTATGCGTTTGTGTAACGTTTGTACAGCGCCTGTCTTCAGAGAGGTCTTCGTTTTCCAACGTTGTCGCGTTTTGTTCTTGTGCAGAGTGCTCGCCATGTGTGTGCGTGCCTGCTCTGATGATGGGAGAGGGGGTGGAAGGAGGGGCGAATGGGCTGTGTTGGGCTATGCACCACCTGTGCGTGTTTGCGGTCTTCTTCACGGGTACCCCTGCGTTCCTCGCAGAGGCGACACGCGGGTGCGTTTTTTTGCGTGCGTGACCAGAGAGCTCGTCGCGCATGTGTTGTGGGATGTAATAGTCGCTGAATGTTGCCTTTTTGTTGTTGAAGCTATTATTGTTGTCCCTGTTCTTGTTGTCAGCCTCTTCCCCACCCTCCCCCTCCCTTTGGGCTCTGTCCCTTCTCTGTAGCTCTTTCACCTCTTATTTTTTTTTTGCCGGAGTTGTGCGTTGGTGAGAGAGGAGGGTGGCGGGGTCGTCATGCTCGGCGGGCTCTTCCATCTCCGGTCGTGGCTGCCGGTGTGCGCTAATAACTCCTCTACCCGTTGCGTGCGCTGCGTCTCGTCGCGTTTTTTTTGTGTTCAATTATTTTCGCTGTTATCGGCATTCTGTTGTGTCTGCGTTCTCTTCGCTTGCTCGTGTGTGTGTGTATGTGTGTGTGTGTGTTTCTGTGAGTGTTGGTGTGTGCTTTCCTGTTTCCACCTTTTGTCGTTGTCAGTTGTCTGCCGTTTGTTCGTGTTGTCGCTCGCCTTCGCGCGCGTGCGTGTGTGTGGGTAGGTGCATCGATGTTTGTTGGTTCGACGATGCATGCAACTCTACTCCCTGTCCTCGTGGATATTCCATTAACAAACAGCGAAACGAAAAACTGAAGCATAAACGGACGCCCCCGCTGTCCCGCGCCGCGCGGGCTTGTGCGCTTGTTGTCTTCGCTCATCATTGTGTTGATGACCTTGACGAGAGTGGCGGGCGGTGGTCAGCTCTCCTCCCCCGTGAAGGTGTCGCAGTTGTGGGCGGACGCTGCAACTCTGGGCAAGGGGTGCCGGCTGCTGCGAATACGATCTCATACTTCTCACGTTCTCCTCGATGCCCATAAACCTCCTTGCCTACTACTCGTCTTTACACGGACCAGCACTACACGCTTCCTAACGTGCGCGCACACGGCGAATGGGAGCAACGAGAGGCAAGGAAAAAGAAGGCGACAACGGGTCATCAGCCGCGACCGAGGGAAAGCAGGCTATACTCGCCCCTGTTTTGAATGAATGCGCATGAACTTGCGGTGGTGCCGAGGCGATGGGCTGGCGGTTCCTGTGTCGCCAGTTTGGTTGGCTGACAATCGTGTTTGCGCACCCCTCCCCTGCGGCGCCCCCGCTTTCCCTTCCCTTCACTTACAGAGCCCTCGGTGAAGAAAGAACGGGCCTGCTCGGTCACGCGGCGATTCTGGTGTGACGTGCACGTGCTCTATCACTACTGTGGCAAGTAAGTGCTTCTCCTGTGCTCCTCTTTTGCCTTATTCCCTCTTCGCAATGCCTTTTCGTTGTTCGTCACAACCACCTTTTGGGTTTGGCCTGCTGCGTGCTGCGCTGTGTATACGTATCCCACTAGCCTCATGACGATCACACCTTTTCCATTCCATCTCGTTGTGCGCGGGGAATGCACGCGTCTGCGTATGCTTATAACCGCACGGCACGCACGCCGCTGAGTCATCGACGTCGTGATAGCGCATCTTCTTTTTTTTTGGCCAGGGGGGGTTGGCGTTAGCCTCTTCTTTTCTGCCTGCGGCGTTCTTCAGCTGGCGCGCGGACGCGCACGCACAGACGACGTGTTCTTTGGCTATGGCGACATTCACTGTGATCGGTGCCCTCACCCTTTTGTATGCCCTCGAGCATGCCGACGCAACGGACGACTTTTTCATCCCTCTCCTTTCCGTGCGTGTGAAGAGCATGCGTTTTGAAAAACAGAGAGAGCCACTGCAACAACAACAAAGAAAAACGTCGAAAACGACCACCACCCTCTTGAAGGGGAGGAGGGGACACCTCACGGGACGTGGCGCCTCAAGGTCCCAATCCTCCCACTCTCCGTGTGGGGAGATGAGAGTGATGTATAGTTGTTGATGTCGGTGGATAAGCCCTAGATGGTGCTGTGCGCTGGAGCGACCTGCGACAGTGTAAGCGTGTCTGTGCCATTCACAGGATTAGGCAGCGTGTCAATGCAACTCGACCGTATTCCACCCGGCCCTTAGACCGCGTACTGGTATGGGAAGCCTCTGCGCCACCGGGAGGGGGGTGCACCAGGTGGCGACCGGCATAAGAGGTGCGCCTGCGCGGCGACCTGCAGAGAGAGCAGGTGGGTAGTGTTTGGGGCAGCGGCCGTGCTCTCCGAGGACTGAGTCGGCGCATTTGGTGTAACGGGTGTCTACGGCTGCTTGGCAACACGTAGTGCACCCCTGTGGCAGGCCGGTGTCCGTGCGACTCTCTTTCTCTCTGTAGGTAGAACGCCGTTTCACGCATGCTGGATGGCGGAGAATGGACAGACGTTCGAAGGAGAATGAGGTAAAAAAAAAAAACTGCCTCTGGTACTTGCTCCCGTGCTTCATCTCTGCTCTACGCCGTTGTCCTTACAGTCTTTGCGCATTCACACTTCTCGTGTGTGATCACTCAGCCGCGCCACGGGTGCAGACGTGTGTCGAACCAAATCAAGGAAGGGAGAGCTGGGTTGTCGGCTGCCCTCCCGTTGTTGTGCCTTTTCGGGTTTTCCTTCCTCACCCTCCCTTTCGCTGCAGCGTGTCCCTCCACCAGCGGAGGAGTGTAGACGCTGCACTCTTCGTTTCACGATACATGCTGCAGCACTTTTCTCTATGACCCGCATCTTGACTACCTTGCGATCTTTCTCTCTAGCTGCATCATAACGATGAGGGTGTTGCGCGGTAAGGTGGGCAAGGTGGTGTTGGCGGCGGTTGGCATCCCTACCATCAGCGTGGCGGGTCTTTCCGGGTATGTCCACTACCGCCAACGCACTCGTCCGCCGCCTCGAGTGCTGAAGCCCCTTGTGGATGCGAATGGCAACCTCATCTTGGAGGGCCGCGTGGTGCCGCGCCCGTCGCGCGTCGCCGTCTGCTGGCGCTTGGTGGATTTGGCTCTCATTTTTATTCCTGTGGCGGCTCTGTACTTCATCATGTCGCTGCGTAAGGAGTGGTATGACCGGTGGCTGGAGATGTTGCTGGCGGCGGTGCAGCGCGCCGGCCCCGTCTTTGTGAAGATCGGCCAGTGGAGCTGTACACGCGAGGACCTGTTCGCCCCTGAATTCCGCAACATCTTCAAACGCTTGTACAACGAGGTCGACGTGCATTCGTACGAAGACACGCTGCGCATCTTGGGTGAGGAGCTGAGGTGCGACCCGCTCACGGTCTTCGAGTCCGTGCAGCGAGAGACCGTCGGCTCCGGCTCCATTGGCCAGGTGCATCTCGCGAAGCTCAAGAACTCCAACCGCAAAGTTGTCGTCAAGGTAATGCATCCGGACATTATTGAAACGATTGTGCTGGACTTCACCATTCTGGATAATATGGCCAAGAAGGTGGACGCGTGGTTCCCCCACCTCGCCCGCTACCGCCTCCCGTCGCTCTCCCTGGCCTTCACGACGCATTTGGCGGCGCAGCTGGACTTCCGCATGGAGGCGCAGAACCTCGAGCGCTTCCGCGAGAACTTCAAGTCGGAGCGCTACGTAGAGTTCCCTGAGCCGCTCATGTCGACGCAGCGGATGTTGGTGGAGACCTTCTGCGAAGGTGAGCCGGCAAACCCGGAGTTTCTCGCGTCGCTGCCGCCGCACGCTCGCGATGTGTTGGCGAACAAGGGTCTCAACACGTGGTGCAAAATGCTCCTGCGCGACAACTTTATCCATGGCGATATGCACCCAGGCAACATCCTCATCGACTGCACAAGCGATCCGCACGAGCCCACGGTCACCATGATCGACGTCGGACTGTGCCAGCAGCTTACCGAGCACGAGGGCGCTGTCACGCACGATTTGATGGAGTCGTTTGTGCGCTGGAACTCCAACCAGTGCGCGGACAGTCTTTTCGCCATGTCCGACAGCCAGCCGTACGCCGACGCGGACCTCTTCCGCCGCGACTTGGCTGATCTCTTCAAGCACTTCCGCCCGACGCGCAACGACGAGAACGCTGTCACGAACATTTTGCAGTCCGTCTTCGAGAGCATTCGTCAGAACAATGTGCAGATGGACCCCGCCTATGTGTCGCTTCTCTTCGCCGTCCTCGTGCTGGAGTCCTTCATCATGAACCTGAACCCGGACTTTAACATGGTGCGCCACACTGCGCCGTGGCTGGTGAGCGAGGGCCACCTGTCGAAAGGTGTCGTGAAGAACCTCATCAAGACGAAGATAGACAATCTGAAGCGTACCTACGGCATCGTCAGCGGCCGCATGGAGGACGACCTGCGGCAGGAGTTGCAGGACAAGACCACAAACTGGTGGATAAGCGGCAGTGCGTGGTAAGAGAAGGGCGAGGAATGTCGAGAGACGAAACAAATGGTGCCTCCCCACTCGTCTTGAGTCGCACTGACTGCTGTTGTGGCGGGCAACAACACTTCCTTCCGGCCATCCCCGTCACGTTGCGAGCTTGCCCCTTCGTGTGGCGTGGAAGGAGTGGCAGAAGGGCATGCTTGTGACTGCCTGCCGAACGGAGCGAGCGAGCTAGGCCGCCGTCCTCTCTCCTTTTTCTTTCTTTACCGCGTCTTCAAACATGAAATTTTGGCATGTGAGGCGAGGTCGGCGCCATGGCGCCGCTCACTTCCTCCTTTCTTACAGAGTTTTTCTTTAAAGGCGCGTTTCACAGTGTGTCTGTCTGTCTGTCTGTCTGTCTGTGCATGCGTGCATGCGCTGGGTTGTCGATCGGGCACTTTTGAGGAAGCCCCCCCCCCTCCCCACCCTCCGGGCGGCGACGTTTTGCGATGCAAGCGCGTAGGAGAAAGGTGATCGAATAGCAACGCCGATTCGAGTGAACACCTGTATGCATATACACACATACAACCATACGCCTTTCTCAGGCGTTTCACAGTTGCACACCCCCCAAACACAGGCAGAGAGCGAGCGCGAGAGAGAGGGAGGGTGAGAGAGAGAGAGAGAGGGAGGGACCATGCACCCCGTCTCTCGTTTCCTTCTTCCCCCCGTGCACTGTCGTCGTCCTCTCGCTCCTCGCCCTGCGCTGAAGCGGGTGCTAAGTCACTTCACTTGTGTAGTCCACGAAAACGCAGCAGCGAGTAAAACAGCGTCCACAGCACGAAAGGGGCAGGCCAACGCAGCGAGGGAGAGTTCAATCACCATCTCCTGTGCGAAGTCTCGTCTTTTCTCTTCGCTCGCTTCTCTCGTGTAGGCTGCGCCTTGGGCTTCTATTGCCTCAGCCACAGCCCTCCCATGCGCCTCTGTCGTCCGCCCTGAACGTACCGCTCCACCCGCTTCTTGTTCGGTGCGGCTTCTTCGACTTGAGCGCTTTTTGTCGATCGTGTCGTTCGTTCTCACTGTTGGCCACTCCTCTCGCTGACCCAAGTGCTGTTAAAGGGTTGTTTTCTGGTGGTGTCAGCAGCACTTTGCACACACACGCACACAGAGAGAGGCAGACAAACCCTCTCCCTCCTCCACACACACGCACACACACACACACTCACGCACAGAAATATGACGAAGCGCCCTACCGTGCGCCGTCTGTCTATGGTGAATGAGCTCTTTGGGGCTTCCTGCACGCCGGCGGTAGCATCCTCCTCCGATCGTGACCCCCCACCGCATCTGACGTGGCGACACTCGTAGTACAGAGAATGCCTCTGTTGTGCAATGAGGTAGTGATGGAACGCATACACGAAATTGCCTTGTGTCACCGTCCCCCTCACCGGTGGAACGCGGCTTACGAGAGCTGCTCCTATTTTATGCTAGCGGAGAAACGAGTTCGCTTTATCGCGACGACGCTCATAACGATGGTGCGTCAGTCATTCTGATATCGCGATCACACCCACTGCGACGTCTCTTGCTCCGCTTCCTTCGGCACGGCCCACGCCGTGCACTCTGAGGAATATCGTACGATCGTGGTCAGGTGCGTTAACAGGGGAGCGCTGCGCTCACCCGCTTTTGCCATCTGGCCGCGGTCGTACAATATTCCTCAGAGTTCGTTGTGTGGTCCGTGTGCTAGGAAGCGGTCCTAGGTCACTCCATGAAGAATGCACGTCGACGTCACGGTGAGGTAGCGCAAGTGCCCTCAGATGCACACGGAGGCCGGCGGCATTCTGTGAGACAGTCATGGAGATTGCAGCTTGCAGACCTCTACATGGGCGTTGCTTTAGTGGGGCTCCACGGTGCGGCTTATTGGTTGTGTTTTTTTTTTCCTTCCAGTGTCGGATACCTGCTTGCAGTGTGCGCCCCAAAACGTGCTCTGCCATCGTGTCGTGTCTTTTACACGCGATGCCAAACACGCCTGTTTTGAGCACACGCCTGCTCAGACAGCGCTGGCCTCGGGGGCCGAAGCTCTGCGCTTCTGTTCTGTGTTTTCGCGCTCTTCAGTGTTTCCTCTGAAGATGTGCTTCTCATTGTTGCCTCGCTACCTCCCTCTTCTCGCTGGGAGACCTATGCGCCGGTTTTATCGGTGACCCGCCGCGCTCGACTCCCTCGCTACCGCGTCTCCCCCCCCCTTCCACCACCGCTCTGCACTTTTTCTTCGTTCCTATCGCATAAGTGTTTCCGTCCACCTCATTTCTCCTCTCATCAACGTACCTCATCTGGGTCGGGGGGTTTTGCTTCCGCCTGCCGCACGACCGGCATGCTGAGAATGAGAGGGGGGCCTGGTGCACGCAAAGTAGACCCGCTGCGAAAGAGCAAACAAATCGACGTGCTGCGAAGCCCACCGCACATCCTTGTCGTTGGCGACGCTGGCGTGGGACTATCTACCGAAGATACGCTGTGAGCTTCTTCGGCACGATTGAGGCTTGACACGTTCCACCTGGCGCATCTGTCCCGCGCAATCATGTGCTAAAGCATCTGTTGTGGTGCACGCTCTTCCCGCTTCCTCGCTCCTCAACGAAAAGGACCCCCCTCCCCCGACACACACACATACACACACACACACACACACGCACTCTCTTCCCTTTGCCCCTCCCCCCCCCTCCCGCCCTCGCATGACGACGTGCTTGTCTGTTCGCCAGGGTACACCGCATCTCTTTCGCATAGTCGTTTTTGCTGTGACATTTTTCTTTTGTTCTCTTTCTCGTCATACACACGCCGTCACCGTCGTCACGGGTGACAAAGACACCCCCCCCTTGTCGCCGCCACCACCGGTGTCTCTCCGACAACGGTGGTGGAGGGAAGCATGATGATCCTTCCTCACGCCGAGGAAGTAGAGCTGCGCCGCGGGTCGTCGCCGGCAACCATCACCTCCACCACAGGGCGCGTAAACCGTGTCGCCGTGGACACTAGCAGCGAGGAAAACCAGGAGGCGGTCTCGCAGGACAGGCTTGAGGGCCGCGATGACGCAGGGAAGAGCCCCACTACATCCGCGAGCCCCGGTACATCCTCGAAAAAAGACCGTTTCCAAGCCACCTCCGCTCAGGTGAAGGGTGCCTTGAGCACTCCCCGCCGCGCCGTCTACGAATTCCACGACATGTTCGGCTTCCTCGTAACGGAGGAGGAGAAGGCCGCGGAGGACTACGAACGCCGCAACAACGGTTACAGCCGCGCATATCTGGACAAGTGGGAGTACATGATGACCCACTGGGCCAACGTGAGGCAAGACACACTGAAGAGGTACTGCAGACGCGGAGTGCCGCAACCGAAGCGGTGCGCTGTCTGGCAGCACCTGCTGCAGAGCTGGGGAATGAAGGATCGCTTCCCAGGGGTCTACATGCGCCTCCACAGTCAGCCACTCGACTCGAAAGACTTGGCGGACGTCATCGCGCGCGACCTCGATCGCACCTTCCCGACGAACCGTCTCTTCAGCGTGAAGTCGGGCCAGGGACAGCAGATCCTGCGCCGCCTCCTGCACGCCTACGCAAACTACAACCCCGGTGTGGGGTACTGCCAGGGCATGGGCTTCCTCGCTGCCACCCTCATCCTACAGGTGGAGGAGGAGGAGGACGCCTTTTGGGCCTTTGTCGCTGTCATGGAGAACGCCAAGTACAACATGAAGGCCGTCTTCGCCCCTAGCTTCCCGCAACTGCAATGTGCCTTTTACGTCTTCGAGGCGCTGATGCGTCAGAAGATGCCGAAGCTGTACGCCCACCTGCACGACAGGCATCCTATTCCCCCGTCTTTCTACGCTGTGCACTGGTTCATGACCATCTTTACATACCACTTCAACTTTGGTCTCGTTTCCCGCATCTGGGACATGTTTTTCTGCGAGGGCTGGAAGCCGGTGTACCGCATCGCGCTGGCGCTGCTCAAGATCGAGGAGCGGCGGTTGTTGTCCCTGAACACGGATACAGAGTTGCTGCTGGTACTCAAGGGCATTCAGGAGTCGAAACGTCCTGTTGAGCTGCTCAAGACCGCGCTCAAAATACGTTTCAAGAGCGCCTACATGAACCAGTTAATGGCTGAGTTCAACGCGCAACCAAGTTAGTGGGTGTGTTGCGGGGCGTACGTACGTCTCTTGGTTCCCATTCAAATGAGCTGACCCCGCGAGCAACAGACAAGCCCGCGTGGAGGTGCGCATGCGTCCACACGCGTACAGCTACGAAGACGCTCTGTATATTACTCTCTATATTTCTCTCTATTACGGTCCTCCTCCAGTTCGCGTCGGTGGAGCGGGGGCAGATGTGTGCCACAGTGCAGAAGTGGACGGTGTATTCGGTGTGAGCGGTACCCAGCTCATACACAGAGAGAGAGGCTCACGCGACGTTGCGCGCACAGTTGTGCCCGATGCGGCCTTTGTTGTTTTGGTAGTTCTCCTCCCCTTCGTCGTCCCCACGCCGATGTCCTGTATTTGTTACTACTCCGCTCGATTTGATGTTGCGTTGTCGTCTTTTTTTTCGCTTTCTGTGCTTGAGCTTCGCGACCTTGCAGCCCTACATCCACCTCCCTTCTGCTCTCATATTGCGTGTGCAGTGGTCGGCATATTCGCCGAAGGCCGCCGGGGTGGGTTGACGTGGCGGAGGTCGAGCAGATGGATCCACAGTCGCAAGACAAAGGCTACCAGCGCATATCTTCGTGTTTTCTGCTGCCCCCCCCCCCCTCCTCTTCTTTCCTCTATGTGTGTCATGAGAGCCGTGCTATTCGCGGGAACGATCTCCTCCTCCTCCTCTTCCTCGCGTCGTCGCCGTTGCCGTCCTTTGTCCTGCCGGTCATCGCGCTCATTTCCTCTGTCCACCCACCGTGTTTCCATCAGTCGTAGCATGCTGAGGGAGGGAGCGGCAGCCAGAATCAAACAGCAGCCAAAGAGAGAAACATACCGCACGCGCACCACGTGTATGAGGTAAGTGGCATGTGTTCTGTGCGAGAGCCGTGATGAAGAGACGAAGCATGCATGCGCAGGACAGAGTAGAAGGAGAGGCAGGAGGAGAGGTGGAGGTGGACATTCGCCACTTTCGCCGTGGCTCGCGCGCTCCCTTCTCTGCGTCACCGCGTCACCGCAATGCAGTGCCGTCTCCCTCACCCATTACACACACTTTCTCTGTGTTGCAGGACCCTATCTGCTTTTGCACATGCTTCCCTCCCCCTCCCCCCTCTCTGTCTCCTTTCTGCATACGGCTTTCCTCTCCACACTCTTTCTCCTTTTGCAGCGGAGCAGTCAGCCCGGAGGACGTGAGGAGGACAAGGTACAGCGCAGCAGTCCTCCCACGCGCTCTCGACGCGCTTGTTGTGCCTCTCCATCTGCTGCTTTTATTCGTGGTACTGTTTTTGTGTCCGCTCTTGCTCGTTCTCTGCGCTTGGTCTCTCAGCACGAGGGACTGCACTTCGCGCTGAAGACACAACAGGGGGTGTCCACATCGCGCGTGCGACGCAATTTCTTCGACACTCAGGTTGTTTGGGCGCCAGACACCCTGTTCGCCAAGGGCACGCGCAAACACACATACACACACACACATACATACACGCATACACACGCAAGTCGGCGTGCTCAACGCAAGGGAAAAGAGGGAGGGAGGCTCTCTGCTCTCCTTTTTCTTGTTGCGACAGTGCTATCGTCCTTTTCTTCTCGGCCGCTTCACTTTCTTCGTGGCAGCGAGTCGAGGGCACACGTGATAAAGAATAAGAATAGTGAAAAACAAAGAGAAAACGGCGCAGAGCACACACCACACTCCCGCATAACGCGCACAGAGAAAGTGGCACGTGTGCACAGTCCCAAAACCCGGTACTGTCACTGAGCAGCACGAACGACTGTGCTTGCGCGTCTTCCCACCTCCTTGTCCAGCCGAGCATCATTTGTTTTGTTGCAAAACACCACTCTTTCTTCGAACACTTCCAAGCGGGATTAACCGCTGGGTTTTAAGATGGACGAGGAAAGCGTTTTCATGGACGGTGACGATGCCGAGGCCATGCCGCATGACTTGGGCGAGAGGCCCCCCCTCGACGTACATGCTGTTCATGCAGATCACAATCTGCGTACTGTAAAGCCAGCCGCTGCCGCCGGACGACAAGCCGGCCTCGCGTCGTCCGTCAGTGGTAGCGCCGTAGCAATGCCCCTCACTGCAAACGGTGACACGGCAGACAGTCTCGCGAAGTCGCAAGGATATTACGCGTCAAGGTCGCCGCCCAAGAATGGCAGGACGCTGGTGAAGTCGTACGATGAGTTTGGCGGCACTGAACAGGTGATTCAGCTGGTTTCTTCTCCTTTGCTAGTTGTGGCCCCGGATGAAGAGATGGAGCTGGGCCGCAGCAGCTCGCCCTTTCACGCCCAGCAGGCAGCTCGCCTCCCAGCGGCTTGCGGGGCTGCCGTATCACCAAGCACCGCATCGCGACCGAGGCCGCTCATGCATGAGAAGGTCCACGTAGTGGGGAACGCAGAGCCCCCTCAGCCGCTAAGCAGGAGTCAGCTGCGGGCGGCACCGACGGGCGGCAGCGATTCGGACACGGAGGAGGAGGGCCATTGCAGTAGACTTATGACGCCAGACGCTGATCGAAGGAACTCGCGCCCCGGCAACGAGAGCGCCGTCGAGGCAGAAGAGAAAGAGGCTGAACAGCAGTTGGTGGACGAGTTCGGCTTCGTTATTGACGAGGACGCGAAGGAGCGGGACGGTAAGTACATTCGCGGCATTGATGGGAGGCAAGTGGTTCGGCGGGAGATCAAGTGGGCCAACATGGCGGCCGACTGGAACAAGACGAACACAAAGATGCACGCCAAGCTGAAGGAGAGGTGCCGCAAGGGCATCCCAAGCCGCTTCCGCGGCGTCGCGTGGCAGCTGCTCATGGGCTCCTTTCATCAGCTGAACTCGGAGGAGAACAACGGCGTCTATGTGGCGCTGCGGGACAAGAAGCTCGCGGACAAGGAGACAGACGTCATCATCTCGCGCGATCTCGCTCGAACATTTCCCACTCACGTTCTCTTCCAGGACCCCGGTGGCGTTGGGCAGACCTTCCTGCGCAACATCCTGCACGCCTACGCCGGGTGCGATCCGGAGGTGGGCTACGTGCAAGGCATGGGCTTCCTCGTCGCGGCGCTGTCCACACAAATGGCGGAGGAGGAGTCCTTTTGGGCCCTGCATGAGATGATGTACAATGAGCGGTACAAGATGCGGGAGTTGTTTCGCCCTGGCTTCCCGTTGCTACAGCAGTTCTTCTACCAGCTGAAGCGTCTCATCGCGCGACTGCTACCGCGACTGTCAAAGCGGCTCGACGAGCTTGAGATTCAGCCTTCCTTCTTTGCATCGCAATGGTTTCTGACGCTGTTCGTCGGTCACTTTCCCTTTCGGGCGCTGCTGCGTGTGTGGGACATCTTTTTCTCGGAGGGCTGGAAGATCATCTTTCGCACCGGTATTGCGCTCTTGAAATGGGAGGAATCTCACCTCTTGACGCTGCCGTTCGAGGACACGCTGCTGGCGCTCAAAGGTCTGCAGGATGGAAAAGACGCATACGAGCTGCTTCGGCGCGCGCACCGTGTGAAGTTCAAGACGGCAGAGCTGAATCGATATGGTGACGAGTACTGGGAAGCGGTGGGTTTGATTCATCGAGACTGACCTGATACCGTGCAGTGATGCACACTGGTGCGCTTCGCTTGTATTCGGTGTCTGTGTGTGAGTAGTCCCCCCCCATTGCTGCCTCTGCTTTGCTTTTCGTGTTCTCCTCTTCCGTTGGTGGGGGACTTGCGCTGAGAAGTTGCTGCGCGTGTCGGAACTGTTTCCTACGTTCTGTGCTTCCTTGTTCGGGTGCACTCTTCTCGACGGATCTCTCTCTCTCTCTCTCTCTGACTCGCATCCTCCTATGATTCCCCCAAGCACTTCTGTGTGTGGCCGTGCTTTCTCCCTCGTTCTTGTCGTTGCTCTCTCTCCCCCCTCTCCGAAAGAGTTCAAGCCCGTTGGAGTACGTGGTGTTGTAGGGCGTTGCGCCGTCGGTGAATGGTGTGGTGAGCAGCGTCTTTATTGCATGATGGGGCGCCATCATCTCCTCCCTAACGAAACGGGCGCGAACGAAAGAGAAGAGAGAGAGAGAGGTAAGAAGCGAAAGCACCGCACATCTTTTCTGTTGTTCTTTATGCTCTTTTCAACTGACCACGCGCCGCTGGACGCCAAACAAGCAGACAGGGGCAGAGCCGCAGCGGAGAGCAAGATCGCTTCCATCGCAGGTCCTCCGGCGTAAAGGACGACAGATGACGCCTCTCTCGCATGCGGTTCCGATCGACGTGTCGTCCGCCCCCCCCCCCTCCAGTTTGGTGATCCGGGACTCACTGCGGGTTTCACGAGATTTTTTTCGTTTTCAGCGGCGACGATGAGAGGATCGCCAGGTAAAAAAAAAATGAGGGAAATGAAATGGGGACCATAAGCGGACTTGTCTGGGCTTTCCCGAATGCGATTTCCGCGCCGCCTCCGTCTTTTTTTTTCTTCGCTCTAGACTCTCTTGTTTTCACTGCCCCAACGTCATCACCACAAGGCTCGTCTCGATCGTCGCCCAGGGGACTACGTCTCACTTTTCTCTCGCCACTCCGGAGATGAAAGGCCGGCACCGCATTCAGGTAGCGGAGAAGCCACGGTAGGGGGAGGGGGAAGGGCACCGGCGGAGAACGCCGTGTCGTGTGCCAGACGTATCTGCGCGGATCGGAGAAGGATCCTTTTCTAGTTGCAACACCATGAATCCTTCACCGCAACCGTCCAGGCCGCGCAGAAAACGATCGCCGCGACGCGCTGAGGTACCTTTTGTAAGCGTTCTCGATCTTCCTTCTCCAGAGGAACTTTACCTTGGGGTGACTGCCGAATACTCAACGCGCGCGCAAGTGATGGAGGAGCAGCGCTTGTGGTTGGCCACCGTTTCCAAAGGCGCTGCAGCAGTAAAACTACCTGCTTGCCCGTCTGTCGGACGTTGCTTCGGACCATTTCCAATTCCAACAAACCGCCCGCACCAGGAGGTGCTGCTCAGAATCGAGTCCGCAGCTATGGTTGCCCATCGGCTCGCGCACCTCACGTCCCACCCAACACCCACTATTGTGGAAGCACGCATGGCTAATCGCACCGCAGCTGAAGCGATCAGTGCGTTGCATCGTATGATCTGCCAACCGTCCAGGACACTATAGCAGGCACACCTGCATGCGGTCGTCTTTCCTGACGCGATGACCGTTGTGCCGAGGAAAACGATGTGTACGCCAAATCGAGTGACGCGCATTGGCTAGCATGAGGTAAGGAGAAGGAGGAGGGGCCGGGAGTGTGGTTGGCATCAATCACTGTTTCTTCCTCATCCCTGTTTACCTTCCGTGTCTTCTGACTAATGCACTGCTGGCGCCACTGTGGCTGCTCGGCCATTCCGCTGCTGTGTCTGTAAAGACTGCGTACTTTCTGCCTCGTGGTGTGCGCGTCTGCGCACGCCCTCTCTACTTTCTTTGTTTCACTGCTGTTTAGACCGTGGCAGCAGCTGCTGGCGCCGGTGCCGCTGCTCTCGCCGACTGCCTGTCGGGCTCTTGTGCTCTGTGGCCGTTTGAAACGGTTGCCCGAAGAGACGCTTTCCTCGTGGACAGTCCCCTCCCCCCCTCCTCCTCCCCTCCCCCCTCCCCCCCCCTCTAGTCGGGTGCTACCGGGCATTGTATCAGAAAACGAGGAAAAGAAGCGCAGACAAGATGAATACAACAAGAAGGGACATACACGAGGACATTGTGTGCCGCTCAGCATTCACCAGTGTGAGCAAGACGAAAGCGAGCACACGACAGGAAGAGAAGCTTGCTGTCAGATACCTCCACTACAGCACGGCTGCACGCCGCTCACCGTTGATCCATCGACTGGCGTGGCGCACTGTCTCTTGCGCTGCCGCATGCTGTACATATCCCCTTCTCTCCCCGTCTCTACTTCTCGTCCTCCTTTCGTTCGTTCGAACTACGCAACGAATGCGTACGCATCGGTCGTCCTTCGCTGCTCGGCCGTTTTCATATCATTCTGTTTTATTCCTGGTCCGTCTTCTGGCCGTGTCGTATGTGCTGACGAAGTGGTTGGTATTCGTTTTTCCTTTTGGTGTTGACTCCCCTCATCTCCCTCCCCCCCCCCCTCATCTCCCCCCCCTTCCCTCCATCCCTCCCTCCCTCCCTCTTAAGCAGGAATAACCGAAAGAACGTGCTTGGTGCATCACAGTGCGCGCGACGAGACGGTCAAGTTTATGTTTTATCGTTCTCCCTGTGCGCTGACGCTCCCCTGTCCTTTTTCGATTCTCTGCGCCGCTTCATTATTGTTCTCCCCCTCCCCCTTTCGCATATCGCACAGGGGAGTTTCTGGCGGAGACGTCATTGCAGACATCCACGGCTGCTGTGTAGTAGTCCCGAGCTGCCTTTGTTTGTGACGACGTAAAGGCGAGAGGGAGGGACACATTCCGTCCTCTTCTCCAGGAAGAAAACGCAAAGAACAACAAACAACAACAACACAAAAAGAACAGGCGCGGCTGCAGGACACAGAGCGTGCTGTCAGTTGCGAAGAAACATACAAGCAGCAGCGATACAGTCACGCAGCGCTCTGCGACTACGTCTGCACATCGCCTCAGGCCCGTTGTCACCCGTCTCGTAGAAGAAAGACAAGGAAAAGATATTATCCAGCTCCAATTATGCTCTTCAACCTGCGCGGCATCGTTCCTCAGAAAGAGGAGAAGGTGAAGAACCAGATGACGCTTGCCGACATTCTCGCTTTTCGCGACACATGGACTGCCATTCCTGAGCCGAACTTCTCGCTAGAGCGCGTGCTGCTGACTGCCCGCCTGGAGAAGCAACGCAAGGCGGAGATTCCTAAGCTCGTCACGTCCGAGAACGGATTCCGCGTTCGTGACAAGAAGGACATGGACGCGTCGGAGCTGGAGCTGCGCCGCGTTCAGGGCTCGCTGAACAAGCTCACCGACAAGAATTTCGACGCCGTGGTGGAGGAGGCGCTTTCGCCGGATCTGGTGTTGAATCCGTTGGTGCTAAAGGGTGCCGTGGATATCATCTTCAACAAGGCCATGGCGGAGCCGGTCTTTTCCGGCATCTACGCCCAGCTGTGTCAGCGCATCAAGGTATACGAGCAGGATCTCGTCGCGGAGGCCGCGGAAAACCCCACGTCTGAGCTTGGCCAGCTCATGGCAGCGGTACAGGCGGGGGACGAAGACCAGAAGAACGTAAACGGACGCGTGCGCAACGCGTTGGTGAAGCGCTGCCAAGAGTTTCACGACAGCTTTGTGAAGCAGCCGCCACCCCGCAACGCCGAGGCCGAGGAGCAGCTGCGCAAGCGCAACATGGCGAACATCAAATTCGTTGGCGAACTGTACATGCGCTCGCTCATTTCACACCGCGTGATTCTGGCCGTGTGCTCGACGGCGCTTGTGCTGGGCTTTATACCGAGTCCCAAGCTGGTCACCACGGACGCCGACCTCGAGATGATGGTGAGTCTGATGAACGTCATCGGCAAGCGGTTCGACGAAAACGCCGGCATGGCACTGAACCACGTGCCGAAGGACGCCGCTGCTGCGGCACACCCGCACGACACCATCTGGCGCGCGCTGAACTCGTCGATGAACGACCCTCGCTTCTCGCGTCGCATCCGGTTCCTCATTCAGAATTTGCTGGAGTGGCGCAACGACGGGTGGAAGCCGAAAGAGAGCCCTGCCCAGGGCTCCTCGGGCGGTAGCGCAGACGACAGCAATAACACGACCAACAACGACCGCTCCAACCACCGCTCTAGCAACAACGCATGCAACCACAGCAACACCGGCGGCTTTAGCGGACCGAACGAGCAGATGCACCGCAATACAGCGCCGAACAACTTCGGCAGCGGCGGCTCGTGGCAGCAGCAGATGCAGCAGCAACACTCCGGTGGTCGTGGCCCCATCATCGGGAGCTCTAACGCGGGCGGCAACCGTGGCGGGACGCGGCCTCCGAGCATGGCAGACAGAGGTGACGAGAAGTATGGCCGTGGCGGTGGCCCGGGAGGTCTGCGGCAGGGCCCCGTCTCGAGCTTCAACGACCTCAGCCAGTTCCCAGCCAGCAATGACCACATGATGCCGCCGCCACCGCCGTTCGCGGCGCCGCCGCCGCCCTTTCCAGGGGAGGGTATAATGCCGCCGTCCATGGCACCGCAGGCGGCTTCGGCGCCCGGGCCGCAGATGAGCGATGAGGACCGCAAGTTGATGGCGCTATCGACACCGCCGAAGTGCGTCGACGCAGACCTCAGCTCGCGTATCCTGAGCTGCATCCGCGATGCGCACACAGACGGGGACTGGGCCGCTGCCGGCAAGGCGATCGTGGAGGCGGTGCCGCAGGACGCCGCACACATGTGCCGCATGTGCGCTGTGTTCGTCATTGCAAAGAAGGTGACGGAGACGTCTTCAGAGGCGGACAGAGAGCTTTTCATGAATTCGCTTAACAGCGGTATGTTCGACATCAAGGAGCTGACGCGCGGCTATTCATGGTGCCTGACAAGCGCTGTGGCGTACAATGTCAAGGAGGACTTCCCCAAGGTGTACAGCCGCTTTGTGGCGTGCGTGACGGCAACCAAGTCGATGGACTTCTTGTCGATGGTGAGTAACGTCATGGCACGCACGGCGAACTACCTCGACGCGCTGTACGTGCCGCTGGAGGGTGCGCAGATGGAGTGGGAGGAGGACTTCCTGGAGGTGTGGACGTCTGTGCTCGGCAAGTGGCGGGAGGCCCACCCCGGAGACAAGTCTACTGGCAGCGACATCCTCAACTGCATCGCATCGATCAAGCAGCGGCCCTTCATGAAGGACATTGTTTCTGACTTTATGATGGAGCTGAGCCAGCAGGGCTACCTCGACGATGCCGAGACCAAGACTTGGATTCGCGAGAATCGGACGAACGAAAAGTACAAGGTGTTCGTGGACCAGATGGAACAGATGTACCCCGACACGGCGTAGCTGCCCCACGTGCCTGTGCTGCTTCTCTCTCTCTCTCTCTCTCTTTCTTGTTGCGTTTGTGTGCGGTGATGCTGGTAGATAGTCGTCCGTCTTTTTCTCTCCTATTGTTCGTCTAGGTGTGGACCTATTAAGGTTGTGTGCTCTGCGGCGGTGCTCACGCACATCACTGTCGAGGCGGCACGTTGACGTCCTCCCTCTCCCCCGTCCCGTTGGCAGTTTTACACGATCTAGTGCTTCTCTTCTGCCTTGGCTTGTGTCTTTTCGAGCCACCTTGCGGCTTTACCTTTTGTTTCCTGGTAGGAGGTGGCTGCATGCGTTTCACCTTGTTGTGCTTGTGCACACAGTCACACACACACACACACACACACAGAGAGAGAGAATCACAGTCACACCTTTCGATGGCCGTTGTATGCATCTGCAGGATACCCTCTCCATCTTTTCTGACTTCTGCACCCCTCCTCACATGCCGTTGTATCAAGCGGGGGAGCGCACCAGAAAAGGTTCACAGACGCGATGGTGTCGTGGCCGTCGGGTCTGCAGATGGCGCAGCGTGGACCGGACCAAGGCGGAGTGGTTGCGTGGGAGACATGCGCTATATCCTCGCGCTGATGCGTTCCTGAAGTTCCTCAACAGTGTGGGCCGTGCCCTTGGTCTTCTCATCTTCCCAGCACTAGTGATGAGCTGCTTACCGCAGTATCTATGTGTGTGTGTGAGTGTGTGTGTGTGTGTGTGTTGGAGGGGGTGTGCCTGTCTCTCGTTCTCCCTCGCCCATACGCTCCTTTATCCCTTCCCCGCCCTTTCTGTTGGGCCGCCATCCCTGTCAGTACTCGCCCCTCTTTTATATGTTTTCGCTCCACATCACACGAACCCGAACAACAAGAGGCATGCCCTTGCCGTCGTTGGGATGCCCCCGTTTTCATCTTCGTGTCTGTGCGTGCTCTTGCTGCATAAGTCTTCATAAGTGCCGTAACATAATTATGAAAGCCGATGAGGAGGAGCAACTTGAGGAAACCCGATCGAGGGAGAGAGAGCCGAAACGCAGAACTTTTGTGCGCAGGCGTAGTGATCACGCCATGCAACGTGCGCGTGAGAGGACAGAGATATCATGTAACGGGTCGATGTAGTCTCTCGGGTTTTTGGCCTTTCGCAATTGCTAGAGCTGTGTGCCGGGAGTTGTCGAGAGTGCGATATGTAACGGGGAGACTCCTCTTGAGAACACAGGCTGTAGACTTCGAGCCTCTGCCTCCGTGGTACGCGTGCGTGCTCCGGTGGACGCACGTCCTCAGGTATGCCTCATCATGTGCGTGACCCATTCGGCTTTCTCTGCCCCGCTCCCCCGTTCGCGCTTGAGCCTTGCGCGCTTCTTCGTCGCCTCACGCGACGCTCCACTCCACGTACCTTCTCTCTGCGCTGTCGGAGCAGAGCACAGTACAGCGGCCTCTTCTTCCATCGCCGCTGCTTCTGCCCCTGACTAGGGGCCTGCGCACACACAGACAGACTCTCAAGTCACCCACACGCAGCGGCCCCATGCTGCAATGCACGGCACTGGTGCTCAAATCGCAGCACAAGAATGTGCTGCGCAAGGGCCGTCCGCACATGCAAAAATATAAGGAGCTGAACCGCTGGCAGCGCGAGGCGCAGGGTATCACGAAGTGGGAGCAGGGCCACTCTCACCGGCCTCAGCCCTACGTAGAGCGCTTTAATCCGGAAGGTGCCGGCCTCACTCGCGGCACGTCGGCATACGCGTGGAAGTGGTGGCACACACAGTACCCATGGCTGCCCAATGTGGCGCCCGCCGACTACGTACCACCGAGCCCTCGGGGCATTCGCCCCGCTGCCTGGGATGACGAGTTTGCCGACGTGGTGCTGAGCATGAGCGACGAGGAGATTCAGAGCTACCTCCTGGACAAGCTGACGGAGGTGATCTTTGCGGAGACGCAGCGCGACGGCTACGAGCTCCGCCGACTAGACTTTGAGGGCAAGCCGCTCACAGAGCTGCCAGAGCGGCGCATCATTGAGAACTTTGTTTTCGAGGAGGAGACACTGCGCGAGCGCGTGCTGGACCGCGTAGTCGAAGGCGTCTTTCGTCTCGTGCCCACCTCCACCGACCGCCTGGAGCTGAAAAGCGTGGCCAACATCATCGACTTCGTCCTGACACACGTGACGGTGGCTCGCAAGCCGCTGCAGCACGAGATTCCTGAGGCGGCGCGAACGGTGATGCGGTCGCACCCGCTACAGCCGCAGCTGGGCTTTGTGCACGCCCTGCCGACCGATAATCGAGACGCCGTTGTGCAGGAATGGGAGCGGATGCACCACCTCGATTGGCAGTTTGGCAAAGCCGTGTATGAGCCGCGCAGCGCCGAGAACGAGCGGGGCAACTTGACGTGGCTACGTGAAGTCCGCCACCACGAGGCACGGGAGGCGTTCCAGGCGGACGTGGACTCGGGCGAGGCTCGCCGGCGCCACATGGCGAAAATTAAGGCGGCCGCTCAAGTCCCACACACCGGCACCACTTCACAGTAGTTGACTGTTGGTGTTGCTCAGGGTGCCGGATGGTGAGTGAGTGTCAAGCGTCGAAGAACAGGCTCGGCTTGACGAGATGACTGCTCTGTGCTCACCTGCTCTCTTTCACCCTTTTGCGTTCGGTCCTCTCTCTTGTGCGGTTGCACTCGTGCTTTCTGGCGTGGTGGCGACCGCGTGCGTTGAAGTCTCCATGCTGCGGGGGAGGGGGTGCACTGATGCTCTGTTTTTTTGTTTGCGGGGATCCTTGTGTGTCCTTTCCTATGCTGCAGTACGTGTGTGAGGAGACCGGTCGGGTCCTTGTTACAAAACGGTGCGCCGTGCGTATATCTGTTTCTTGTGTGTGCATGTGTGCATGTGTGTGTGTGTGTGTGCCAGCAGACAGCTCCACATGCATGGCGTATGCGCACGTGTGAGAGGCGTAAGGAATCCACATGTGTCGAAGAGCAAAAAAAAGCAAGCGAAGCGTTGTAGCGCACTCCGGTCACGGCCAACAGCAGGCAGAGAGCAGAAGGCGAGCGAAGCGCACACGTGCAGGCGAAGACGGCATCTTGGCCGCAGCAGGCTGCATTGTCGGCACGCCCGGCCAGGCCTTTTTGTCTGCTATTCCGGATATGGGAGACCCTTCTGCCGACCCGCTCATCAATAGCGGACTTTGCTCTTTCCTTCCACGTACATTTCCAGAGGTAGTGTGCATGTGTGCAGGTGGGCGCGCATGCAGCCCACATGGAGATGCTGCGCGTCGCAGGTGCTTCCCCGGCGGTCGTCATGTCTTCCTTTGCCATCTTCCTTGTCTTCGTATGCTTCTCCGTGATGATGAGTTGTACTTTGCGCCCACATGCGCGCCGATGCACACCTTTTCCCTGCCTTTGGTGCAAGGAGCATACAGAGGAGGAAGAGGGAAGCAGCTCTATCTCTCACCATTACGTCGACGAGGGTGTCGTGGAAAGCCCTCACAGGTACTCGTGCGTGTGAAGCCGTTGGACTGGCATATTTATCCTCATTTTTTCTGCGTGGTCTCCGTCATTCTCTGTTGCTCAAACACTTCTTTACGGCACGGTCTCTCGAATAGAATCTTCGACTCGGGCCTCTGCTTACTCTTCGCTTCGGAGTTTCAAGTGTTTGTGGTGTGTGTGTGTGTGTGTGTGTGCGTGCGTGTGTGTGTGTGGGGGGGTCATGAGCTACAGCTCCGCTGCGGCAGAGTCGCCGCAGGATTACGGGCAGCCGAGCAGCGATAACGCCGACCATACTGAGACGGCCTCTCCGCCGGCCTCCGCTAACGACTTGAAAGGACCGTCTACGCAGGCCGTTTTGGGGCAGAGTGACGCGACACCAACAGCCCCGTCGTACGACAATGCCGATAACGCCGAGGCCGATGCCGAGCTGCTGAAGCAGCAGCTTAAGCTCATTCAGCTATGCTTCGCTGAGCACGAGTTTGGGATCATTGTGGACGAGAACAACCCCACCGACAGTCGTTCGATCTCGTCGTCCAGTGACGCCTCCTCGCTGTCCTCCTCATTTGACTCAGTGAACGGCCACGACGGCCCGCAGCGACGGCGCGGCCAGCGTGGGCTTCCTGCCTACGATCCGCTGTCTTTTGTGAAGGGGAAGGTGCAGCATGGCGTGCCGCTCGCCTCGCTGTCTCGAGACCTGCACGCCTATGTGGAGTACCTGGAGGACAAAATTGCGCAGTGCGTGAACACCGACGTCCACACGGCGTTTGTAAGCGTATCAGGCCACCTCGTGGGGATGCGCGACGAGCTCTCCTACATGGACAGCCCCCTCACCACAGCGATGGAGAAGCTGTCTTCCGTCGTTAGTCAGCTGTCGATGACGTCGCAGAAGGTGAAGGGCAAGGTGAAGGCGGCGTGTGACGCCGAGATGGAGCGCGCCTTCGACGCCATGTACCTAAAGTGTATGGTTTTGTACGAGACGGTCGCATACCAGCTGGACGACCTAGCTGAACTGCTGCACATCACGGCGATTTCCGCGGTAGCGACGGCGCGCAGCGCGGCCACGGGTACCGTCACGAGTGCCGCGAGTGCACCAATGTTCCCGCTCGCGATGGCATCGCGCGACGACAGTGACAAGAGCGGCGCCGCACCAGGAAAGATGTCTCTCTCGATCACGTCCGATACCCGCCTTTCCGACGCCGCACTGGACGTACTTGAAGACGCGGTGCTGCTCTTCCAGGAGCTGAAGGAAATCCACCAGCGCCTCGGCTCGTTGCCGTCGCGCCAGCAGGAAAAGATGGAGGTGATGACATACGTAGCCGCTGCCGAGCAGTCCGTGATGGGTGTGCTGGAGCTGGTCCTGGTTCACACCAGCCAACTTGTCTTCCGCCCCCCCTCAGAGAACAGCGGTGCTGCTTCGACGTCGTCTCCGTCTGCGGTGGCGGGCAACGAATCCGCCATCTCCGCGCACATGACGACTGACTCGCCTGTCGCTCGGCAGCTTCTCGGCCGCGTCATTGAGCTCTACGCCCAGGCGGGAGAGATGAGGCAGTTCGCCGCGGTGTTCCGCAATGCCGTGCTGCGTCCGCCGCTGGAGGCGGTGGTTTCGTGGAAAGCGGCAACACAGGCTCGGCAGAGCGCCGAGGGCACGGTGGCGCTTCTGAAGCAGGTGAAAGCAGTACTGCAGACTACTTCCTTGCCACTGTTGCCGCTGCTGCGCGAGCACTACGGCGCCGCCTTGCACCCAACGGCGACGATCGTGTGGCCCGTCTTAAGTGAGACGTTGGTGAAGAAGCTGCCGTCGCTGTTCGAGGTCGGCATCCCGAATCACTTCCAGGTCAAGTATAAGGCGGCCTACGAGCTGCTCGCGATCGTTGAGAGCTCCTGCGCCGACCTGGAGGAGCTGGCAGCCCTGCGTCAATCACCGGATGTCGTCCTGTGGAACCATAAGTGGAATATCAACGTCTACGCTGCACTGCGCGTGAGTGAGGTGGACAAGGCGGTGCAGTCTGTGTCCTCCCCACTGGACCGCCTCCCAGCGGCGACGAACAGCCAGTACCACCTCCGCCTTTTCTACATTGCACATCAACAGCTGCTGCACCTCTTCTCATCCACCGTGTTTTCGCTGCTGTGCACGCCGTGGTTTCTACGACAAACTGTCGTGTGCTGCTACCGGGTCCTGACGCGGGTGCAGGAGGCTGTGGCCGCGACGACGCCGACTCCGAGCAGCGGGGTGTCGGCTGAGGATAGACGGACGGGCACAGCAGCGTCGGAAAACGGCAGCACGTCCGCCGCGGGGGCCCACGACACGTTGCTGCTAGCGATCGCTGACGCGCACACGCTGAGCAACTTTCTGACGGGACAGCTACGGCATGTCATTCTCGGGCGACTAGCAGCTGAGTCAGGCCGGGAGCTGGCTGTAATGACCACTGCGACTGCCACGACCGCCACCACACCTGCGTCCGAGCGCAGCACGGCGGACCTTGTCACGGAAGTACTGCAGTTCGCCAGCGCGTCCGTGTGCGGCCAGTTCGTGCAGCGGGCGAGGGCGACACTTGTGCATCAGATCACCGACGCTGCGGTAGTGCCGCTGCAAAATATCAAGTCCGTGCGCTCAGCGTACTCCCACACGCGCAAGACGATGCCGTCCGCCGCCTCCTGGTACGTTGATCCTGCGCTACAACCACTGCAGAAGTTCGCCGAGGAGGCGCAGCGCAGCGGATTTACTGGGGCGGCGCTTCAGGACAGCGTGGCGGATATGTTGCGGACAGTCGTGTCGCACTTTGTGGCGCTGGCCAGAGAAACCCTACTCACGGCCAAGAAGACGGAGGAGAGCTGGGAGAAGCTGCGCCGTCGCAAGGAGGGTGCTTCGGTGTTGCAGACAACGGAGGTTACTCCTGAAAACAGCGAGGAGGTCAGCGGGTGCGCCGTATCGACGGTCGGTGGGCAGCGCGTCACCAAGGAGACAGCGACGGATCGTGACAAAATGACGATTCAGCTATGGATGGATGCCCGCGCTATGCTGGAGGTGGTGCAGCTGCCTCCGCTCAGCTTGCCCTCGGTGACGGCCGCCGAGTTGTTTGAGCCGGCGTTTGGCCTACTGCGCCGCGCCGAGTGGATTCAAGGGGCCGACATCCCTGAACCGCCGGATGTCGATGCGTGACGCGCCAACGCCGCACGTTATCGGACGACACACAAGTGTCTGGGGAGGGGTGAGCCAGTGCGTTGCAAGTGTGGACGGCCAACGGAGAATTGGTCGCACTCTTCCTTTTCCTTCTCTCGATCGTGCTGCGCCAAGCGTGCGTCTTGTTGTTGTTCGAGCTGAGTGGGCTTTGCGTTTTGTTTTTAGTCTGTTCCTTGACTGCGCCTTCTTCACCTCTCCTTCGCCTTCGTGTTTGCCTTGCCTCACTCGTCGAGGAGGCGTGCGCGCGCGGGTAGTGTGACGATCCTGCCATTCCGGACACGTGTGCGAGTCAGAAGCGGCGATTGGTCAACAAAGTCCACAGCACCAACCGGAAAACGTGCATGTTAAAGGGATGACGGTCAGACAGGACGAAACCAAGTTGCAGCAGCTCTCCGTCGATTACGTATCCCCGGGGCGATGGTGTGTACGCGGTCCACTGTGGTGCATGTACCGTGAGAGAGGCGACGTGGGACAGTCGGGTGATGGTGGCTCCCTCTCTCCCTAACCAAGCTTCCCGCCATGTCGAAGTGCACGAGACTGTGAGGAGCATCATAAGAAAGAGGGAAGAGACGTGGTTGCTTTCTTCCCACTGGTCCCCCTTTCGCTCAAGCGTGCTTCGACTGTTGGGGGGGGGACACTCATCCCTGCTTGCCTTCGCCGCTACCCGCTCTCACCTTTCTGGCGTCCGTCTGCCTTACCTCCACTGCGGCGCTCGTTTCTCTCCCCGGCTCAACCTTCCCTTTGACGTTCTCCTCGGCACACGCGCCACTCGGCAGCACCGTTTGGAAAGAAGAATAGAAGGATTCACGAGGCTCGTGCGAGGAAGCGCGCTCACTGCCTTGTGCCCGGACGTACACGCACACACACACACACACACAGACACACACACACACACACACACACACACACACACACACACACACACAGCGTGCACCGGGAATTTCGCATCGTGCGCGTTCTCGCACGGTCCGCGGAAAGAGAAGGACAACACCAACACGCACGGACTTCCGCATGCTGCCATCGGCCCCAGCATCTCATCTCCATTTGGACTGCGCACCGGAGTCTGTCGATCACGGCAGCTCTTTGCTAGTACCTCATTCTCTTGCTTTGCTTTTTTTTTTTCGTCTCGCGTGACGCATGATGAGAAAAACTTTGCCGACTACGGTGGCCGCCGAGGCTGCACCTCTCGTCTCCGCTGAGGATGCATGGGAACGACTCTGGCGTTCCCTTCCCTCCGTGCAGAAGCAGCATTGCATCAATACGGACGCCTCAAAGGAGGTCGAGGGGGGCGCACCGCTGCAGCAAACGGCGAGGACGGAGGGTAGCTTTGGCGCTGATGTACATAGAGACGCGGGGTCCGTATCTTTGCTGTCCGTCGTTCTGCCGCGTGCAGAGATGGCACACCTGGTGACCTGCGTTTATCTCGCCCTGCACAGCAACGCGATCCAGTCAGACACCGAGGCCGCCGTGGAAGGGGCTCTGCGCGCGCCGTCTCTCGGAAAAGCCCACAGCGACGAGGCGGAGGCCGCAGATGCGCCGAGGGTGCTGCGAGAGACGTACACCAGGGAAGACGTCATCGCTTTTCTAGAGAGCGTGCCATCCCGCTGGATGCCTGATATGATTGCTGCGCGAGAGAACGAGGAGGAACAGAGTCTGTGGGTAGAATTCAACGCGGAGCTCGTGGACTGCGTCGTGAGCGACGAGGCGCCGTACAACCTGCTACCACCGACAGAGGTGTTCACTATCCAACGCACGGCAGCGGCGGTAAGCCTAGAGGCGCCGGTGATCAACTACGTCGAGGTGCTGCCGCCTCGATGGTACCCTGCTGTTTACGATACCCTTTTTGAGAAACTCCAGCTGAATGATGACCGCAGCGACTCGAGCCTCGCTCTTGCGCAGTTTCGCATTTTCTTCGACTGGTTCCACAGACTGCATTTTTGCAACACGGATGCGTCGAGGTCGAGTGCGGCTGCCGAGGACGTGTACAATCGGTACTGCGACCCGCGCGGCCAATTCAGCACAACACAGTTCCAGTTGGCGTGCGAGGAGATGTGCGCGGTGTACGCGCAGCGCCGAGACGCGGCCGCCTACCTGGAGCAGCTGGTGCACCGCACGGAGCACGTGATGGCGCAGCGGGACGAGGAAGGTCCTGCACACACGGCGCAGCAAGCATCACGCATGAGCGCTGAGTTTTTCCTCCATCCGGAGGAGGTGACGCTGCCGAGTTGGCGTCGGTACTTGACGAGCCCTGTGCCGCTGTACATGCCGGATGAACTACGCGCCGTGCAGCAGGAGATGGATCGCTACCATCGCCATAGGTGCCCGCGCATCTTGCTCCTCGGGCCTGCGGGCATCGGCAAGAGCGAGGTGGGTAGGCAACTGGCTGAGGAGCTGCATTGCGTTCACTTGGATGTGCTGGAGCTGGCCATGGCTGCGTTGCGCGACACAGCGCAAGGGGATGTGGCTGAGGAGCTGGAGGCGTGCCTTGCACAGCGCACTGCAGTGCCGATGAAGGTGCAGGTGCGGCTGTTGCAGGACGCCATGACAAGCGCGCGTGCCGAGTTTCGGGGCTACATATTCAGTGACACCATGTCGTCCACCGCAGAGACCGCCGACGCGTTTCTTGAGCACTTTGTGCGACCGCTGCAGCTGTCAGAGATGGCGAGGCCAGACCACGTTGTGGAGGTGTGCACCGCTGTTCCGGATGTGTACCAGGAACACGCGAGTGGCAGGGTTGCCATTGTGGCAGCGGCGTCGCAGCAGGCGTGGGACACTTTCGTCAAGGATGAAGCGCAGAAGGCACGGGCTGTGGAGAAGGCGCAGATGCGGGCTGATTGCGAAAAGATTCTAGCACACCTGGTGGAGATGGAAGGTGCGACGGGGAAGGCAGCACCGCCAGCTGCCGACTTGGAGCTGGCCCGTCAACAGGCGGCCGAGGCACAAAGCATTCTGCTGACCCTGGAGGAGGAGGAGGAGGAGGAGGAGGGCGTGGCTGCCGAGCGCGACCAGGAAGACGCAGCTGAGGAGGCGGAGGACACGAAGCGCTCCTCCCTGCCTCCCCTGGCGGCAGGAAGGGCAGCAGAGGTGCGCCTGCGACTCGCAGCACTTATCCGAGATGGCCGCATCGAGGCGGGGGCGCAGCTTCCCTTTACAACCGCTGAGGGTGCCGCCGTTCTTCTTCCTTCTCTGGAGGAGCAGGACTGGACCTCCAGCTGGCGGAAGCATGTTGAGTTTGCCAAGAGTATACACCATCACCTACTCGTGGACCCTATTGCGTCCGCCAGCACCGGGCATGTCACGTCGTATATTGCGCACGTATTTCACCTGTACCCGTGTGGGGAGCCGGCGTTGCTCGGCAGTGCGAAGACAGGCGAGGACGAGGACGGCGGCGAAGACGGCGCACACGGGCACAGCACCTCCGTCGCCGCGGACGAGGAGCGCAGTCGTGCCGTAGAGGAGGCGGCGGAGGAGGCGGGGCTGTCACTCTCACCCGTGTGGAAGCGATATTGCCCTGTCACGGCGTTCGAGGACCATGTACTGATCGAGGGTGCGGCCTGCTACGCCTGCAGCTACCGCGGCCACTACTACTGTTTCGCGTCTCCCAGCAAGCGGGCCGCGTTCGTGGACTTCCCCATCAAGTACCTGCGTCAGCGCTGCTCTCCCGACCGCAAACCGGTGCTCGTGGTAGCGGACGACACGCTGGTTCACTCCACAGACGCAATGGTAGAGACCATGCAACGCGTGGTGGGCGAGGTGGCGACGCAGCTCAACCTGACGCCGTATGCCGTCTCGGAGTTCGTGAAGCTGCTCGAGCCGCGTCAGGCGCTTCTGCAGGCGCGCCACGCAGCGTGCGTCGGTCGGCAGAAGGCTGAGGAGGAGGCCCGGAAGGCGCGAGCGGAGCGGCTAGAGTTGGCTGCCAAAGCACAGGCAAAGAAGAAAAAGGGCAAGATGGAGCCCAGGAAACCGAAGATCAAGAAGAAGGCTGGCGGGACAGGACGTTCGTCGTTCTTGCAGCAAGCGCTACAGGACCGGCAGAGTAGCGCCCCGTCCTCTGGCGGGGCGCGCCGACGTGTTCCCCGCACGATGTTCTTGGAGGGCCCGCAGAGCATGGCCGATGAAAAGGCGATGCATATTCGAGCAGCCAAAGAGAAGGCGGCATGCACCGCGCCCCTGCTGCTTTCGGCAGTGACGTCGGCAGATCTGCAGAAGGACATCCTTCATGGGCTGTGGGAAGGGAACCTGCTTCCAGAGACGGTGCTGGTCCTGCGCCCTGCCGACGCGCCCGTCGAAGAGGTGGCCGAGGAAGACGACGAGGAGGAGGGCGAGGAGACGCAGAAGGGCAACGCACACGGGAGTGACCTGTCCGTTCTTTCGCAAACGCTGAGGCTGCTGAAGAAGGTCCCGAAAGTCGAGCGGCTCTCTGTGATGGCAAGCAGGAGCAAACCGAGAGCGCAGCAGCCGCAACCGTTTAACGTGCTCGCCATCTCCCTGCCCAAGACGCCGGTGGTGCACGAGGTGATCGCAGAGGTGATGCAGTTGCTGGACCCGCTCGCCATTCAAGCGAGTGAGGCCGCTGTGGATGAAGCACTGGGAGAGGAGGACGAGGACGCCTTCAACGAAGAAGCCGAGGAAGAGGCTGAGGAGGCGGCGTTCCTGAACCCCGATGGCGAAGCGGTCCCGCTAGTGCCGCAACCGCTGCCCCACCCCCTTACGCGGCCGATGCGCCGTTTCCTGCATCAGTTTGGGTCGCGTCTCGACTACTGCCCCGTTACGCTGCGCGAGCGCGGCATCCTCGTTCGCGGGCGACAAGAGTTCTGCCTGCGCTTCGTGGACGGTCTCTACGTGTTCGCCACCCAGGAGGCGCGCAACGCGTTCGCGCGCTGTCCGCAGCGCTACGTCGGCGAACTACCTCCGGAAACGCTTCCGCCCCGCGTGTGGCTGGTGGGGTCGACGTGCTCCGGCAAGAAAACACTCGCAGCTGGGCTGCACGAGGCTTATCGCGTGCCCTTCTTTGTATACGACCGCCGTTTTTTCGAGGAGTGTGTCGAGGCGGCCCTGACGCCGGGAGGTGGCATGGTAAGGGGCGTGTACATCCCTCCGGATAGCGAAGATACGAACTCGTACGTTGCCCGCGCCCGCACGCTGCTAGAGGAGGTGCGCAGCAGGGCGCGGGAAGAGAAGACGAAGCTGAAGGTCAGGGCAGAGGCGGAGCGCCTGTTGCAGGAACGTGAGCAGCGCGAGGAGGAGCGTGCCGCGCGTAGCGACGCGGACGTGGACGAGGAGGACGACGATGACGAGGATGACTGGGACGAAGCCAAAGAGGCTGACCTGCAGGAGAAGCTCGAGTACGAGCCGGAGGACCCCGAGGACAAGCAGGAGCGCCTGAGGGAGGCATACCTGCGCATTGCCAGTTGTGTGACGCGCTTCCGCCCCTTCGACACGCTCGGCTATGTGATGATCTGCCCACCGTTCTCTGACGGCGACCTCGACATCCTCTTTGACGAAGGCTGCATCCCGGAGGTGGTGATGCGGCTCAGCATCGACGAGGAGACCTTTGCGCAGCGAGGCGCACTGCGCGCGGCAGAGCGGCGTGAGGCAGTTGAGCACGCCATCGTGCAGGACACCGCAGCAAAGGAGGTGGAAGCCACAAAGCAGGCCACGCAAGCCAGCCGCGACGCCGCACGGCTGCAGCGACGCCGCGAAAAGGCGCTGCGGAAGTGGCGTCGTCGGCACATTGGCGTGAATGACGTCGATTCCCCATCGGAGGAGGAGGCGGACGCGGACGCGGAGGCGCCGCCCGCGCAAGGGCACTCTGGCGACGCGCAAAGCGGCGATGACCGTGGTGATTTGGACTCGGCGGCTGCTGCCGCCATCCACGGAGAGGGGCAGCTGGGCATGGAGGAGGACTATCCCACACAGGAAGAGGCGCTGGATGAGTTCATGGGCATTATCGAAGAGCGGCTTGTTGAGGTGGTACGGGTCGACGGCAGGGCTGCGAGGGAGACGGTTTGCCGTGCCGTCGTTGAGGCCCTTGGACGCCACATGCGCCACCGTGCCTCGCTCTTCTACGTACCAGAGGTGATGCGCTTTGAAGACGCAAAGGCGCGCCTGGCGGCTGGCGGTTGCGATCTGTCGTCGTTTGGCTACGAGGACCCGGTGCGCTTGTACAGATATCGCCAAGAGGGCCCGCAGACCGCTTGCGCCTGGAAGCCCGCCGGCGTGCGCATCGGCCCGGAGCAGCCGCTGCAGGAGAGCGCACAGGGCTTCTACGTCGACGACGCTGCTGGCGACGCGGAAGGTGGCGGCGACAACGAGTTAGAGGAGCCAGAGGTTCTGAGCGAGGTACTGTCGGACGAAGTGCAGGAGCTGCGCGACGTGGTCGAGAGGCGCAAGCGGCGACGTCAGCGAAAGGCAGCGCTGCGAGTGGCGCGCGTGAACCATCGTCTCTACTTCTTCAAGGATGACGACTCGCTTCTCCGTTTTGTGCGCGATCCGTGGCCCTTCCTGCGCCAGGCACCACCAAACCCGACGCTTCTCCAGCAACCCGTCGTGTCCGTATACGAGCACGACGCCCGCTATGCCACGGAGCAAGACGGCGCCAAGGAGCGCGTGCTGGCCGACTCTGTAGCGTTCAACCTAGGGATGAAGTGCATCTCGGTTTCGTCGCTCCTGGCCTGGGGGGCGGTGCACCCGCACTGGCACGCGCTGAAGCTTGACTGCATGTTGGCAGCTCAGCAAGGCAGTGCAGACCCTACCCTTGTACACAAGCTGCTCGCTTTGTACCTGTCGACGGCAGAGGTGAAGCACAGCGGTGCGGTGCTGCACAACTTGCCGCATACCGCCATCTCGGGGGAGGCCCTCCGGCGGGTAGCGTGCGCTGCGCCGATCGTCAAGGTAATGGCGACTTCATCTGTCCCCTTGAGAGGTGGCAGGGCAGCTGACCACTCAGCGCCGGACGCGGATGGAGAAGCCGACGAGTGGAGCGCCGCCGTTGCCGCTTTGGAGCGCCACGCGGCCGTGCGTTTGCCGCTTCCCCGGCCGAGCGTGCCCCTCGACGCCAGCAACCTCGTCGCGGCAGTTCACGGTGTCGAAGAGTACGTTCAGCAGGCGCAGGAGTCCGTGCTGCGGGAGCAACGTGCTTTTCCAGCTCGGCTACACACCTCCTACCAAGTCTACAGCTATGTACACCGTCACTTGTCCCAATTCACCGCCTTCTGCCCGTACGAATGGCTCGAGCACGACGACCTTGTGCGCAGCGTACACGCACCCCCGGCCATCGCCGAGGCGACCGCTACGTCACCGCTTTTCTGGCTGCCCGCCACAAATGAGGTGGACTTGCGTTGGGGTGCGATTTACCTGAATCAGTACTTCTTCTTCAGCTCCGCCGAGTACCTCGAGCGTTTCCTTGTTGACCCGACGACGGTGACGGACGCGTCGAAGGCGAAGCCGATGCCGAAGCACTTCCCCGTCATCATGTTGCATCCGGTGGACGAGGCTTGCCTGGCGCTAGAGGGCTGCTGCCCTGTACTGCTCTACGACACGCGTGAGTTTCGCGGGATGCGTCGGGTCATTCAGCCGGTGGCCAAAAAGGGATCGCTTGACTGCGTTGTCGAGTACGACGGCAAACTGTACGCGTTGCGTGACAAGGAGCACATGGCACGGTTCCTGCGCCGTCCGTGGCAGTACGTCGACGGGGCTCACCTGCCACCGGTGCTTCGGCGTCCTCTGCCCACCGGCACCTCCCCATCCGACATCGTCGATCACGAGGAGTACATTCAGCGGCAGTTGTACGATCCGGTAGCTCTGGCGCTGCTCGCAGTCGCGCAGGCGCGCCCGATTTACCCCGGGCTCTCCGTCGAGGAGTCCGCGCTCAAGTACATTGCGCTCTACCTAAAGGCGCACCGCGACCCGGACTCCCTCAGCGACTTTGAGGAGAAGACGTACCGTCGCCACTTCGAGGTTTACCAGCAACGCGCATCGCTGTACCGACACTTACCCTCGTCGTCATCTGAGGCGAAGACGAAGCAGACGTTCGCGGAGAGTGCGACGGGAGCTGTGACCGCCTCAGCCGCCGCGGCAGAGCGTGAGTACTGTGCCACCTTCGACAATTCGATGGCTGCCACAAGCGACATGAGCTTCTTCAACCGGCTACCACGCCCCTCAGACGCTGCCTTGTAGCGCAGGCGGGAGAGGGTGCGTGTGCCGCCTTCTCTGCTGCTGTCTCTGTGCTGGTGCCTTTCACACGCGCGTCTCTGATATCTCCCAGCCGTGCCTGCCCGTGGGGTGAGCGAAATGGCGGAGGCGGTCATGCTGGAGCCTGTGTAGGAGTGTGACGTACACACTACTGGCTGTGCCAATGTACGTGCACGTGTGCGTTTTTTTTTGTGTGTGTGTTCGTTCTTGAATTTGTCGGTGACAGGCATGCTTGCCTGCATCACTGCCGCCCTCCGTATCGTGTCGTTGTGGTGGTGCGGCGATGCGGACTTTCTTCAGTTGTCGCACAGGCGCCCCAATCTCTCAGGCACCCGTCCTCGCTTGAATGTATCTTCGCGTAAGGAGGCCAGGGAGGAGGGCGGCGTGCGCAGGGATGGAGAAGCGGATGTAACATAGCTTGATCATTTGCATTGACCAGTGTCTCTCCCCCACTCCCCCATTTCCCAGCATGCAGTGGTCCGATGCAACAACACCCACACCTCAACGCAGCAGAACAACTACACGGCGCCTTCGCATCGTTCCAGAGTGCGCTTGTTTGCCTGTACACGCATGCATGGCAAGGAGAGTGCGCGATGCGACTGTTGCACGTTGCGCAAGCATGTACGGTACCACACACCGTGACGGCCGGAACGTCTGTTTCTGGCGAAGTGCAGCCGCGCCAGCGAGGCCAACGACGCATACCCCTTTATGGGATGGACGGCACACACACACACACACACGCTCTATCTGAAAATATTTGTTCTTTACTGGTCTGTGTCTCGCGCGCGTGCCACCACAACGTCTTCACGTCTGTCACGCACGTCTTCTCATTGCGACGTTTGCAGCAGAGCACACACGGAGTGCTGCGTTCCCGTTTGCGCCTTGTTCACCCTTTTGTTTCGATTTTGCATCCACCGAAAGGCGTCCGTGCCGCAGCCTCTCTCTGCTTCAACTTGTGGGAGCTGTGTACCCACAGTCGAACCGCCCTTCTTAGTATTCGCCCACCGCCCCACCTCCCACACACACAGACAGACCGAAAGACACCTGCCGTGCATAATGTCCATCTCCGTGCGGATTCGTACACCGAAGAGCAGCACACCGGAGCAGGTGGAGCTGAACTCTAGCGGAACTTGGGGCGAGGCTGCCGTGCTGCTATCCCGGAAATCAGAGGTAGCACTCGAGCGGCTGCGCGTGCTCGCCGGCTTCCCCCCAAAGGCGGTGGATCTGGCTGCCGACAGCCCCCTTAGTGCACTCAAGCTGCGCGCTAATGACATGCTGATTGTTCAAGAGGGAGAAGCCAAGGTGCAGCTCGGTAACACAGGAGAGCGCTATGTTCCCCCGGCCCCTGAGCGGGCCCACCTCACGCGCCGTCGATGCCCGGCAGACAACAGCTGCCTCTTCCACGCCTGCGCCTACGTGCTGCGCGACAAGAGCCGCACCGAGGGACCGCAGCTCCGGCAAGAGTGCGTGCAGGCCGTACTGGATCACCCCGAAATGTTCAACGTGAATACGCTGGGCATGGACCCCCTCGCCTACGCCTCGTGGCTTTCGCAGAAGGACACGTGGGGTGGCGCCATTGAGCTGGAGATACTGTCCTTTTTGTACAAGACGGAGATGTTCGCTTTGGATCTGCAGTCGGTCACCGTGCAGCGCTTTGGCACAGGACTGGGTTACACCGTGCGCGCTTTTCTCGTGTACACGGGCAACCACTACGACTGCATTGCCATGAATCCAGTGTACAACTCCGCCTCCGAGCGCGAGGATCAGACGCTGTTCAGCAGCCGTGACGAGAACGTCTTGGTACGGGCGAAGCGTTTCGTTGCCGAAGAAGGGCAGAAGATGAAGGAGGGCAAGGCCACATAGAGGGCCTCCAAAGAGGGAGGGCGTGTGTGTGCGGGGGGCGGGGGAGGGGCGGTACAAGCCACCCAGAGACAATATTGCGATGCTGTTGGTGCGACATGGCGTCCGTGAGCCGCCGACAAGCAAGCCAAAGACAGCATGTCTCTCTGCCTCTCTCTCTCTCTCTTTGCTGGGATGTCTCCCGGCAGACGGCTGTTGTGCGCTGCGCATCTGGATCCATCATGGCTCCCTGTGCGTGACTCACCTCTTCTCATGGTTCACCTTCGCCTTCTCTACAGGAGCGCACGAAAGATCTTCGCATGCGCGGTGGACGTCGAGCCTTTCTCTCTCCACCTATTCCTGCAAGCATGCGAGCTGCTCTGTGTTGGGCGACTACTCGTCTTCTGCACTTGTGTGGTGGTGTTTGTGGCGGCCTCGCTGCATCGCCTCCGAACCACCTAGGCGTTTGTTGTCTGCATGCATGGGCGCCATGAGGCGCTGTACGAGATTCACCGCGGCCACGGGCCCATCACTCACATGCGGCGGGATGAAATGTGCGGAAACGAGGAGCACCCGTGTGACACGCAATGAATGCCAACAAAAAAGAGAGATACACGCAGGCTGGTCTCTTTATATATATATACAGCACACGCCCTGTCGGACGTGGGACATGGCAGAAGAGTGTGCGGACCACAGGAAAAGAGGCGGTGGGGTTCTCAGTGCCTCAGCCAGGGTGAATGTGTCTGCCCCGGCTCCTTTCCTGATCGGCATCGCCGCGGTATCGATGCCAGTGCCTGGATCCGCACTTCGAACCGCCGTGTAAGCACATATATATCTACATATATATGCGTGTATGTATGTGTGTGCCCTTCTCAACTGTATTCCATCTCACGCCTGCTCTTTTTTGTGTTCTGTCGATTCCCTCTCTGCCTGCTTTGTGCTCGTGCGCACCTCTCTCTCTCTCTCTCTCTTTTTCTCTCTGTGTGTGCCATGAAGTGCTCAAGACTTTTGCAGTCTATTCGGGGGAGGCAGAAAGCCAAGGAAAAGTACGACACTGCCCCTCTGACACAGGAGGGGCTAAGCGAAGGAGGCATCGCTCACAGTGTGACAGACACGTCGCTGTGTGGCACTCGTAGTCTCAAGAGACCAAAAATGCAGCAGGCACGCGGCCCCCTAGTTGCCGGCGCTGCCGACAGAAAGAGCACCGACACACGTAGGGGGTCGCCAATAGCGTTGGCGGACTGCTCTCGGCTCGAGCGCAACCTCACGCAAGCACTGCAGCTCGCCGACGCCATCGCCACCACTCCCTCCACAGACTTTTCGACACCAGCCATCAACCCGGGTGATGGCATCGATGGGCTTGCTTTGCTCGCGTCCCCGAGCAACTCGCCCACAATCGATCCGGCACTCACGCTTTCGCATTCCTCTGGATGTGATCCAACGGCGTCGGGAGTGCGCAGCGAGGTCACTGGCAGTCCGAATGACGGGTCCGCGGCGGCGGTGCAGCAGCGCGTGCTGCGTGCGAAGGACAACGAAATCGCGCACTTGCGCCGCACCGTTCAGGAGCTGAGCAACCAACTCCACAACGCACTCACCACACTTGATCAGCGCGAAGACACGTCGGCTGAGCTGCAGGAGCTGAAGAGGACGTACGACGCGGAGGAGGAGCGGCGCGAGAAACTGATGAGACACGCGCGCCTGGAAATGCTAGAAAGCCGGGTCAGATACCGCGCCCGGGAGGAGAACCTGGCGGAGACCTACACTACCGACGTGCACGCAAAGGCGACGGAGCTGTTAGAGCCACACACACAGGAGGTGCATGACAAGAATTTTGAGCTTATGAAGGAAAAGATCATGCTAGCGCAGGAAGTCACCACGATGCGTGCCATGTACAAGGATTTGCAGGAAAAGTATGCGCTTCTGAGGCACAAGACCGACCTTGACGGTAGCGCCACACGCGAGATGCTCCAGCGCAGTCTCTCTCAGAAGAATGAGATTGCCTCACTTCGGCTGCAGGTGAAGACCACCGAGGACAACCTCAACGCTGTTGTCGCCGAATATGATAAAAAGCTCCACGCGGAGAGCAAGATCCGCGATGAGGCGATTCAGTCACTGACGCGTGAGCGCGATGCAGCGCGGCGAGACGCATTGCAGCTCCAGCGCGAGCTGGGGCAGCTACGAAGCGCGGCTGGGAACGTTCTAGCGCAGCGCTCCGAGCTTGAGTCGTTCTTTTATGCCGCTTTGGAAGAGGTTCGTCAAGGCGTCGTCGAGGAGCGTCGGCAGCAGCTGTTGGAGAATACGACGAAGGGGGGTTTCATCAACGCAAAGCAGGTGTCGCCGGTGCACACCATCTCGTCTTTGTTGCGAGTAGAGGCCCCTGGGCGACTCATGCTGACGGATAGCGTGAGCCCTGCGCTGTCGAGGTCATCGTCTCGTGCGGGCTGGACTGTCGATGGCAAGGGCTTTCCAAAACGTATCGCCGGCGCCGCCTCAAGGAACACGCGGCCGCTAGCAGGAATCGCGGCGGCCTCGTCGTCAAGCTTGGCACGCCGCCCGGCGCCCCCAGGCAATACGGCGCTGCTGAACTTGCAAGCGTCTCCTCACACTGAGAGTGCCATGGTTGACGGCGCTCTCGTCACACTGCCGGATGCGACTCCGTCCTATCTGCGCCGTAGCGAGTATGGGGTGCCCCCTCTCGTGGCGAGAGCGACCGATCGCTGCGCGGCGGTAGCCGCGGCGGCGGTTGAAAGCGGGTGGTGCAGAACCCCCTGTGAAGAGGGCGCCCCGTTTCGACTTGGTCTTGCGACTGTGGAAGATGGCTATGGTGCTCCTTTTCCGGCTCCAACAGAGCAGTGCGGTGCACTAGACGCGGCCGAGGTGGAAGACTTCTCTCCCCTGCGAAGCCTGCCCAACGCCCCGACCTGGCAAGACGTCAAGAGGGTCGACGTGAGTGAACTGCGCTGGGTGGACAAAGAGCGCGTTATTCAGCTGCTTTTTAAACGCATCCGACAAGAGGGCCGGCAACACGCACGGATGTTACAACACGCGAGCCTGAAAAGCGATCCGTTAGCGGCGAAGGTTGACTCCGTCGCACCCGTAGAAGTGTTGCCTTCCGACGCAACAGAATTGGGTCGCGACTCGCTCACGTTTCTGACGCAGCAGTAGAAGCATGCAACTCTGCTGTATTCGTTGCTTTCCACCTCCTCTCTCTCTCCGTACCGGTTTGCTTTCCATCGTCTGTGAAGGAGCGCCTCGGACTTCCCAGCGGCCCGTCTGTCCACTTATCTGCCGCGTCGGGGCTCTTTTCATTGAATGCGCGCTTCTTAAGTTGTCTGTCCCAATGCGAGTGGGGGAGGGCGCGCCGTTGTTCTTCGTGCGTTTCGGTTCTGCTTGTTGTATGTACAGTCTTTTCACTGATTTTGCGAAGCAGTGTCAGTGCGTTTGCGTACGCCTGTATGCGCATCGCGTGTCCCTGGATCCCGTTGGTGCATGTACGCACCGCCAACATATAAACGATCTGCTTTGTGCATGCGTTCGTGTGTGTTTGAACTTCTGAGTACTGTGATGGCGTTTGGCCATCGCCCCCCTTCTATCCTCCTCCCCTTCCCCCCCCCACACACACGCACACACACTCACTTGAAAGTCGCTTCAAAGGGGAAGGAATACCCCGTCATTGTCCACGACGCACGCGGCATTGCCAGTGCAGATGGCGAACCTGTCCCGTGGTCGACAAGGCCATGCAGTAGTACCAAGGCAGCCTGCGCTTGACTGCTGAGTGGCACAGGAAGCCGTTGCCTTTGCTGCACTGAAGCCGCTCGTCTTTTCGCGTGCCTGCTTCCTTGGGCGCCCTCGCCTTCTTTACATCTCCACTTCAGTTGCTTCGCCTACTTCTCCATTTGCTTCTCACCGAAAGGAGCGCGCGGCGTGATGCACTGCGAACTTGCTCTCGGTCGGTCAGGATCGAAACATATCACAGCGCGGGTCAGCTTCGCTAGAGGAAGGGGGGAGCTTGTCATCTCTGCACGCACTCATACGCACACCATCAAAGCCACCTCATTCGTGTTTTGCGAGGTCCCGGTGGATGTCAAAGACCACCATCACCTATGTCAATAGCTGGAACAACGACGCGGAATAGAGCGCTCCGCAAAACCACCGTTGCCTGGAACCGCTACTGTCCTGTTTTATTTTGTTTCTTCTTCATTCGCGTGTCTGTGCGTGCGGGCGCTCGCTTTTGGCCCACCAACGTGCCTTGCTCGCCATCTCTTTTTGTTGCTGTTGGTCTTCATTCGCTCTATTAGGTTTCTCCTCTGCTTCCTTCCTTCCTTTCTTCCTCCCCCCCCCCGACTGCCACCACGACTGCGCTGCCACGGGGTGTTTTGTGCTCTGTGTTCATCCTCACAAGCCCGCCCACCTTACTCTCTGTCATCTTGCCGCTGCCGCCGCCGCTTCGAGGCCCGCTTTCTCCGCTTCGCCCTTGCAGGCGGGCACATCACGGTCTTCGAGCCTGTGAGGCTACTGGTGTTGCCACACACACACACACAGGTTGTTGGAGCAGCGTCTGTGTCGTCACGTTCTCCACATCGCTCTATTTTTCGATTCATGTCAGTGCCGGTCGCGGGGAGACGCAAGGGGCTGAGTTCCGCCTCATCGCCATCATCTGTCGTGCCACTCCCCGCGACTCAGGAAGCAGATGGACCGTCCTGGCTAAACGACCTGAACGGCAGCACAGTGCCGCCTGCCGCATCTTTTGTCGTCCAAGCGTCGCCCAGCCATCAACAGTCGTATTCTACAAGCGTAACCTCACGGTCTCCCGTGGCCGCTGTGACTCCGGCCGCGCACGAAGCTCCAGCGAGCGAGGGCGACCCACTTGCCTTCTTGAATGAGGTGGAGCCGCCAGCTTCAGCAACTGCCGATGAGGGCTGGCACAGTAACGTGACCGTCTCTGGTGGGCCGATCGCTTCGTCGCTGTCGCCCTCCTCACCGGCAGTGCCCGTGTTTTTGCGGGAAGCTGGCGATGACGCACCCGCAGTCGCTGCGACGATTTCGATGGCAGACGCTCTTCCGTCTGGCGACCGCACTACTGCCACCACCGTTGGTGCTGCTGCCTCACACCGCGCGGAGGAGGAGAGGCAGCAGGCAGAGAAAATGGCTCTTAGTCAACAGCTCTCTGAAGTGGAGCGTCAATTGAGCGAGGCGTCGCAGAGCGTAGTCGCCCTTGAGAAAGGCGAGCATCCGCTTGCGGTCGACGTGTCCGAAGCCGAGCGTGTGGTGGCTTCCCTCAGGGCCAAAGAGGCTGCGGCTCGTCAGCAAAGAGCAGAAGAGGAGGCTCAAATCCGGCAAGCGGCTTGCGCAAACGCAGTCGAGACTGTGCATGCGAGGGACGTGGAGGAGGAGATGCGCGAGTATCGCGGCCAATGCGTCCAGCGCCTCCAGCAGCATGTAGAGGATCTCATGCAGGCCGTGCAGGAGCAGCAGATGCGCACTGCCACCCTTCGAGCAGAGTGGGAGGCCGCCGTCACACGTGAGACGCAGGATGACAGTGAATCCTCCATGTTTGAAGCCCTACTGCTTCGTGTGCAGGACGGTGTACGTCATTTGAAGCGACGACTGTCGTTACAATGCAGCCGCGTCTTGGCGGAGAGTTCCCGTGTGTACTTGGGGTCAGCGCGGCAGCAGCGAGTCGAGATCTTTGCCAATGACACGGCAGCCCGTGCACGAACGCTGGCGGAGCACCGAGCTCGGCGCGAGGAGGAGGCAGCCGCGTTCCACGATATGTGTCGCCGCACCTTTCAGGAGCGCGCAGACTCCGCCTTTGGTGCTACCAAGGCTGCCTTCGAAGCGGCACACCGCTACCATGACAACGAGCGTCGTCAGCGTGTAGCCGCCTTCCAGTGCCGGCTCGCTTCCATGACAGAGCGAAGCCGCGAGATGCTGGAGCAGCAGGTGCACCGCCTACTCGAGCAGGAGTGTGCGATCACCATCACGCAGCAGGACGCGGCCGCAAAGGAGTGGGCGGCGCGTCAAAAAGAGCTAACGGCGCAGCTCCAAGCATTTCGCTCGCGTGCGGATGTGGAGGTCTGCCTGCTGCAGGAAGGCTGCGGGGTGCATCGTGCCTCTGTTGGGTCGCTGTCTCAGACGCCGGCGGCGCCCGTACCGGCGCAGGAGGCGCTGCGCAGCGACTTGAACCGTGCGCGTGCGCGAATGGGGCAGCTCGCGCTCTCGTTGCGCATCAAACACGAGCAGCAGTCGTGCACCTCATATGCACGGATGGCTACCCGCGCGGTCGACTACCAGGGCACTGGTGACGCGTGCCGTACGGGGAACTCGCCCTTGTCTTCGTCTTTTTCAGTGGCGCAAATCAGCGAGGAATGGCAGCGCTCCCTCGTCTCCCTGCAGCACAGCCGCGAGACACTTCGGAGCACCATATCCGATGTCAAGGAGGCGAGCCGTGGCTATGCTGCGCAGCTGCAGCAGCGCCGCACGCAGCTCATGCAGCAGCAGGAGGATGTCAAGGCCATTCGCGCCGAATGGGAGCAGGCGGCTCGTGGGCAGCTGTCGAGATGCCTGACAGCAGCGAGCTCACAAGTGCCTGTCCACGTTGGCCTCACGACCCACGCTCTCGACAACTTGAGTCGACGTGTTGGTGTCATCCTGCGAGCCCATCAATCGCTGCGCACGGCTCGGACCACTTTCACAGCGAATCTCGGAACGTGGTCAAAGTCCCTTACTGACTACCGCGTCGACACGGAACGCCTTCTTGCCGACGTTTTTCAGCAGCTCGACCTCCTTCGAGAACGAAGTGTTCAGATGGAGGTGGACCAGTTGACGTTGCAGTCCTTGCAGGCGCAGGTCGACGTGCTTGAGCAGCACGTGACGGAGGGGGCAAGGCGGCTGGCCCTCCGCAAGCGGTGTGTCGACGCTTTTGTGAAGCGCCTTCGGGCAGGTTTGGGTCAGTCGCACACGCTCCCAAGCTCGCGCGATTCTCGACTGTTGCCAGCGAGGCACAAGGAACAATCAACGCACGTGACGCAGACCTTCAAGGACGCCAACAGCATTTCAGCGAGTTGCGGTGCAGCGAGCCCTGCCGGTGCGGCGGCGGTGGTGTCCGATGCGGACCGTCAGGCGAAGCGTGCAAAGAAGCGAGCGCCTCCGCACAAAAGGGCACTGAAGCAAACGCCATCCTCGTTAGCACACATAAGGGCGTCCCCTGCGGCTACCTGTTCCCTTGTAACGCGCATAAACCGTGTGACAAGTCGCCGCGGCAGCGACCACTCGCAGGAGGGTCGGCGCGCCGCTACCGCTGGCATAACACCAAGGACGGGATTGACCACGTCGGACGTCGACGTGCTTGGCCGCTGCTCCCCGTATTCTATTCTTCCAACGCTCGAAGGGAACCGCCCGTATGCCGTGGCCGAGAAATCGACCTCTTCGTTTTCCTCCGTGCCCGCCTACGGCTCTTCCGCTGTGCACGACTCCTCCGCCGCAGTGGATGCGGAGGCCGATGAGGAGGAGGGAAGGGGGGAAAGCGATTTCACCACCGATCTTATGTCCTTTGGGGATGACCATGGCAGCTTCCTCGATACACCGGCCACCTGTACTCGGTGATTCTCTGATGTGTTTTAGGTACCTGTTTTTTTTTCCTTCGTTCCCCGCTGCTTTTCGCATCTTGCGAGGCAACGCCGCCACTCTTCCAAATGAACGCACCTCCACCACCTCCACCGACAAAAAAAAATAGAAATACCGAGCAGCGGTCTGGCGTCATCCTCCACCGTGATACGTGCGCTTGCAGAGACTCGGCAAGCTACGCATGCTCTCGTCTCTTCCACTCCTGCTTCCCGTAAATCCTCGATTACTACCTCTCCGCTGCCGCATTTTTTTCGTTGTTGTTGTTGTCGTCGTTGCTGTTTTCGTCGCGTGCGCGTGGGTGTACTTACAGCTCTTGTGTTCTGCGCAAAAGCAAGGGGCCATCAGTGTGCGGGACGCCTTCGCTCTCCTGTAGGTATCTGGTCGCGCATATCCCGAGCTGCGGCACTCGTGGGGTCCCCTCTTTCCTCTCTCAGGAGGCGTCGCAGGGGCCCGAGAGGAGGTCTGAGGGAAGGGCAGCGACTGCAAGCATCGAAGAGGCTCGCTCGCACTTGCGCACAGACACACATAGACACTGACAATGATGCAGCTCGACTTTGTGCTCTACCGCTTTGTATGTGACGTTCCCACCTTTACAGGGCTGTTTGCAGAGGATGCGGAAGGGCGACACATTCCTGATGCGGCCTCCTTTCAGTGTAGCTGGGCCCGAACGGCGCGCGCACAGACTAGCTCAAGCGGCACATCGGCCTTGCACTGCGTGGATGGCGCCACGGAAAACATGCACTTTAAGGCACTTGGCGACGACATGGCGCTTATGTTTGCGAAGGTGACGCATCAGCTTATCCTGGACGCCGAGCAGGACGTCATCACATTCGCCATTCGGCCGTCGCAGTACAGCGCCGCTGGCCCGCTGCCCGTCGTGGCCAAGGGTGCTCTCGATCCGCGACCGTACTTTGGCAAGCCCATGAAGAACTACGCCATCAAGCTGCGTGATGCTGCCGGGGAAGTCACCGGAAAGCTGCTCTTCTCTCTGCGTGTGCATGAAATCGATGAGAAAGGGCCAAGGGTGCAGCGCGGCAACACCGTGTCCTCGACCGCAACGACGTCTCCGCTGCGCAGCAGCCCCCTTCGCCGCCAAATCGCAGTGGAGCGTGATTCGTCGCGCGATCGCTTGATGGGGACGCCGCCGCGTAGCGAGCGGGTGGTGCACGTGCACTCACATGTGCTGGAACGACAGGAGACAACGCTCTATCAGACCCGTGGCAAAGCAGCGCAGCGCTCCCAGCCACGAAGAGAGGGGTCACGGCGTTCACATCGTGACTCCCGTCGTGTACGGTGCGTGGAAATCCAGCTAGAGCGCGTCACGGTCAGGACAGAGAGCATTGATCTCGATCACCCAGCACCGCTGCTGCTTGGCGGCGACTACAGCATGAAGATTCGCTACGGTTCCTACACCTACAGAACGACGCAGGCCGTTTGCTGCAATCCCAAGGAAGTGATGTTCAAGGCCCAGCAGGCCCGCATCACGCTCCAGCCGGCTGGCGGCGCGGAAAAGATGCGATTTTCACTCTGGGAGGACAAGCGCCAGGTCGCCGGCTTCTCCCTGGACCCCGCGAAGTTCCAGTCCGAGGTTGGCGAGTGGAAGGAGTACGCGATTCCCTTCCGCTACCACCCCACAGGGCAGCGAGCCGCCCTCGATGTGCGCATATGTCGAGTGGAAGCCGACAGCGGTGGTTCCCCAAGCAGCAGACGCTCGCCTTCTTTGCCATCCGCGGCGCCGAACGCTTTTTCGGCTGCGGCTGCGGCTGCGGGCGTCGATGCCACCGCGGCGCAACGAGCCGCTCCGCAACAGTTGACGTATGGAACCGATCCGCCGGATCGGTATGCGGAGAAGGGCGCGCGTGGACAAGTGCCGCGGCGCTTTTCGCCGCCGCCAAAGCCGTATGACGCGGTGAGCCTTATTCCACACGATGTCTTGCTGGTGCACACTCGCTCGTCATCGCACCGAGGCGGTTCCTGTCCGCCAGCCTCCGTCATCGTGGCTTCGGGGCCGATACCGCCACTAGACGCCAACCGCACGAGCACGCCGCTGCGCGACTGTCAGGCAGCTGGCGCACGGGGCGGCTGGGAGCGCACCCCCATGGGCGAGCGTCCGCCGCCGCTGACGTCGAATCTTGCCGACCTCCCAGCTGATCGACGTCCACCCGATGAGCACGAGGTGTACATTGCAGAGGTGTTGCGCCGGCTCGAACGCCAGCAGCGGGCACCGCGGCAACCGACTTCACTCGTGGAGGAGTGGATCGGCTGGCGCAACGAGCGCGAGCGCAGCCGCGGTAACAGTATCTCCAGCATGTACCCGCGATCGTCTTCCGTGAAGAGCGCGGCAAGCCGGGCCGACTCAGTGACGTCCGTAGTTTCGCGGCGTGCCTTAACGCCGCGGCCGACAAAGTCGAACGCCGACAAATCGTTCCTAACGCCCTTTACCCCGGACGCGAGTGCCCACCGTCTCCGCAGCTCGCGTCGAAGTCCGACCCCGATTAACCCCCTTATTTAGGTGTATTATATGCGCAGAGAGGCAAAGGAAGCGTCCCTCTTTTTGTTGCTGTTGCTACCCCCCCCCACCCTCCCTCACCTTTTCTTTTCGGGTGGTGAAAGATGAGGGGGGGGGGGAGGGGTGCAGTGCCACAGAGAGGCTTTACTGGGCCGTCTTTTTTCTGCTCTGCCGGGTGTGCGTTATATCCGTTTTTCTTCCTCCTTTCTCCTCCCCGCCACGCAACCCGAGTCCCTCCGTCGATGCTTTCTTTCGCGGCGACAAGATACACCCATCACGATTTGTTTGTGTGCGCTGTTGCTCACACCGGGTGGGCGTTACGTCCGCATGTAAGCGCGGGGTTGCAGTGAGGGCGAAAACAGCGGTGGGTGTCCAGCGGACCATAGAGGTGCAACCGCAACTGCAACGAAAAAAAAAGCTTTTTTTTTTTAATGAGCTCGAGCAAAGGTGAGAGGTCCACAGAATGCTCATCAACTGCAAATGCACGGCAGCGGAGGTGATGTCACGGTCTTCCACGTCCACCCTCCGCCCCCCTGCCTGCCTCTCTTCCCTTTGCTGGACAGCAACCCCCCACCAGCGTCGATTTTCCATACGTCACTTCCGCTCCAAAGCGAGGGTGAAAAGGTGCATTCTCCTTTGCCGCCGCTGCCCACTTCTGAAAGCCCCTTTTTGCCTTTACTGGGCATTCCCGGGTCCACTCTGTGGGGAGCGCGTGGTCGCGGGGGGGGTAGGGCGCGGTCTGCACAGGTTCTCGGCAACACGCTACCTTTTCCTCTCACGAGTCTATTTCCCTCTGCTTGCGTGCCTAGCTTAGTGAGCGAGCCCGTCCACTTCAGTGCGAACGCGCATGAACACAACCACGGAGCGAAATGAGAAGACAATCCTCACACGCACACGTACGTGCACACGTTTCCGTCTCCTCATAGAGTAATCACTACTGCCCTCCTCCCATTCACGGTAAAAGCGCGCATGCCTGTGAGCTCCCCGTCCGTGTCTCCTAGCCGGAGCCGCGGTAGAAACGACCGAAGCAGCAGCCGTGAAGAGGAGGATAGCTGCCCGTTGTCGGTGTCCGCAACGGAAGGAACGCACTCCACGACATCAGGCTCTACGTCCACCGCTTCTGCCTCTGCCTCGTCCGCGTCCGACGAGGACTCCTTGGCGGAGTTCAGCTCTAGTGGCTCCGCTACATCCACCGTGTCCCGGTCAGCATCGGCCTCCACCTTCTGTAGCGCATCCTCGAGCACCGGCAGCTCTGGCGAAGGGGACAGCGACGGAGAGGACGCGGTACAGGCGCCGCGCAAGCTGCCGCGCATGGAGGAGGTGGATCATCGGCTGCGTGACTCGTTACCCACTGAAGCAGTGACCACCGTGGCGCGATCGGTGCTGAGCGGCGCATCGATTTTTCCACCTCCGCCATCGCCGCCTGTCGGCGCGGGACGATATGGCCCCATCTTCCATGGCCGGCCGCCCGATGCGTGGGGCGCACCGCCGCCGCTGCCTACCCTGAGCGCGTCCGCCAAGGACATTAGTGAGATGGACGTGCGCGCCGGCTTGCGCCTCGGTGTCTTCCGCGCAGCCACACGGCTGAACAAGGAGCAGGTGATGGACGAGATCGAGTCGGTGCGCATGACAAGCCACGTGGAACGAGTGCTTCTGGAGTCGCCTCAGCAGATGGCGCTGCTGCCAGGCGTTCCACCACAAGAGCAGGAGTATGCGTGGGCGACGGTTTTCTTCTCGAGCGCCGAGGCTGCGGACCTGTGCGCGGCCCTGCTTTGTCAGCCGGGTAGACGCTCCAAGTGGGCGCGTGTGAGTATTCAGCGGCTACCCATTGTGTCAAGGCAGACGGAGCCGCACACCGCCGAGGAGGAGCAGCGTGCGCAGGTGCACGTTTACCAGATGAACGCCGTCGCGCACCGCGTGACGAAAGGGGACGGCGCCGCGCTCCTTTGCGGTGTCCATGACACCGTCCTCGCGCAGAGCGCGTATGGGTGGTGCGTTCTGTCGACTGGGGGCCTCTTTCCAACCTCGGGCTTGACGTTGTATCTGAAACATCGCCACGTCGGCGACTTCACGGGCATCGACGTATGCGCCGACTTTGATCCGCAATGCAACCAGGACAAGTGCGCGGCTGGTGGGCAGTGCAAAGGGGTGCACCTGCGCGCTTGCGAGCAGTGGCGGTTACTAGTTCCACCAGTGCTCATATCGAAAAAGGAGACCTTGACGGCCGGAACGCCGACGCAGGTAATCACCTCTCCCGCGGAGAGCGCCTGGCAGAGGGCGAGACACGAGGATACGCTCCTCGTGATGCCACTTCCCCCTGAAATCGATGAGGCGGCCTTTGTATATATGTTCCGTTGGTGTGACGGGTTTCAACGCGCGCAGACAGTGCGCACTGTGGATGCCCTCCGGTACGGTGTGGTGCAGTTTGCGGACGCCGCGAGTGCTCGGCTGGCGCGGCAGCAGGCCATCTCTCATTCCAATCTGCCCGTTCGCTTCCTGGGAGAGACGACAGCCGATGCCAACAACACTGAGTCTTTGGCAGGCTCACCGGCGGCCTCGTCGACAGAGCCCACCGGCTCTGCCACGGCGCGCCCTCCCAACAACTCTCGCACAGCTGCGCCGAGTGGCGCTAATGCCGTGCCTGCTTCCGGTGCCAGCACTGCCGCCGCGACGCACGCGGCGGATGTCCCGTTTCCGCCTCTTCCCGGCGGCTGGGAGTATGGACTGTCGCGTCGCACGATGCAATACTACTTTCTACAGTCGGGCAAGAAGTCGACGACATGGAAGCATCCCATCACGCAGGAACAGTACAAAGCTCACCGCTGACCGTCCTGTGACAGTGTCATACACCGCTCCCCTCTGGGCAGCCGGGCCGCGCGAAACGAGAGGTGCATGGTCGGATGGGCGTGGAGGGGAAGGGTGTAGACTGAGAGGGGGCTTTCCATCTCCTCTTCCTGCCACTGCCCCCCCCCCGGGAGAGGTTCCCAACTTCACTGTGCGCCGCACGTTGTTGCCGTTGGGTTCCATTGTAACCACATCCCCCCCCCCCATCCCCACCCCCTCACCCACACACGCACACGAAACGAAAAAAAAAACAACGAAACCAATCTGGTTCTTCTAGAGCATTCGCTGCGTTCTCCCTTCAGGAGCCTTCCTTTTTTTGTCTCGCTGTTTGTCGTCGCTGTGACTGACTCCTTCCTCCCTTTGTGGAGGGACTCCTTCAACGTTGTTGGAAAGAGACGTGAGCGCACGTCGACCGAGGGCGAGCGTATTGTCTGAGTGTTTAGTTTGCGTGACCGCACGTCGTATCTCTGTCAGCTGTTTCGCTCATTGAGGACGAATGTGCTGCGACCACCCGCCACGCAAGCGCAACTGGAGGTTGTACTACCTTCTCGACCTCATCTCACCAACGACGTCGCGGCAGGTGAAGTGGAACTTCCGCAAGATCACACTACGACACCATTATTATCAGGCCTATCTGGTTCTGTACAACCGCAGTCGCAAGTACCTGTACGACTCCATCGGTGAAGATGCCTACGGCTTCCTCGCCAGCGGAACGTGGGGGCCGTTTGTCCCTCTCCTGGGAGCCGTCGGCTCCGTGATTGTATACTCGCTCGTGCTCTTAGTAGAGGTGGCGCTGCTGCTTCTCTTCTTCGTCTTGCTCGCAGCAAACGACGGTAACTACATCTCGCTGAGGTGGGAGACGATTATGCTGCCGCTCATGATCTTCGCGGCGATCATGCTGGTGGTCGCCGTCGTGGCCGTCGCGATTAACATCTTCACGCCGAGGACGTACCAGGAGGGAATGTCTTTAATAGATCGCCTCTCCCCTGTCGGGAACTGCCTCGCCGCTCTGAGTTACTTCTGCATTCCGTTTGTGCTGTACAACCAGATCCGGAGCGATCCTGCGTCGAAGGTGGGGCTGTACCTGGCGTACATGTCCATGCCCATCGCGGGCGACATCCTGTACTACACCACCTCACTCATCTGGCGCTATCCGCGGCGGGTGCGGTTGCAGATGGAGGTGGGCAACAACCGCCCGAGCCCGGTGATATACAACGGCATTTTTGCCATGGGCTTCTTGAACATGGCCTGCGGCGTCGCGCAATGGGTACTCCTTGGCTCCAAGTTGGATGGGCGACTGAACCGTTCGTGGTTCATCATCTTTATCCCGTTTTGCTTCCGCGCCGGCCTGCGCGTGGTGGAGGCGTGTCTGCGCAGCATGATGAAGTACACTATCGGCGTCCGCTCGGAGATCGGTGTCGCGTTCGACACCGTCGGCTCCTTCTCCTCGAACGGCATGCTGCTCATTTCACTCTACTTTGTCGCCGCGCGCATCCACCACGGCCGCGAGAGAGTTCGCCTAGCGTTTGCGTTGATACCTGTCTACCTCACCCTTCTCTGGATCTTCTTCTGCCTAATGGTCACGATGGTCCTGCTGCTCATCTTCTACCGCCGCCGCAGTCGTGAGGAGCGCCGCGTGAATAGGCAGTGGACACCTCCTCAGGACAAGTACGAGGGGGCGGCGAAGACCCTGGGTGGCACGGACACCTCCGACTCCGGTCCCGCGCGCGTCTTGAAGGCATCGGAGCACGGCTGGGATGATGTGGATTCCGTCTCCACGACGTTTGCCACCTTCCCAGCCGACGTGGACGACCACGGCGGCAACGAGGCGTACGAGGATTTCGAGACGGACGAGGAGCAGCCGGTGTTCCCACAGGGGACGCCGCGGCGGTCGCAGGTGCCCTACGGCAGTCATCGCGATCACGTCAGCGAAGCCGCCGATGCCGACAGAACACCCATCAGTAACCAGGGCAGCTCAAGGAGGTACAGGGTTTCGCAACACGAGAACAGGGCGGCGCGGCGTGTCTACGATACTCGGGCAGGCGCCTCGCACAGCGTGTCCCAGCGTGGCGTGAGTGGCGTGTCAAGCCGTCGCGGGAGTCCGGAACGCTATACACCGGAGGAGGCATCCGGCGTGACGGCGAGCGCCACATCGGGCGAGGATGACTACACGGAGGTTACAACGTACATGAACGAGGGGACAGTAGTGTCGCGCAGAGGGAGGGACTTTACGCGGTCGAGTAGCTACAGCTACACAGACCAAACGACGTACGTGGACGAAGAGACGTATTACACGGGTCAGAGTCAGGCCACCTCTCACACTCGCAGCAGCTCCTACTCATCCTTATCCTCTGCCGCCTCGATCGGCAACTTCGCCGCATCTGCAGCCAGGAGCGCGGAGAAGAAGAGGTAGGTGAGAACGGTGTGGGGGTGTTCAGGGCACTCTCTCTCTTGCTTCGTACGCCAGTGTCACTGCCTCACGTACCTCCTCACCTTGCCAGTTCGCTCCTTAGTCGTCGCCGGCGGCGCTCTCATTTCCCGCTTGCTGTGCGCATACCAGCAGAGCACGTGCACACGCACACACCCACGCACGCACTCACATGCACAAATCGAGGCAGGTTAGCGGAATGCCTAACACCCAGAAAAGCACATAGTTTTTTTTTCCATGTTTTGTTGATGTTTGTGTCCTTCTCCTCCCATTGCTTCTTCATACCTGCATCTCTCTCTGTTCCTATATATATATATATATTGGTGTGCATTGTCTCTCCACTGGCCTTCCCCCCCCCTCATTCCTACACCACCATTAGCTTTTCTTCGCTTTCTAACTAGACTACGATAGCGTGACCATGTGTGTCTGCGCTCGCTGTTTGATTCTTCCGCCATTCTCTGGTTGTTAAGGTTTCCGCCCCTCCCCCCTCCTCACCCTGTCCTCATTCCATTGTAATTAGAGATGTGCGCGCGTTTCTACTTGTCTCCGTTTTTTTTTCTCGCTGGCAGATGCTCTGCGTCTTTTCTACGATCATGTTTTATGTTCTGGTCGGCGCCTCATCGTATACAGTCTAGAGGAAAAAGAAAAGAACACGCGATGCTTACTTAGCCAGATGGACACAAACCTCAGGCCTGCTGGAGCGCGTGTCGGTGTTGTGTTTGCGTTTGTCTGTAGCTGTCTCTCTACACTTTTATTTGCCAACGTCTTGTGTGTGTGTGTGTGTGTGTGTGTTCCTTCGCTGTCGAGTGTGGATACGTTTTCGTCTTTCCTCGTGTGCGTGTCGCTGTGTCTCCTCGTCTTTTCGTTGGTGGAGTGAGCGTGCGTGTTGGCGGTGCCGCGTCACAGCGAGACTCCATGGTGCGCCTGTGTGTGCGTCAGCGCGGTGGCAGAGATGGCCTCAAATGCTCACACTGGGCGTGTATGTGTATGTATGTGTACTGGTGACAGGCCGAGTTTGGCTTTGGAAGGTGAACTTCATTGGTTGTACTTCACCACTCCTTGCTTATCGACCCCCTCTCTGTCGTGACTGCGTGCGTGCGTGTGTACCGCATCATTGTTCCTCTAGTGGCTCATGCTGACTTTGCTCAACTTGTTCTCTCTATGTACATCCAATGTGCTCCAGTCTTCTCGTTCTGTAGAGTCTTCTGAGGGATGCCACAAGCAACCTATAGATACATCAGTGAACCAGGTGCGTGCTGGTGTACATTGGTTTAGGCTCACCCTACAGTTCCTTGAGATTCGGTACCTCGCGGCTCTGTTACTGCTTTGCGAGGAAAAATACACTCGTTGCGCCTGCCCACTCCGGTCACGCCTCCTTCACGTAGTGGACGCTTCTCCAGAGCGTTGCGCGAACGAGTGGACACATCGCCGGGAAGGCTCATCCAACAACGTGGCGGGCGCCTCTTGCTTTCGAGGTTGTACTTCTTCGCTCGAAAATGCACGTTTGTCTACCGTGACCGATCTCTTTCACCTCCTCCTTTCACGCTCCCTTCTTCTCTTGTCCATTATGACACCACCAAACCACACTTCTCGGGGCGTCGCTTGCGCCGTCAAACTCTTCCTTGTGGGAACTCTCTCTTTCTTTCGCATGATGGGTTGGTGCCTTCGCTTTCCGCCATAATGCCCCCTCCTCCCGAAACATTGCACACATCCCATTCTCTATCCTGCGCCGCTTCATGCTCTGGTCCCTCTCTTCCTCACGCACACGCACGCACTTACAAAGGCAATGTCACTCAACGCTCTCCCGCACACCTTTTGAAGCTCTCTGTTCATGCAAGGCGCGCACACACACACAAGTAGAATCAGAAGCAGACACGTACACACCTCTATGACACTCGACCTTCTCGTTGTAGTCTCTCCAAAACCGAAAGCGGAACACCAGCAATCTTCTCTTTTCGTTGTGTTTTTCCTCACTCTAGCTGCTCGCAGTGTGGCCACTGCATTGCAGGCACTGTCCCTGTCTTCTGCGCAGCCCCATCTTCCGTGATCTTGCCGACTTCTTCCGCCGAGCCATCGACCCTGTCCCCCTCCCCTCCTGTGCTCATTGGAGCTTCCGCTCCTTCTCAGACAATTCCAGTCAAAATGCCGTCAGCGTCGACCACGTGCCAACAGTGTCCCCAGCACACCAACATCGCGCAGAACAACCAGGCCCACCATAAACCGTTGATCCAGCGATTTGTCTGTGAAGGCGCGAGCCCGCGCCCTCAGCTGCGCTTCTTACTGCACTCCCCCGACTCGAAGTTCCCGGTCTGCGTCGCATGTCACCGCGGCGATTGGCGCAATTACGTGGAGAACACGCTCGAGGCTGTGGAAAGCTGCATCCAGATGGGGGCTGACATAGTCGAAGTCGATGTCTGGCGCACAAGTGACGGCGCGCTCATCCTCATGCACGACGAGACGCTGGACCGTACAACGAACGGCACAGGTAGGGTGTGCGATCACACTCTCGCCGAGGTGCGTGCGCTGCGTCTGAAGGACGGGCTTGGTAACATGACGGAGTTCACGGTGCCGACGGTGGAGGAGGTGCTACTGCTAGCGAAGGACCGCGCCATCCTCAACTTGGACAAGGCCGACGTCTACCTGGATGAGCTCTATCCTCTGCTCGTGAAGACTGGGATGGTGGAGCAGACGATTCTAAAGTCGGAGATTCCCTTCGATGAGCTGTGCAAGCGGTACTCTGCGGATTTGCTCAACCGTGTTATTTTCATGCCCATTTTGAATATCACGGACACCACAACGTACAAGAACATCGACCGCGCTTTCGCCGCCAACCACGCCCTGTATGAGGTAAACTTCGAGAAGGAAAATGCCGACGTGTTGCAGTACATTCGAAAGCTCGCCAAGAACTCGGGTGCGGCACTGTGGATCAACACCATTTGGCCGACCACCTGCGGCGGCTACAGCGATGACCACGCGCTGCGTGACAAGGACGCGAACTGGGGCTATGTGGTTGACCGCATCGGCGCCGGCATCATACAGACAGACCGGCCTGCGATGCTGCTCGCGTACCTCCAAGAGCGCGGCTGTCGCTAAGACGGTGACCCGCGGAGACACCAACACCCTTGCCGTTACCAGCCAGCTTCCAGGCCTCTCCGAGGACGCGCACATTCTTTATGGCACCGTAGACGATACAGAAACAAAAAAAAAAACAAAAAGGAAAGAGATCATCCAGACAAGCCTCTGTGCTTTCTCTCTCTCTCTCTCTTTTTGTTTTGGTGTTGTTCGCCTTTTGCTGCTCGACTGCGTGATGTCGTCGGCGCGTTTTATTGCCGTTTTTTTTTTGTTCGTAGTCGCGTGTGGGCGCATGCTCTCTTTCTTTGTCAAGTCTCGTCGCCCTCGCCTTCAACGTCCCTACCAGCCCCGTCCAGCCGTCTTAGCTCTTTGTTGTTCATACGCGCAGATGCGGCTCGGGGTGCATGCGTGCCCATGAAGCTCAATATATCTATCTATCTATCTATCTATCTATCTATCTATATATACCAATGTACACCGAATAACCACAGCAACGCACCGGAGGAGTGGATGTGACGGGTGGCGGGTGCACACCATCCAAACGTGAAAGGATACCCATCGGAAAAAGAATGAGCGGCGGTATACGTCAACGGGCGACCCGCAAAGAACACACCAGCGCTGGCTCTTTTTCATCTCTTGCTCGTCAAACGCATCGCTCTTTTCCACTCTACACCACCCGCACTACCTCAGCAGTGCTACGTTTTCGGTCTTCTCCTTTTTTTGGGGGGAGGGGGAGGGGGCCTTCTTTACTGTTTCTTTATCTGAACGTTGCTTTTTTTTTGGTTGGTCGGCTACCCTTTTTTCGTGTGTGTGTGTGTGTGTGTTGTTGTGGTGTGGGCTGTTCTCTCTTTTCGGCTGATCCGCTTTGTCGATCCCATGAGGAGCTCACTGCTGGGCGAACCCCCTCCCTTCCCCTACTCTGGCCCGCCGATACACACGCACACACACACACACACCTCCTCCTCCCGTTTCAAACGTGGTGCGCGCAACACAAGATAACAACACGACCATGAAGGGAAAAAAGGAGAGAGAGAGAGAGCTAAAGAGAGCAAGAGAGAGAGGGAGAGAGCACACGACCAGATGAAATGAGAGGACGGCGGCTGCGCATGTTGCGGATCTCCCTCCCTCCCTCCCTCCCACCCTCCCCTCACCTTCTTGTTGTGACTGTTTTCATCTCTTTCTTGTCAGCTTGTGTTGGTGGCCCTGTGTCTGTCGTTTTCTCGCTCGCCTTGTTGTTTTTTCGTTTCTATTGTTGTTGCGTATCCTCCTCTTGTCTCGCTCGCTCTGTTTATGTGTGTACACATAAATGCCGAAGGCGAGAAGGTTGTTCACACACACACACACACACATTGAGCGAGAGAGAAAAGAAGGGTACAAGAAGAGGGGTGCGCAATGAAAACAGAGACACGTTGCTCAATAATAATAATACAGGCATACTGGATGTGCACGAAAGATAGTAATGCGAACAACTACAGAGGCGGCAGCCACATCACGATACGCCACTTTGAACAAGCTGCAACCGCCTCCGAAAACGAAAACAAGGTCGATGATTCGATCCTGAGCGAAAACAAACTCGACGCACTTGGGAGGGAGGGGGAAAACGATGCGGCAGTGGTAACGCAGAGAGTGGAATCGCACTTTGGGATTTGTCCCTTCTCGCCTTCCCTCTGCCTCTGCCGTGACTGCGTCTCTCTGTGTAGCTCCGCATGTATGCGCGCATACACAACTCTGCGCAATGCACGCTGATGAAGTATGCTGATCCTCTGGTTCTGTTTTGTTAGAGAGTTTCCCCTATCACATGAACTGCCGCAAGGAGCGAGAACAGGGGGATCACCGAAACTGCGGTGGTCGCGTTTTTGTTTTGTGCTGCAACGAATCTTCGCGGTCCTTGAAAAGCTACGAAGTAACGGTGCAGAGATGCCGACAAGAAGCCAGAGCAGAAGTGCGGAAGATTCCCACATACTTTTTTTCTCGTGCCTCGTCCCGTTTCGTGTTGCGCCCCCTTCGCTCACCTGTTGGCTTCCTTCCTATCCACCTCTCTTAGTGTGCGTGCGCGCTGTCCTTTTCGGGGCTCGACTGCTCGAGCCACTCTTTTCGTTCCCTTCCCTCTTTTCTGACGATCTCTCTGCGGCTTCGTGCCTTAATCCCCGCAAAGCCTTCCCTCCTGGTGTTTTAGGGTGAGTCTACGGCTGCCTTCCGTGACGGCGTGTTTTGGCTCTTAAAAAAACGCAAGCAAGCATCATGGGGCGGGGGAGGAGGGTTTATAAAGAGTGGACTAAAGGAGTCCGACAAGGATCGGGATAGGCGAACAGAATGCCTCGCGGTCCATGTCCATCTGTTTTGCCTTTTCCCTACCCTTTGCGTTTCGGCGAGCATGTGGTCGTATGGCGCAGCAGCCGTATACACCATCGGGCTCTGCGCGTTTATGTGCTGCCTTCGTCAGGGAGTGGACACGATGGAGAAGAGGATATCCATCTACATCTATATATATATATATAGATATATAAAGGTGTGATCCCGTCGCGTTCTTTTCAAACTAGAAACATGGCCGAGTGCGCGAGAGAAAGGGAGGAGAGAAGGGGAGTCTAAAGGCACGGAGAGAACGATTTCGCCGATGGAGAGCGAGATTTGCGAAACAACAACCAAAAGAAGCCGGTACTGCGTTGTGATGTCACCCACGTGACCCATACTCGCCTAAAAAAATTGTTTTCGTTGTTTCGTTGGGTAAGGGTCTCTCGGTGATGTTCTCACTTGATTTTTTTTTGCTCTCTGTTTCTCCTCTTTTCGGATATGCCGTGCTGTCCTACGGTTTACCTTCTGCACCATCCCTCGACGTTAGCAGTTTCTCGCACCTTTTTGTTCTCTTGCTGGTGGGGCTGATATGTTTGTGTCAGTGTGTGGGTTTCGGAGGACGGTCACCTGGCCGCCCTTCTTTCGTCCACGGAACACGCAGCGCCCGCGTCTCTGGCGCTCCGGGCCAGAGATGAGGACCGGCAACTACGCAAGCGATTGGTCGAGGAATCGGGCGTTTGTATTGGTGTGTTAGTGCCGCCAAAAAGCAGAAGACGAGCCGAGAAACGCGCCCTAATGCTGCATTGAGCGGCGCAGGAGTAGAGCGCAATCAGCGGCCCGTTCGTTGAACACGTGCTCTCTGTCTCTCCCCACTGCTAGCCCTCCGCGCGAACTGTGTGCTGATCTTATCAAGTGCACGCTCTCTTTCTCTACTTTGGTGCTCTTCGCGTTTCCCTTCTTTTTGTTTTTTCCTTGTTCTTGACGCTGAGCAGCACTTTTTTTGCTTGCCCTACTTCCCTTCATGGTGTATACGCGTTGCGCCTATCAGCACCTTCCGCCCTGACACCCGGTCCGAGAGTCAGTGATCAAACTTGTGGTCGTTTTCAAGGGAAGAGGATGACATCACCCTAGAGTTTCTTTTTCTTTTCCCTCCTCTTTCTTGCTCTATTCACGCACGACGGCCCGTTGAAACGGATGAACGCGACCATAGTCGGCTTGGATCGCATGTCGCTTCTTTCTCACGCTTGTTTGCGTCCCTTTCCCTTTCTGTGTGTATCCAGTCGCACTTACGGCCCTGATGACATGGAGGCAACTCAGTGCGTGGCGTCAGGGCCCTGCACATTCTCTGTCTCTGTGTGCGTGTGTGTGGGAGGGGGAAGGGAGCCACGCAGCCCCTCCCCCGTTCCCCTATCCCTCTGCCAAATGCCGAGCCACGTCTGATGGGCGACAAGGTCAGGTCGTGGACGGCGTGGTCGCCGGAGCGACCTGCGGCGGGGGAGAGGTTCGCAGGATCCACATGATGGGTAAAGCGCCAGCGCCACTCGAGCGTGTGCCCCATCCCCTGGCCCCTTACACCACCTCCTCCTCAAGGGAGCCGGAGTGCCACCTCCGAGGCGATGCATCGGGTGGCGACCGGCATGACGGGCACGGCTGTGAGGTGGCCTGCGAAGCGGTCGAGTCAGGTGTGGCGCTAAGATGTGCGAGGCGGAGTCCCTTGAAAGAGTAGCATGCAGCTCATCTCTTGTTCGATGACCGAGCAGAGGTGGTTGAAGATAAAACAAAGTCTCCAATTACGGTGGCTGTCTCTTGTTGATCGCAGGTTGGTTGCAGCTTGTTTGCTGCTGTGCGTTGGTGTTTTTTGTTTGTTTTCGTATACCTTTTCTCCCTCCTGATGTTCTCCTTGCTTCCTGTGCTTTGTCTCTCTCTCTCTCTCTGTTTGTGTGTGTGTGTGTGTGATGTATTTCCGTGTTGCAGATTTTGCTTGTCAGTGCTTGCCCTCTTGCTCACCTTTCCCTTGTCGCTGTTTCTTTGGAACTGCTGTTCTCGTGCTCTTTCCTTTTGTTGTTGCTTTTCCTGTGTCTGTTGTATGTACTTCTCCCGTTGGGTTATTGGTATTTCTTGCTCTGGGGGAGGGGTGGGGGGGGCGGTGTAGGGAAGGGTCTCTCTTCTTTATACCTACCCCCTCCCTCCTTTTTTTCCTGTCAGGATGCCAGCCCCCCAGTGAAGCGAATGAAAACGACCGCCGCCAGAGAAAAGGTCGCCAAACGCCTTGTAACGAAAGGGAACCTCCTTCCCCCTCCCCCCCAAAAAAGAGGGCGACAACCGAAGGAAGGAAAGAATAAAAAGAACGCAGCTTGCATTCGAAACGAGAGCGAACCGATCATAAAGAAACGGTGACAAAAACGATGGATGGGAAGGCGAGTATTTCTTGTATTTCGCATACTGGGCCTGCCTCAAACGTTTTCTTTTCGCGGCTCTCTTCCTCCTCGAGCACATGATGCGCGGTAGGTATTCGGCTGTATTCGTTTCTGTCTCCGCCACTGCCTCTCTTGGGGTTTCTGTTGTTTCTCCTTTTCCCCTCTCTCTGCCAAAGCCGGCTCGGCGGAACGGGTCTGTGAGGCGATTGCCTATCGCTTCTCTGTGCTGCTCTGCACGATGGCTTTTCTGTGCTGCATGGGATGCATGCATGAAGTGGAGTTGCTGCTGCAGCTCCTGTTGTTTCAGGACGCGCTCTTTTCTTCCCTCTTCTGCATCCTCTATGCCTCAACGGAACGCAGTAGACACGCATGCGCACACACACACACACACACACACACACAGGAAACACATGAAAGGTAAAGCTATGAGAATCGCTGTAGGTGCTCTCCGTCTTTGAAAGCGTGTGCACAGCCCGGCTACTTCCCCTAAGTGATTCACGGAGTTTACTATACGCCCATCCTTGTGGAATGCTGCGAAATGAAATCCGCATCAACAGAACTGTGTCTTTTTACTTGTTTTTTTTTTGCGATTTTAGCCGTTCTCCCTCCCCTTTTCCATCTTGTTCATGACTTCACGCCGCCCTTACCGAGCGCCGAGAAGAAGGGAAAGGTGAGTGCCGACGCCGACCCCAGATGTAAGCCCACAACGCATCTGTATAACGGGATGCGCTCGGTGTGCTGGCGCATACACGTGTGCATGTGTATTCATTATGGTCTGTGTTCAGGTGCATCTCTCCTCGTGCCTTCTTGTGTGGGTGACTCGCACATGTTTGACGGTTTTGTTCGTGTTTGCAACAGACCCGTGAGACGTGCTGTTCCGATTTTTTTCGTTTTATCTCTGCTTTTATTGTATGCACCTCCAGGCGATATATGTTTGTTTTTTCGAGGGACTCTTGTCGTTTCACTTGTTTTGTTGTTCTCCGTTTCGCTGTTGCCTTAGGGGTGGTTTCGCTCATCGGCTTTCGTTGTAGCACAACATCTTTCGCGCGCGTCCGGCGCGTGCGCTTCTTTTCTCCCTCTCTTTTCTGAACTCTTCCTTGCGTGGGCGCCTCCACCCCGCCCCCAGCTTCGCCTTCTGCAGTTGCCTCTGGAATCCGCGTCGACGCTGTGCCGCTCCTCTATTTTTGCCTCACGCGTGCATCTCAGCTTATATGTGTGCCACCTTTTTTGTGTCTCAGTATGTGCACGTACATGTCAGTGCGCAGGCTCACACGCGGTCTTTCTTTTTTCGGCACACGGACACTCATCGGCTCCCCCTCCCACCGGAGAGACGCGCACACTCACGCGCTAGTGAGTTCATTCGATGAGGATAAGTCGGAGGGTGCAGCACACGCGCGATATTTTCTTTCGGCTGTTTTTCTTCGCGTCTCTCTCTATTGGGGACCGGTGCTCTCCCTCTTTTTGTGATTGTGTTGTGCATTCGCTGTCACTGTTCATTTCTTTTTTTCCGTTTGGCTTCACCGTCTCCCCCCCCCTCCGCCCTCCCTTTGTTGCTGTTTTGCAGGGAAAGCCCCTTGCCGTTTCCGCCATTCTTTCCCCTGCCTCACGTGGCGGTTTCGGGTTTTCGTGCGTGTTCCTGCTCTCCTTCATCTTCCCCGTTGTGAACCGGTGGTCTTTAGGCTTCCTCTGCTCTTTTCATCCCTCATCCCACATGCCCATTCTCTTCTTCGGGCGCACTCAGCGACTTTATTATCATGGGTCGGCGTTTCTTCCTGTTTACCAAATGCCTTTCGAAACAATAAAGAATGAAAACAGGGAATGTTAGCAGCAACGAGCAACTTGCTCTGAGTCTTTTCTCTGCTTTCTCCACGCTTCTTTTTTTTTTCGGCTGCAGGGGTGTACCAACGAGTGAGACAGACACGCTCCCTTCCGCATAACGTCACGCACGAATTCCGTTGTTTTTCTTTCCCCCGTTGAGTTGACAGCGGCACCGGTGCAGGCACTTAGTCCTTTCCACTTTTGCCTCGTTGTGGGGGTGTGATGGCAGTGCTCTGCGAAGATCTCCAATCCAATTATCCACGCACTCACAGCCGACAGAGCGGCCTCCCGCAGCGAAGTAGTTGCTGGTATGAGGAGGGGGACAGCAGGCAGAGGTGCCGGTGCCCTTTCTCCCGCTGAACGGATTCCGATCAATCAGCGTGCTACTTCCCTTTCCTCCCCACGTTTCTGCCGCTGTGGCTGCTGCTGGAAGTAGACGTAGTGCTCTGTGCTCGCGCCTGCTCCTTTCGTAACGCTATCGTCTAGCTCGCCTCCTGCGCCCTCTCCCCTCCTCACTCTCTCGCCCACAAAGCGTGTACTACACTGTCAGGTCACGCATACGTCTGCGCTTGAACAGGGTGGGCGAATGATGCTATCTGGCGCGCTTGATCGACATCCTTGGCCGTTGAGGGCGAAAGAAGTCTCGGCAAGCAGCGACTCATGCAAACTGAAATCCCCATTGAACATCCACTGAGTCTAATAGGGTGTGCATCCCTGCTGCTGCCGTGGGAAGATGTGTGCGCGCGCCGTCTCCCTCTGGGAGCAACGAACGTAGATGTATCTTCGTGCTATGTGGACGTTGAGTGTCACTCCTCACTCCGTTCATTCTTACACGAACAGGTTTCTCGCATGGTGTGTGTGCGTGTGTGTGTGTGTATGTGTGTGTGTGCCATCCCCTCCCTCTTTCTCCACTATGCTTCTCTGTACGAGTCTGCATGTTCTTTTGTTGTCGTCGTCTTCCACATCCACAACCATCTCCTCCTCCCGACGTTGGTTCACGCTTGTGTGGCCCCGTCACTATCACGCAACATCTCCGTGGCTGCGTTGCTTAAGCACTCTTTTCCTTTCTATTCAGTGGTGCACTTGCTGGCTCTACTTTAACGGCGTTGCTTTTCATTGTGGTTGTCTGTTTTCCCCTCGTCCTTCGCCCTCCTTTCTTCGCTTTATGCGTGTTTGCATCTTTGCCTGATCCGCTCTGTATGCGGGGACACGCACCCGCTGCCCTCCCCCCCCCCCGCGAAACAGCGGTGAGGAGTCAGTGCGGCGTGCCGTTGTTGTGTTTGCAGATCTCCCACAACCATTTTTGTTTTGAAAGTCAAACAAAAAAGGAACCAATTTGCGCGCACTGTGGAAAAAATGACAGCGGTAAGGCGCAACAAGCGTGGCAGACTCCAGCATGCCAGCGAAGAAAAACGTGATGTGTGCAGGCCTCCTCCGTTGACCCCGTCACGGAGGCTTTTATGAGACTCGATAGAGGGGAGGTGGAGGGGGGGGGAGGGGCAAAGGAAAAAAAAACGGGCTCTACAAGCTACCGTGACTTGTGTGCGTTTCCGACATCACGGCCACCTCTCTTGCCTACGCTGCACATCGCGCCCCCTTGTTCCTTGACGACGTGTGTAGCCCCAACAGATGTGAGCGTTCTTTTGTTAGACCTTGATGGGTACCTCTCTTATCGACCCCTTCACCAATTCGCTTCCCTTTCCACTCCTCCGCTGCAGGCTTCACTGAGGAACTTCCAGCAGCCTCCACCTTGCTGTATCGAGCCAAGGCACAGACAGCGCACTGGTATTGCATCCTCACAGAAACAGAAAGCTCAAGTGAAAACGGGGACGGAGCAGACGGTCAAGAAGCTACTTGTGTCGCTGCGCTCCTGCAGGATTGTCTGCCCTACTTCCTTTTTTTTTGCCCTGAACGCGCCCCTTTCTGTGGCTCATCCATGTTTTTGTGCAATGACGGAGCCCGCATACAGCCACACCAGCCGCGCTGTTTTGCGCTTCCGCGCAGCACAGGCCACCGAAGATGCTGCAGATTCAGCGGTTGATCCGGCGCAACAGCTGGCGGTAGCGCATTATGATTCGTCGCCCTCAGCCGATGCGACGCAGGCGGCGCTGGAGGCGTTCACGAACAGTCGCGAGGAGGATGCGGTGAGCTTCGTCGCAGGCTTCTTGCATCTCACCCCAAGTGACAGAGTGACCGCGCTTGCGAAGCTCGAGGCCCATGGGGAGGTCCCACCTGCTGGTGGCGCGGCGGCAGGAAATAAGCTGTTGGAGACACGCATGCCGGCTGCCACATGTCCAGAGCTACGCCGACGTCTGCAACAACACGAACTGCAGGCGCAGCAGCTTGCTCTGGCCGATCGCCTCTCCGGAAAAGCCGAGAAAGTGACTCATGACTGGCACTCCGTGAAGACTCGCACACATTCATTCGAAAGCGGGCAGGGCTCACTGGACGACGGTACATCAGCGGCACCTGCGGACGTACCGTCGTCTCCCACCAGGAATCGCGACGCGGAAGGGCTGGAAACGATCGAGTTAGAGGAGAGCACGCGCACCGGCGTCCTCGTCGCATTCATAGACAAGGGCGTGGCGGAAGTCTCCACCCGCTTCGACAACTTCTTTGACGCGGCCGCTAGCCCACTTGCTTCTCTGGACAGCGCCCAAGGTGAGACGCGCGACGGTGTACCGACCCCATCGGCGCCACACATCCTTCCGACGCTAGACGAAATACTGGGCTTGAATACCGAGGAGGCGGAGGACCCCACTACACCTCCATCCATGAAGTCTTGTTTTTCGCAGACGGCGGACGCTGGCGACACCGGTGCCTTACTGAATGCGTTCGAGCACCGGCCTCAGCGTCGATGTGAGAGCGATGTCTCCAGCCCGACCTCCTCCGTGGAAAGCGTTGCACTGCCTGGGCTGGAAGATGCTCGTGTGAACTTGGACGGCCCTCGCGAAGCCTCTCGAGACACAGAGAACGTCGAATTTGTTTCCAAGCTCCACGACGTTATTGCGGAGAGAGATAACTGCGTGCAGCCCTTCACTTTGGATCCCCTCTTCGACTACGACGCCGACATCCTCGGCGAGGCATTCCGCACCGGCGCCGCGTGGCGGAGCGACTGAGGCTCTCGGGGAACCCCACGTAATCTCTTGTCTGAACCACACACGCGTCGACTTGTCGAATTCACAACAGTAGGGAAACCAAGCGATGAGGAAGGACTCGTCCACTGCCCGGACCTTGTACACTAGCACCTCCCCCCCCCTTCCCTCTCTGTTTCTTTTTCTTGCAGTACAACAGAAGACAGAGAAGAGAAAGGCTGCGAGGAGACGAGCTCCCTGATGGCTGAGGTTGTTCGCCACGAAAGACACCGCCGCCGTTGGAGGGTGGATGCACCTCTAGCGATGAGCGATGCATGCCTCTCGATGGTAAGTCTTCTGTTCTCTGTTGCTTGTACCCTTCTCTCACGACAACGGCACGCTACGCACTTTTCTAGCGCTCCGTTTGTGCACACACACACAAAAATCAACTACAGCATCGTGAGGGGACCGGCACGCGGTAGGTGAAACAGCTTTATGGAGACTGTACGTATCGTAACTAGGCAGGGGTGCGTCAATCTGATTTCCGGTTATGTGGAGAGAGAAGACCGAACCTGCGCTGCCTTTTGTCCTGATTCTCTCAACACCGTGTTGCTGGCCGCGTTGTTGAGCGCTACAGCATGGGGTTTGACTGCGCGTCTTGTTGCGTCCATTTGTGGCTGCTCGTTTCTCTTGAAGGATCGCGCTTTCGCACTGTGTGCCACCTCTACCTCTCATCTTTTCCATCGGTCGGTCTCTCTCTGTCCTTCTCATCTCATGCCCCCAACCTCTGTCCGGCTCTCTGCCTGCGTGTGTGTGTATGTCCCTTTTCCTTCTGTGGCCGCCCTCCCTTTTGTTTATATAGGCTACCAAGCAGCTGTCTGCACATGGGCGGTTTTCCTTCAACCGTCGCCTACCACTACCATCGTCTCACCTCCTTGTCTGCTGATTACGCCATGTCAGCCCCACACCTGCGATACTCAATCCTGCAAGCACCGTCAAGCACCCTTTGCGGACAAGTATCTAACACCTGATGAGCAAGGATGCCAAGCTCACGAGACGACATGCGACTATCCTTGCCCAGGTCTTCACGGGCACCGGTCCGCACAGTGAATCCCTGCCACGACGGGTGACGGGCAGGCACATCGGTGGTGCGCATCTGGTGTGCTGCCTTCTACTGCGCTAGGGTTGTGGTGCCCCTCCTTGATTCCCACCAGTATTTACTGTGACAAAGCTAGACCCCACGTGGTGCCCGGTATGCGACACGGCATTCGCTTCTCGCTGCGATCGAGCACATCATGGTCTGATTGCGCACATCTCCTTCCCCCGGCACGGCCTTCTCACCCGTCGGGTGTTTTTCGCTGCTACCCTCACTTATGCCCCTTCTGAACGACAAACTATGGGCTCCTTGTGCGCAGGCTCATGCTTATCCGCTGACTTCCTTCTGCTTAACCGACAGACTCCTTTCCGAGGCATGCCGTCTTCAGGAGAGCCCGGGTGATGCACGAAGCAGGCGCGCAGGCATGCACACGGATCAACGTAACCGTGCGACACCTCCTGCGCCCGACCGGGTGCGAGCTGGTGAGGCGCAGATGCCGGAAGCACGGCGAGAGAGCCCCGAGCTCGCGCCATCGGGTCCTCCAGACGCCCATGAGGAGAGTCTCGATACTATGGAATGCCGGGGCTGGAGGCGACTGTGAGGGAGAGGCATGGCATGCAGGTGAGTTGCAGGGTCTCAGAGGGCCCTAACCTGAGGCTGTTCGACGTCCTCCCTGAGGTCATCCGGCATGTCCGTGGAGCACCATCCCGCTATTACCCGCACGACAGACGCCGCGGCCCCTGCCCTCGAGGAGGACCCTGGGCGCGGCCCGCTTGGATCAGGGCGTGCAGTTCACCCGTGTGCTCGCCGGGCGCTGGCTGCGCCGCAGGTACCCGATGAAAAGGACGAGGAGGTGACGATAAGTACCGGCTAGACGCATGGCCCGGGTTGAGGGCAGGACGGCCTGTCCCGAGTGGCGCGGATTCATCGGCAATGCCACAGTGATGGGTGGCGTGTGCCTACATGTGTAGTCTTCGCTGACTTGTTCGTGGCAGGAGAGCGCTTCAAGGGACACGATCGGCCGTGCCCTGTGTTGCGCTTTCTTTTTTTTTTGTCTTTCATAGCTTATTGTCGCCGTCTCTTACCATGTCTGTTACCCTTCTGCTTCGCCGCGTGCGCTGACCACCTACCCCTCACCTGTATCCGGAGGCACGCAGCCTCTGATTCCGCAGCGTGCTGAAGGGCTGCGGAAAAGGTAGCCACAGAAACGAAAGTGTCTACGTACGATCCTGGAAAAACCAACATCGTGCCCGCACGCGGAAGCTCTGCCAAGTGCTGGGAATGACTCGTGTGGCCTCCCTTACCTTTTCTATGTTCTCGTGCTTTTTCGCACCAGCGGGCCTTGTGAAGCGATTATATCCGACTCCTTACTTTTTCGGCGTCTCCTGTCGGCGGTATATCAAGCTCGTTTTCTTCATCACGTGCACCGCCTCCACGTCATCCCGTTCTGCCACCTTTCTCTAGCCATGTCGGAAATTGCCACGCAGACATTCTTTTCGATCCCGTTTTACAAGGGATATCTCCCATTCAAGGAGGCACAACAGGCGCAGTCCTATGTTGTACTCGCCCTTGCCACTGACGACGCGCCGGTGCTCAACGGCGATGATAAGTGTGCCGTGAGCTCGGTAGGAAGCGGGCACGTGGTGGCCAAGGCGCCCTCCACGACGCCTGAGCGTTCCGTAACACCGGAGAAAGCGGCCTCGAATCGCCAAAGTGCTGTACTGCATCCGTTATCGTCGCTGCCGCTACCACCGCGTGACGGATCGCCGATCAAGCGCAGTCGCTCTACCACGAACGAGAATAGCCGCGCGTCACCAAACGTGCTCAGCAGCAGCATCGACTCTTCAGGCATCCATACTGCCGCTCCAGCGACCACCGCCGTCGGTGGTGGGGTTGCGTTTTACCTCTTCCATAAGCGTGACGTGCAACCGCCGCCGATCCGGTTCTACGTTTCTCCCAAGAAGGTCCATCGCTGTTTCAGCGGGTGCGAAAGGTTGAGTTGCGGGTGTGAGCGCATCCACTTCAACCCAGATGCGTGGCGCATGCGTCTGGAAACGTTGCCGAGGCTGCCGCTGACGGTCGCGCGCGCCGGGCAGAACATACGTGTAGCGTCAAACCAGATAGAGCCGACGGCCGGGTATTTTTTTGCACTCGGGCTGAAGATGGCAAAGGTGCTTCCTGCTGTGGTGCCGACGATGTGTCGCTTCAATACGGCATGCCGAAACGGAATTAGATGCCTGTACATTCACGCCGACACGACCGTGACGCCCAAGCAGGTGCAGACGTCAGAGATTACCCTGCGTACGTGGGGTCAGCACGTGATGGATAGCGCCCTGTCAGACAACGAGGCGGGCGCCTTCTTCGCCTTCCTCGACGAGCAAGGCGTGCGCACCGTGGGGGACATGCAGGTGCTGGGAAACGCCGCCTTCGATTCGCTGGCCGCCAGAGTCCCGCCGCAGTGGGCGGAGGCCTTCTTGACGCTGTCCGTGCTGCGTGACTTGGACACAAAGATGCTGCTGACGAATGCGCTTATGGCGTTCCCGCACATAGAGGCACCCGTGAGACTGCCGGGCTTCCTGAATACCGTCGGCGACCTGCTCAGCCTGACCGCGTCTGCCTTCATGCAGCTCCAAGTCACACCGTTTGTGATGAATGCGTGCTCCCTGATTCGCACCCGCTACGGCACCGACGAGACCTTTACCATCATCGACCTTAAGAAGGAGCAGCCCAACACCTTCTTTAGCAATGCTACGCGCATAATTCAGAATTTTTGCCGCACGCATGCGCACTGTAGCTGGCGCAAGCACAATCCGTCACGGCTAGTAGTCACGTCGGTACTTACCTTTGTGGATGTGAACAAGTGCCACTGTCACCTCAACGGCGACAACCCAGAAGACACGCACGACGAGCGGATCGACGCACCCATCACGGCCGACATTGAAGCGATGGGCACGCCGAGCGGATCGTGGTGCCAGTGTATGCGAGGAGGCGTGATCGCGGTCAACTACGAGCTCAGCACACCGAGCGGATCGCGCTGCTCCGAGCAGAATGCGATGGGCAAGCTTGCCTCACTCGGTGTTCCCACCTGGGGCGTACGAGAGGTATTTGTGCACGGAATGGCCGCGACGGAGCCGAACCCGCTCTTCCCGTGCGGTGTATGCGAGAATATGCTGCGGAGAGTGACAAAGGACGTTCTCGCCCACTACGGCGGCGACGTCACGCTCTACATGTTTGACGCCACCACCCCGCGCAAAATTGTATTTCTCCCGATTCCCGAAATCTCCAACCGGGACGGCGCCAACTTCAAGAAATTTGTTGCCGAGGACTTACGCAGCCGCTGACACATCCTGCAGGGGTTTCAGAAGAGAGGGACGCGCTGGAAGAAATGAGGCAGGAGGGGCGACTGTCCCACTGCGTTGCTCTTCAAGAAGAGTCGATGGGGTGTGCAGCTCGCGTATCTCTCCTGTTGCACGCTATCCTCTGCTTTTTCTTGTGCCTTCTGCCGCGCTCGTTGGTGCCATAGGGCGTCCCTGTGCTTTGATGGATAGGATCATGGATGTGGTAGTGTATATCGTGCTGTGTGGTTGACCTAAAGTAATGTTCCATGTCGCGATGAACACAGCCCCGCGTTCGCGCGTTCGATGCTTTTTCGGCCTTATGTACAGAAAATGTCAAGCGCATGTGGGCTCACAGTCCACACGGGTTCAGGCGTTGGCGCAGCACGTCTGGGCAACGTGCCAGTTGATGTACGGGTCAGCAGCGGAGACTTCACAAAGAACGCGCCAATCTACTAGGCCTCTCTGATGCACGTGTGTGCTGGGAAGGAGACTCTTCTATGCACCGTGGGCGGACTGTGTGGGCCCCTCTCACTTCGCTCGCGCAATGATTGACCTCCTCTTCTTCTCCTCGACACCCTGGTCTCCTACCCACCTCTTCAAAATTTTGTTTCCTGTCCTCGCGGTTTTACTGGGCAGGATTTCGAAGAACTGGTCGGCTCGTCTGGCCCATTCATCTCTCCGCCATCGTTTGTCGTTGTTGTTGTTGGACGGGGCAGTGGAAGAGGCGTGCTGGCGCATCTGGTCGTCTGTGTGCCTCTTTCTGTGTTTGCATGAGCGTTTTGCGTGCTTTTTTCTCCTCGCTGTTGTCGCGTCACGCGAACACACACACACACACACACACACACGAGAAGGCTCTAGAAACGCTCTCCTCAGCATTATCTTTGTCGTAGGGCTTCGCTTCCTGCGTTCGATCGCAGACCGCGAGCACGCGGAACTACGCGCTGTATTTGCCCCCATCTCCGTCACCTTCGATGGTTGGGTGGCTGCCGTCCGCTGTCGCGTCTCAAAATTGCACGTATCTCCCCTTCATTTGTGTTGGTTTTTGTTGTCGTCTCATTGTGCGTCTTGTGCCACACTTCACGACCGCGTTATCGCAGAGTGTAGACCCCCATTCTCCTTCCACCAGCACCGACGAACGCGCACCCAATACATTCGTACACAAGAGGGATCAGCACCACCAGAGGGAGAGGAGGACACGTGCCGAACTCAGAGACGGCCCTTAAGGACACAAGCAGAGAGCCAGGGAACGGTGAGACTCTCCCCTGCACCACCGCCCCTTCCGCCCTCGCCTTCGTGTTCTCGATTTCGTGCAAGCGTCTTGTCGAACTCCGCTGTCTCCCGCTGCAGCCCCATCGCCCTCCTGAAAGCAGCTGAGAGTACAAGCGGCGCAGCAACATCAGTCTTTGACACGATGTCTGCCTTATCAGAGAGACTTGTAATGCAGCTGCTTCGCATTCGCAACCGCGAACTAGAGCTAGAGACAAAGCAGCAGGAGCTAGACAGCAAGCTGAAGCAGGAGGAAGATCTCCGCAAGGAGCTCGAGGTGGAGCATGAGAAGCTGGCAAAGTTGCGGAGTGTACAAGAGACTCTCGAGAAAATGAACGAAGGGCTGGAGGCGAAGTACAAGGCGGTGAAGGAGGACGACGAGCTGCAGCGAAAGCAGATCTCGGAGGAGCTGAAGAAACGCATCGCTGAGGTGGATGATGTGTCGAGGGAGTTGGCAGAGCGTGAGCAGCGTGCGCAGTCGCGAAAGGAACTGCTTTTGAAGCAGCAGGAGATCTACGATCAGCACTCGAACTCCGGCAAGGAGAAGTTCGACGAGCTCGTGGCGAAGCGCGCGAGCGAGATTGAGGCGCTCACCAAGAAAAAGGACGATAACATTCACCGCATCCCGGAGCTTCGAAAACAGCTAGTGACGGAGACAGAAGAGCTGACCGCTGCGAAGGCGCTGCAGGTGGAACTCCAGGCCAAGGTGAACGAGTTCCTCAACCGCTTCTCGGTTATTCAATCACAGTTGAACGATGCCAAGAGGGTGTACGAGTCCGCCTCGACCGATAAGGACCGCAGCACGCGCATGCTCAAGGCACTGGAGAGCGACCTTGAAATGCTTCGGCGTCGCGCTGTGACGAGTAAAGCAGAGCGTGACAAGGAGCTCGCCAAGGTCACTGCGCTGACGGAGAGAACGGAGGCGGTAAGAAGTCAAATCACCACCTTTGAAAATATCGCAAAGATGCTGACCGCGTCTCAAGATGGCGATGCCGCGTCTGGGGCGACAGAGTCGAGAGAGTGATGAGGAGGCTCTTCTGCTATGTGTTGGGACGGTGCAGGGATGTCGCCAGTGACAGTACGCGTGATGCGTGTACTCGCTGGCCACCGTCGACAGGTGACAGATCCGAGTAATTTGGCCTGTCCAACGGGTCGCCCCTCTCCATATGGCGCCGCCTGCGAGTCTGTTCTGTGCATCTTGCGCTGAAGTAGCGACGGTTTTTCCTGCCACCACAGAAGCGGAAAAGTGCTTCTCTTTGTTCACATGTTCATCACCTCTCTCTCTCTCTCTCTCGGCGCATGCCGTCTGCCGATGGGCATCGGCAGTCGAGGTGGCATGCCTCAGCGAGACTCCGCGATCAATCCCTTCGCCATGACGCTGTCTGTACGCTACCATGCTTGCGTCGTGAAAAGAACAAAAACCGGCAAGTACCAAAGCGCAGAGGTATTGGTGGTACGTCGACCGGCAGAAGGCACCCTTCACCCTTGCTTTCTGTTTGTTCCCTGAGAGTCTGTCACGACTGCGCCTTGCGGTAGGGGGAAAGCGGGGGTGGGCTCTCCGAGGGGCTCGTCTGCCTTCTTCTATACCTGATTCTCTGTGTATATGGGTCTCTGGAGCAGCGCAGTGGTCAGACCCAGCACATCGATCAGCGACGCCTCCTTTTACCTGGCAAGGCAAAGGACGCGCCTTCCACCGTCTTCTCCTTCAGCCTCGTTTTACCGCATCTACCTGCCACGCTGAACGTTCTGAGAGCTTCGCACTGCGGCGGGGGCGTCGCAGTGCCACCGTCGCTGTGATTGTTTGAACGAAGCCTCAGAGCGCGGCTGCGTCGGCATCCGACGCCAAGAACGCACGAGCGCAGCCCTCGCGAGGCGAGTGAACGCCCGACTCAGTCAAATACATGCTGCGCAAGAAGCGTCTTCTCACCGGCAGCGCCGAAGCTCGCGGATGGGCTGCCGTTGCGGTCGCTGCTGTAGGTGATGATGCATGAACCGTGGCAGTGTTTATCGTGCCGCGTCCGGCAGAGTAGGCGTTGCTGCCCACCCAAAGCCCGTGCGCCTCTGCTAGCACCGCCATCCTTGCGTGGGTACACTTTTTCCGACACAATGGCGACTTACGTGCCGACTATGATGGTATCGTCCTGTACAACCGCATCCAGATGCAGCCCATCCTGTGCTACAGGGCCGCGTTTCTCACCGTCGACTTATACACCAAGTTAGAGCACGTTGACCGTCGATTCGTGCGCGGTGCCAAGAGTGCGGAGGATATCCACTACCTTCACATGAGCGTACCGGGGCCTGCCGCTGTCGAATGCGGCGGCATTGCTGACACACAGAACACGCCATCGCTGGATGGCCCGCGCAGCAGCAGTCGTTGGAAAGAGCAAAAGTGAGTTGGCGAAGTGGCGGTGGTACTCGGTAGTAGACGAGTATGGTACGGTGAAAGGCGGCGTGCATTGTGCCGTGGACCTTAAAGTTGCCCTTGCTTGCATGGCGTGCCTCGACACTCGCGTAAATGCATAGGTTGTGTACGCATTTTGCTGTGTGCATCGCTCCCCACTGACGTGTTGTCTGAGCCCCGTTCTCTCACGTGGCGAGAGAAGGGCGAGTGAACTCAGGGATGAGCGTGTTTCTTTCGCCTCAGGGCGGGGCTACGTAGCCCTCCTCCTCTTGAGGTGAGCGTCCGACCCTCCCGTTGCTGTTTTTTTTTCGCTTGTCGTTTTCGTGCAGAGGCAGGCGTGTTGACTTCGGCACCCGGACATCCGTACATAGAGAAGCCGCCGGACGCGGTTGCCGTATACATGGACACACAGACACTCACATAATCAGGCGCCCCTTGTCGCCCATGGACTGCCTTCCACCTCACGGAGTGGCTTGCTTGGGGATGAGGAAAGGTTGGGGAGGTCCGCTCAACTTGTTCCCTCTTACCCCTCTTCCCTCCCCCCCTCCTCCGAAGACAGGGCGGAGCAGCTATCCGCCGCCTTTCCGGGTGGCAGGAGGCAAGCCGCTCCTCCTTTTCGTTTTCTCCACTAGATGGATGCTGAGAAAATGTTTGCTCCGCTTTTAGCCGGATGAGTGTGTCCTTCTCCTCTCTCTCTCTCTCTCTCTCTCTGTGCGCTTGCTCTGCTCCGTATACCCACCCACCTCTATCAAGCTCTTGCTTCTCGCTCGGCCACCGCCGTGCTTGTTTCGCCTTTCTGTTGCTGCGGTTTTGGTTAGAAAGTCCCCCAGCGCACATCCGGTCACCTCGGTGCAGCACGCAAGGAGATAGAACGAAAGAGAGAGACGCAGTGTCCCCTCCCGGCGCGACCTCGTCTCCCCCCTTCGTCGAAGCTCCCCATACGACTGTCTGGTGCGTCGCTGCTGTGCTCTGCTTCTCGCGCCCGCGTCCACACCCATATATACACTCCACATAGAGCTTTCTGTTCGTTTGCTATTGCGCTGCTTCGCCTGTGCAGCTCCTGAAACCTCTCTATACTTTTTTTTTTTAGACCTACTGAACCCCCTCCCACCCCTACACCTGCCGCCCTCCATGTTCCGCGCAGCTCGTCTTCTCCGCGGCGTTAGCCCCTTCTCTGTATTCCTGATGGACCAGAAGAACAACCCGTCGCTACAGGGCGTGTCGATCGCGAAGCGCGGCAAGATGCTCTCCAAGATGTACAAGGAGCTCTCGCAGCAGCAGCGTCGCGATCTACAGAAAAGAGCGGAGGTGCACCCGAGCCTGCGCAAGTCGAAGCGCGCTAGGCCGCCGCGTAAGACGGAATTCGCCGAGTTTGTGCGTCAGAACTACAAGGTGGTGCAGGGTCTTAACTACCGCAAGCGCTTCTCTGCCTTGTCCCAGCTATACGAGCTCCACAAGCCGATCGAGGTCCAGGTGACGAAAGCGCTAAAGGAGGCAAAGGCCAAGAAGGTGACCTCGGCCAAGACCGCCGTGAAAAAGGCTGCCACGAAGTCCAAGACCGCCAAGAGAGCCAAGGGGGGGAAGAGCACCCCGAAGAAGTCCACCGGAAAGAAATAGTGGCGTTGCTCTTGCTGTCTCGTATGTTCATTTTTTGTTTGTTTTGCGCGGTTGCTGCCGAAGGTGTGCGGCCGAAAAAGCGAGACGGCGTACACCCCATTTACGCGCTCCCTTGATCGGGCGGGTCGTTCCAAAAACTCTTTGAACCTTCTACCCGTCTTTTCTCCTCTTTTACGCCTCCGACTAGCGCTGCTCTGTGTTTTTGCTGTTCTTGGCTTGCTGGGAGGTGGAGGTCTACTGAACAGGAGTCGAGCGTGCCGCCTATCCCACACGCCCGCCTGTGTGCGTGCTCGCCGTGCGCCCTCTTGAGTTGGCATCCTCTTTTTTGTTTTGTTAATCATGCTTTGCCTCCCCGCCGTTGTTTTGTTTAGATTACTGTGCTTTTTCGTGTTCAGTACCCGCTCAACGCCAAGTTTGATGCACAGCGGGTCTGCGACTAGGATTCTCTCGCTTCCTTCTCCCTGTGCCTGTTTGTGCACGGCATCCTGTCATTGCCCTTGTCTGATGAGCTTCATCCGCCGGACATCGGTGTGCCCGCCGCCGAACTCGCACGTGCAACTCATCCTCTTCTGCACGCGCCCATCACCAGCACATACGCACCATGCCCGTGCTGATCCATGTGCTCTTGTTTTTTGGTTGTTGTTGTTTTCTCTCTTCTGGTCTTTTGTGTCTCTTGATGTTACATCCCTCTTTACTTTTTCTTGACCTCGTCGGCACGCGTGTATTTGTACGTAGATGATGACGGACACCACCAACCCCTCCTTTTTATGTATTTTCTGTGCAGGAGAGGGGGAACCGCGAGCGACGACCTGTGTAGCTCTTGGCGAGCGAAGGAAAGGGAACTCAATGCCCATGGTGGTCATTGCAAATAGAAAAAAAAGTTTCGGAAGATGGAGAGGGATGCAACTACCGCGTTCGCGCTGTGCGTGTGGGTGTTTTTGGTACAGGGCAGCAGATCGTCGTTCTCTGCGAAGAGATCGGCGATAAGGGCGGAGATCGACTGAGCCGGTGCACAGGAACTCCCTAGATGCAATGAAAAGAACACCGAAGGGGGGAGCAGGATGCCGCTAAAGTACACGAATCTACTGAAGAGCGAGGCTGTTGGCGGAGGCGGTACTCATTCACAAGCACTCGTCTTTCAGGAGCCCGCGTGAGCCACCGTCACAAAGGTCACCGCGGAGGTATGTAGCCGCTCAAGAAATTTCTTTCGTAAACGGCTCTCTTCAAACGTACAGCTACCTGATGATGAGTCACCTCTCCGCGCACCTGCCCGCGTGCCTATCGCGTGTCTTGTCCTCTCCTCTCCTGCTGACCGCCCTCTGTCTCTCGCCCTGTCTATTTCGTCCGAGCCTTCTGGTGCAGGAATGTGTGTGTATGCATTGTCTGTGAACTCATTAGCTCCTCTTCTTTTTTTTTTGGTAGACGCTACCGACTGTGCAGCGCACATACAGCCTCTCCTTCTCCACCCCGTCTTCTCACTCTCGTCTTACTCCCTGGAACGTCTCTGTCGTCGTGGTGCGACAGCGTCCTCCTCTGTCGTCCTTCTTCAGGTATAGATTTAGTTTTCAAGGCGTTTATGCGCGTGTCTGTACGCGCGCATGTGTGGTGCCTCTAGTATTAGATTGAGATATCGGTGCTTCTGTGTGCGTAGTGCGCGTTCTTCCCGTGCTCTTCTCCGCCGACAGAGAGAGAGAGAACGAGAGAACGTTTCATATAAAGAGAAAAACAAAACAGCGATGAAGGGGGCTGCAGCGAGAGTCTCGACGGCGCATAGGGAGCAGCTTGACTTGAGGTGCGTGCGAACATGTTCGTTTTTTGTTGTTGGTGGTGCTCTTCTCTTTTGCCGAATGGCCTTTGCACCTCAATGCGTGCGACACCGGGAGAGGCATGTGATTCAACACGTTGTTACATCGCCATTCGTCCGCTGCGCCCGCACCTCATCTTGTGGGATCACGAATACTGTCATGGCCTGTCCGCCTCGAACGCAGCATTCTGCTTTGCGTCCATCGCACACGGTGATTCCACGCCCTTCCCTCCCTCGCTCTTTCCACTACTGCCCTTGCTTGTCTGCGCTTCGTCGACCTTCTTTATCCCATCGTGCACACCCACAACTACGACGACTACCTTACTCCCTTGATTTTATTCGCTCCTTTGACATACACACACAGACACACACACAGACACACACACACACACACACACACACACACATGCGCCGCTCACAGCGTCAACTCGATTCTCCGGCGCCCTCGCGCACTTCATGGAAGTCTTCGTTCGTCAAATAGGCTTCAGCAACGGAATACACTACCCAACGGAAAGCCACCTGCACCTACCCTCTTCAACAAAACCATCATAATGAAGACGAGCAGCGACCTTTTAGGCTTCCGTCTACACCAGAAGAAGGGCTAGACTGGACGAGAGTAAAGTGCTGAAGAGAGCGACGACTCGTCCTCACTCTCCGTGAATTGCTCGTGCCTCCGATGTATAGTGAAGGCTGTCTTCGCTGTGTTTGCAGTTGGCACTGCGGCTTTTCGTTTCGTCTTGGCTCGCTCTTTTGGCTGTGCTGCTGTGGTTCTTTTTTCTGCCAAAACGCAATCCCCTCCCTCTCGGATGTGTTCTCAGACTCGGGTACTATTGCTCATATTGGTGTGCTGTACAGTCATCCACCGCCCACCCTCCCTCTCTTTTCCAGTATCCCTCTACCCTCTCCACAGCGGTACGCGTCGGACGCATGTACACACCAGCGTGGAGGCATTAAACGGCTCTCTCTTTCTGACCTCCCCCTTTTTCGCGTGTCTGTGTCTCTCCTGTACACAGCTCTCCCTGCTTACTTTTATCCTACACTTTATGTATTTTTTTTTTCCTCCAGCTCTCGTAACGGCGCTTGAGAGACACACACCCAACGCGAGGGTCCGCACACACCACGGTCTAGCTGTACCCAAGAGTGGTGAATGATGATGAGTCTTGCTTACTGTCCCCTTCTCTCCCAAAGCTAGTCAGTGCGATCAGCTCCGCCTTCCCCACTGAACAAAAAAGATGAGACGAATCGTAATCATACGCCGGCATCTCTAGCAGTAGCCCATTCACACCCCACATTGTGTAGGCCACGTTGGCGCTCCTTAGACACAAGCCGGTGACCGGTCACGGTGAAGCTTGATCCGAAGAGACACCCGCGCCCACGTGCGCGTGGGCTCGTCATCCTCAATACAAAACGCTTCCACTGTATTGTTCGCCGTGCTTGAGGAGGACGAGATGCCCTTTGATCAGGACCGCGTCACCGTAGTCTCATCGCGGGGCCTCTATTGGGAAGTCTCCGGTAGGCTCGCGTTGCTGCTCCCCCGACGCCGCCATCGCGCCACTCTCGCGAAGGCAAGGTAATCTCCCCGAAGCGTGCATTACACAGCTCGATAAGGGCGAACAGCAGGCACCTGACAGAGGCGCTACGAAGAGCTTCTCTACCTGACGGGAGGAAGAGAGGACGAACGACGGCACGGCCCCCCCCCTGCCTTGGAGCGAGTGGAGGGTGCTGAGAGGATCCAAGTCCCACATCGCCGTCCACATGTCCCGAACTGCAAGCACCAATACACCGAAGTCAACGTGAGGGATCTCATCAGCGTCCCCTCAGCGGCGTACAAGACGCTGGCTAGCGACGTCGCGTCGGTTCTCGAATTCTGCACCGTCTTGTAAGAGGCGCGAGCTGAGAGTGCCGCGCCGCGCGCACACGCCACACAGTAGTTCCAGCCATGACTTTCTCGCCGCTGTAGTGGCCATCGGCTTACGAGGCTGCCGCACCCACAATGCGACGCCTACGTCGCACAAAGTGCTCCAATGGCACCCGCATCTCCGATGGGTAGCCCCGAGAAGAGGGTAGCAGCCGGACGAAAACACGCACGTACTCCCCACGCCTGGAATACGCGACATCTTGCTTCCTCACAGATAACTGGCTCACAGCGTGAAGAGGAGGAGGGGCCATCCTGCATGTTCGCAGATGCCATTGAAACAGAAAAGCAGCGACTCCGTAAGCGCAGGACGCTAAAGCGAGCTCCCCTTTCCCGGCCACGTCGAGCACGTTTGGTGGCGTCGCTCCTGAAAAGGCTCGCAAAAACAAAAGCCTAAGGATGGAGACCCTCTACTCGATGAATCGCCTTCTTCTCCCTCCAAATTCCTACCCCCAACCGCCTCTCCCTTCCCCTCGCCCGCACCCTCTCTCTCTCCGTCTCTTTTCTCCACACTGGCGAGCGTAGAACATGCACACACGCAAACGAACACGTGACTCGTCCTCGCGCTTCTTCCCCCACTCCTCTCCCTCGCCCTCCATCTTTCCCTCACCTGTGCGAGAACACAAGGAAAACCCCCTCTCGTTTTGTTGTTGTTGTTGTTTTCTTGGCTGTGCTTTGCATAAAATTTCTCTCCTCTGCCTCGGACTGCTGTGCCATCGCCCTCCTCCCTCACTCTCCCCTCGGCCGCTCTCTACTTGCTTCTCTCTCTCTTCCGAATTTTTATACATTTTCTTTTGTGTAGTCGCCACGTCGTGGAGTCAACATAAAAACGAGCAAAGAAACGAGTGATTTTTCTTCTTCTACCGCCCTCTTGTTTTTGGTGTGTTTGCTCGGTTCTCTTCACTTCTCTCTCTCTCTCTTTCGCCCTCACCATTCTGGTCTTCATTTTTTTTTTTGCTGGTGGTGTTTGTTGAACCTCTTTTGCTTTTGACTTTCATAGGGGTTTTGCTTGCTCGTCCTCACGCCCGTGTCTTCTCCCTTCTTCGCATAGAAACAGCGGCGTCGCAGAGTTCGCATCGATAACAGCGTAACACGAGCACACACACACACACGACACACACGTCCGCACCGGTCACCGTAGTTCGCGAACAGAGGATTTCACCTAATCAGAAGTCAAGGTGTGGTCTCTCTCCCTTCTGATTGCTATTCTCTTCGCCGTCAGTTATCCCACATTCTCTTTCGGCGTCTTTGTTGCCCCTCGTTACGCCTACCCTCTCTTGTTTTTTTTTCTGTTTGTGCCAGGAGGATCTGCTTTTGGTTTCCCTGTTTGTCCTCGGGTACCGTATATATATATATATTCTTGTGTACTATATGCGCCTCTTTTAGGTTGTTGGACCTGTAATTTCGAGGGCGCTCCCATCTTCTAGAGCAACATGCTGCGCAACGCACTCTCATGCTTTCTGGAACAGCTTGAGCTGGCGCGCTTAACGGAAACATTGCCTTCCAACATCGACTACGCGGAGCTGGTGGCGATGGTTCAGCAGAGGCTGCAGGGCGCCCCTGGGAAGACGTTGGGTGTGTTTGAGCACCTCCGGGCGAAGGAGATTCGTCTTCCGGAGCCCGACAATCCAGACTATGCCGTCGCGTCCATGTCGGCGCCCCTCACCGTGTTCCTCTTCGACATTGAAGGCACGACCACCCCACTTCCTTTTGTGCAGAAAGTCCTGATGCCCCTTGCAGAATCCCGCGTTGAGGCCTACATGGCGGCGCACTTCCCTGCCGATCAGGCGTTTGTGGACCTGCTCACTGCCGCTGCCGAGCGGCCGTCTTCCCCACTGGCAAAAGCGCAGACGGCCTACTCGAAGGCATTCACGGACGCACTGGCGACGAGTGGGGCGCGCGACTGGAAAGATGAAGCGGCGAACGAAGTGACGCGTAGTGACTTCTGCGCGTTTTTTCACCACCAGATCAAGAGAGGCGCCGATCACGCCGCGGTGAAGGTGGTCCAGGCGGCCATCTGGGCAGAGGTGTTTGCAGAGGGCAAGCTGCAGTCGCCGGTGTTTCCTGATGTGAATACGTTTTTTCGCTTCGTCGGCGGCCCGGCCATGGCTGAGAGGACGCGCATCGCACTCTACAGCTCGGGCAGCGTCGCCGCCCAGAAGCTCGTCATGGGCCATACGTCATATGGCGATTTAAATCCGTTCATTACGGCGTATTTCGACCCCTTGCTTGTCGGCACGAAGCTGATGCCGAAGAGCTACATGAAAATCCGCACCCTTCTTGTGGAGCAGCTAGATATACCGCCGGAGAGCATGCACATCGTCTTCGTGACGGACAACACCAGTGAGGCCTCCGCGGCCGAGACGTCTGGGGCGGTGGAAAGCGCCATCCTGTGCGTGCGCCCGCTGAACGACTGGATCACGTTTGACACCATGCTGTCGATTAACGTGCCGTACATTATGTCCTTTACGCAGCTCATGCAGCGCAACTGTGTGGTGGACATGGCGAAGCTAGTCAGCGACACGAAGGAGTGCATAAAGCAGCACAACATATCCTGATGAAGGGCGGCGAAGAGGCAATCATAGGAGGAAAACCTGTCTTGATGGGGAAGGAGAGGAAAACAGCGCGGTGGATGGTGGGGAGAGTGATGCGCTGTGCCCCCCGCATGTTGTAGACGACGTCACCTCCCTTCTTCCCTTCCCTGCGTCTTCTCAGAACGTGCCTCCTTGCACAACTTCACGCGAATCTTGTACTTTGACTGATCAGGGCCCAGTGACGTGGGTAGTAGGCGCAACAGGGTAACCTTCATGTATATATCCCCTGCACACGTTTAGCATGCGCATAAACCGGTATGAATGGAGAGCGCCGAAGGCGACTAATCTGTTTTTCCCGGCATCCACACACTCCTCGTCCTACCTCGACACGCCTCCCCTTTTATCCCTCAGCTCAACGTGCCCAGCTTGACTTCATGTGTGAGGCAACACGACGCGAAACAAGTCACGGGGGTGGGTGGGTGGGTGGGTGGGGAGGAGAAGCAAAGGCAAACAAAGAAGGGAGAAACGGATGATGTAACCACTTGACAAGGTGCGCGCCAAACCCCAACAGTCGTGGAAAAGAAAAGCGCCACCGCTAAAAGTGCGAACGACTCCCCCCCCTCCCCCTCCCCCTCCCCCCCTCCCCCTCCGTGTGCAGCGACGCGATTCGCAAACTCGTGTCCGCACATTCGACGAACATTTTTTTCTCATTATCTGCATGCCTCTTGTATGTATGTGTGTGTGTGTGTGTATGAGCGGGCCTTCTGAGTTTTTCGCTCGTACTTCTTTTTTTTTGCTGTTTTCTTGCCCTTTTTTCGCTTTTTTTCTACCTACCACCGGATCTCCCTGAATGCCAGGGAGGGGGAGGGGCACCTCAGCTTCGTCGCAGGGTATAATGTACATTCGCTATAGGAGCGGGAAGACACTGCCGCCAGCCCTCGTGCACGGCTGCAGAGTCTTGGCGTCGGCGGACAGGTCCGCTCAGGCGCCGTGTCGATGAGACTGGCGTTCATGACGTGATGTTCGTACCAGCCGACTACCAATTGTGTCCACGAAACAGCAGCTATCGAAGCACCCGCTCGTACAAAAGAAGAGTAGATCCAGGGGAACACGAAGCGCCGCCGCTGCCACAGACTCATGGCAGCGCCTCCCCACCTATCGCGGCACATGCAGGCGAGCCATCTAGACACGTCCTCCATGGCACGAACGAAAATTTCAGATGGAGGCGGCGAGAACTTCTCTTTACTCGCTCGACAACAACGCCGTTCTGAAGCAACTCTCAGGGTGCAAAACGTGCGTGTGTCCTGTGCACGTGCTGTCAAGCACAGCTGACATGGTGTATAACGGACAAGGCATGCCGTCTTCAGGAGAGCCCGGGTGATGCACGAAGCAGGCGCGCAGGCATGCACACGGATCAACGTAACCGTGCGACACCTCCTGCGCCCGACCGGGTGCGAGCTGGTGAGGCGCAGATGCCGGAAGCACGGCGAGAGAGCCCCGAGCTCGCGCCATCGGGTCCTCCAGACGCCCATGAGGAGAGTCTCGATACTATGGAATGCCGGGGCTGGAGGCGACTGTGAGGGAGAGGCATGGCATGCAGGTGAGTTGCAGGGTCTCAGAGGGCCCTAACCTGAGGCTGTTCGACGTCCTCCCTGAGGTCATCCGGCATGTCCGTGGAGCACCATCCCGCTATTACCCGCACGACAGACGCCGCGGCCCCTGCCCTCGAGGAGGACCCTGGGCGCGGCCCGCTTGGATCAGGGCGTGCAGTTCACCCGTGTGCTCGCCGGGCGCTGGCTGCGCCGCAGGTACCCGATGAAAAGGACGAGGAGGTGACGATAAGTACCGGCTAGACGCATGGCCCGGGTTGAGGGCAGGACGGCCTGTCCCGAGTGGCGCGGATTCATCGGCAATGCCACAGTGGTGGGTGGCGTGTGCCTACATGTGTAGACTTCGCTGACTTGTTCGTGGCAGGAGAGCACTTTAGGGGAAAAGAAAACGACCAGTTTATTTCGGTCTGTCAAGGTTCTATGCTGTTAGTCGCGTGCCGAAGGCGGAAGAAAAAAAACGAGGGTACACGCAAGGAACCGAGCGATCGGAAGGAGGCTCAGAGTGTAAGAGTCACCCACTCGAAAGGCCATTCGGCATATCAAGTTGGGGGGCTGAACATGCACGCCTCGGTTGCAACTTTGTTCGATTTCTCATGTTCACTGGCAGGTTACAGGAGGATGTGCACTGCATGTAATGCCATGTCCGCGCGCGATCAGTCTCGGCGCTCGTGGCACTCTTCTACAACGACAGTATCGAGTATCGGGATGGTTTCACCGCATGCTGGCTCTGCGAAATGCTCGCTTTCAACCTCGTGTATTACCTTCCTTTTCATGTATGGTCTGCTGGGTCTGCGATCCTTTTTTTTTCGCGCTCGTCTCTTCACGCTCTGCCTTGTTGTTTGACAGCCAAAAATCTGACGGAACTCTTAGCCACTCGACACGCTTCGCCGCTATCCGGTCTTTAGATACATCAGTGCAGATATCACTGCGTTTCAGAAGCCGTATGCGCGGTACGCGTTGTCGCAGCAGGCACGTTCACAATCACATTAGAGAGCGCATCACGCACTACCTTTTCTGTGGCACTGCGCAGGTACTAGAAGCACCGTGGGAAAGAGGGTCGCGTGACTAGCTAAGGTAAGCCGTCTGGTAAACACAACATCGACGGCAGAAGCGAAAGTATTGAGCTTTTGTTCAGACCATTATCATAAACCCCATGCGATTTCGAGTGGTACTTATATCCCTTGGAGAGATCCTGTAGCTGACGAGAACGCATTTGCTAGGGTGCAGGTACGCTCATGAACGTGTGCGCCGTTCTCCCCCCCCTCCCCCCTACACACACAGACACACACAAACACACAGAGACTTTTTTTTTCGAGGGGTCGCCTCGTCTGTCTTTCTGCCTCCCTTTTCTTGCGTGCGTTTTGTTCACACTTTTTGGCGTTGTTGCGACGCTTCGGGCTCCCCCTCTCTCCCCGCCCGTGCACCTCCCTGTCTGCCTCTTTCTCTCATTTTCTGTTTCTTTGGGTGTCTCTCACGCAGGCCACCCCTTTCCCCTTTGTCCCTACGTTGACTTCAGTGCTACTGAATGAGTACCCCACTCCCCATCCCACCACCACCACCACCACAACCCTAAGACACCCTCCTCCCCTCCCCGAAATACACATACACATACTACCCTTTCTTCTCCCCCACCCTTTTTTTGGGGGGGGGTCACATACGTCATTCCACTTCAACCGTTGCTTCTCTTGTGAGGTTCCGCCCCCTCCCTGGTCTCGCCTACATCCCTCTCCGCCGCCACCGTACTTGTCACCAAGTTGTACGCTCAATCCCCATTTACCAAAACAAGGAGAACGAAGATGCCCCCGAAGTCGATGGCGCGGCAGGAGAGTATCAACCCGCTCGAAAATGAGTATATTCCGCCGGCGTATTTGCCCAACTTGAGAAAGTACAAGTACTCCAGCACGGACCTATCCATAGTGAGCCGGTATGTCCTGCAGCGGTACTGGAACTTTGTCGTGAACCTTGTTCCCATGACCATCGCGCCAAACTGCATCACGTTTACCGGGTTTCTCATCGGCATGTCCTCAACGGCCCTGCTGCTATACTACTACTTCTTTGAGGAGGGCGTCTACCCCAGCTGGTGCTTATACTACGCTGCCTTCGCGCTCTTCGCCTACCAAACCTTAGATGCCATTGATGGCAAGCAGGCGCGCCGCACCGGCACCGGTAGCCCGCTCGGTGAGCTTTTCGACCACGGCTGTGATGCCTTCCTCACACCGCTTGTACTGCTCAATGTGAGCCTTGCCACCTACATGACATCCGTGGAGCGCTTCTGGCTGTCAACCATCTCATCCATGAGCCTGTTCACCGTGATCTGGGAGCAGTTCAGCACCGGGACGTTCGACCTGGGCTATGTAAATGGCCCAGCGGAGGGCATCATCCTCAACTGCGTGCTCTTCATTGTCTCGGGTGTGTATGGCAAGTCTATCTGGGACATATCAGCTGTCGGACCGTACGATGTAGCATACCCGCCAGTACTATCCCCGTTCTTTCCTGGCTGCAGCGGCACCGTTCACATCGAGTCCGTCCGCAGCGTCCTTTTCATCTTATTCCTGATTTCATGCCCTTTCACGATTCTCGTGAATGTAGTACATACGGTACTTCGGCCAACGGTGCACGCTTCCAAGGTGACGCCCATGCTCGCGTTAGCGCCGATCATCACCATGACGGCGCTTGTGGTGCATGTGTTCGTGGTGTTCCCCAACTTGACGGTGCGTTTTCCGTTTGCGATGGAGATAAGTTATGGCCTGCTCATGTCCATTACGGTGACACGGCTGACGCTGTCGCGGCTCAGCGCCATGCCGTACAGAACTGTGAATTGGCACATCGTTCTCTTCTTCCTTGCCCTGGCAGCGGCATCGGCGATGCACTACGCTGGCGATGCGTCCGTTTCGCACGATGTGGTGGAGACAGTTCTCGGCTGGACACTTACGGGGCTGTCCGTGTTCGCTGCCATGCAGTACGGCCACATGATTCTCTCCGCGTTCACCCAGATCGCCCGCTACCTCAGTATCTCCATTATGACCATTAAACCGAATAAGTCAGATTAGAGCAGCTGCGAAGTCCGCCCTCGTGCACATGCACTCAATAGTTAAAAAGACAGGTGCTTTAGCCAGCGACGACTCCCCGTCTTTTGTTTCTCATGTTGTTGCTCTCTCCCATAAGCAAATGCCTGTGCTTGGTAAAAGGGGCACTGGTGCGACTTGGTAGTCGCGCGCTCTCCTTCCTCGCGGTGAGAGGGCTCTCGGTCTGCACGCCCTATAAGGCCTCGAACACACATCAGCGTCACCGTAATGCAAAGCGGAAGGCTACAAAAAATCACACGCACACACGCACGCACACATACACATCATTGCGTTTGTAATTGTGTCGGTGAGCGATGGGCCGAGGAGGCTCACGTGCCTTCCGCGAAATATCATCGCGCACAGGGACTTCTCAAAAAATTCAAGTGACGAGGGTGCACCTCTTTTGATCCCTTTGTGTGTGTTCACGTGCTCTGTTCTCGTTTCCAGGCAGCTCACTCTAGCAACACGAGCATGCCACCCTCGTTGACCAGAGTCGCACCTCGTCCTTGGCACTCTTTTCTTCAATTCGTTACTGCTGTCCTAGCACACAAGGCGAGCTCCGCTCAACCCCCCCCTCTTCCCGGCCTGCCAGAGGCCCGTGGTGTGGTGCGAAGCAGCCGAAGACACGCGTGTGTTACAGCAATGTAACGACGTTGCCATCCAAACATGGGCTCTGCCTTAACCGCAGTCCACACACCCGCTTCGCAGGCCGCCTCACAGCCGTGCCCGTCATGCCGGTCGCCACCCGATGCATCGCCTCGGAGGTGGCACTCCGGCTCCCTTGACGAGGAGGTGGTGTAAGGGGCCAGGGGATGGGGCACACGCTCGAGTGGCGCTGGCGCTTTACCCATCATGTGGATCCTGCGAACCTCTCCCCTGCCGCAGGTCGCTCCGGCGACCACGCCGTCCACGACCTGACCTTGTCGCCCATCAGACGTGGCTCGGCATTTGGCAGAGGGATAGGGGAACGGGGGAGGGGCTGCGTGGCTCCCTTCCCCCTCCCACACACACGCACACAGAGACAGAGAATGTGCAGGGCCCTGACGCCCTCCTGGGGTGTTTTCCAACCCTCCGCCATAACGACCTTTTCTCTCAGGTACGAAGACATGGGCATGACCCAAAGGGGGAGGCGCATGGGACGCAGCAGGTATGTGGAACGAGGCGACATTATTTGTAAGAGAAAACTATGACATGATACAGACCATCAGCGTATCCGCGCTTCTCACATATTCGGTCGACGCGCGTGTGCGTGTGCGCTTCTTTTCAGTATGGCACTGCTGGTGCCATGGGCACCGGCTCTAAAGGCGTCCATGTCTGCGTCTTGCATTTTCTGAAGGTGGGCCTCTTCTTACGCCCTTCGCAATACTTGAGGTCATGCCGCCACCGTTGCCCTCCCAATCTTTCTTCCACGGCTTCCGTCGTGGCTCGCGTCGTCTTTGCCCTCTTCGCTCTCCACACAGAACGGTCGAAGCGGAAACAAGCAAACCTAAAGAGAAGTGTGCCGAAGGCGTGCAAGTACGGGGAAGGGGCCGACGCACTTTGGTAACGAGGCGCGACGATCGACTTGACATCATCAGAGCAGCGTCTTCTCTCTTTTGCCTTCTTGCCGTCGTAGCCGCCACCTAAGCAAGCAGCGGGAAAGCAAAACGACGTGCATGTGCTCGCTCGTGGCACACCGCCCCATCCGACTTCGCGGCATACAAGCAAGCTGAAACGATATAATATATATATATATATATATGTATGTATATATATATAGATACAGTAAAAGCAGTGTGCGCGAAATCAGGTTACACATCGCGGACTCAAAGCAGCTGTGCGGAGGTGTTGTGTGTGGAGTGTTCGTTGCAAAATAGAGTGCTTGCCGTCCTCGTGTTTGCAGCAGCGCCTCCCTCTCCCTCTAGCACCCTACCGGTCTACCTGTCGTTGTCGCTCGTGTGTGCGTGCCTGTGCGTGTGGTCGCTCGATTGTTGGACCGGATCGGCTATAATTGTCGAGAAGGAAGCACTATGTCTCTCTTTGGCACAGATGCGGCCCCCTCGGTACCGGCGTCGCTGCCACCTGCGTCCCTGGACGCGTCGCAGGCAGTCCGTCATGCTGCGCCTCGTTCAGGCGTAGCGGCATCGCAGCAGCCAAGTACGTTGGGCGCGTCATGTGCGGATTGGACGGGCACCCAGCTCAGTGTACTTGAGTCGCTCGCGAACCTCTTCAGCTGCCGAGAGGTCAAGGCACCGAGTTTTGAAGTGGCGCTGGTCCCTCGTATGGGAAGGTTGGCAGACGGCGACGCGGTGGAGGACCGCGTAGACGCAAGCGACTACATAGTGGAAACACTCGCGGCCGCACCCTACACTGTCTTGAGCGATGCCTCCAGCAACAGCTCCATCTCGTTGTTGCCAGGACTGAACGGCTCCGCCGTATCTTTGCCAATGCAGCCGTCCGTCTCAAAGCGGCAAGTGCGCGCACACGCCGTGCAAATGCTCGAGGGGTCACCGCAACAGCAGCCGTTGGCGTGTGGGCTCGCTTCTCTAACAAAGGTGCTAAGTGTATTGAGCGCGATTCTGCAGCGATCCCGCCGAGCGCACCAGCGCTCGCGCAACTTTGGACGCCTACTGACCTTGCTCACGGACGGGCGGTTTGCTGCTACGGCTGCAGAGCATATGCAGACACTTTGGCTGCGTTGCAGTGGACATGCATCGTCGCTTGGCGCGCAAGCCGGCGAAGCCGCGGCGCTGTCCCTCTACTGCGACGTTCTGCTCCTGATCGCCTACCACGCGAAGATGGCGAACCCGAGCGACACGGTTTCATTCAGCTTTGTCGTGGCCGAAGAGGCGCTCGCGTCCTTGTACGCCGTCAACAGAGACATGGGCGCCGAACTTGTCAGGGCTGCGGCTCATCGTCCAGCCTACCTGCGCCGCAGCGTTGCCTCTCTTACCGCTTTCTGCATTCTTCAGGCGGGTCGGCTGTCCCAGAAGGTGCTTGAGGACGCGCTGCAAAACCTCGAACTCGGCGCTGCAGCGCAGGCAAACATGGCGCACATGGCCTTCATGGCCGCTCTCCCGACGTCATATCCACAGATGACGCAGACGTGGCAGTGCCGCGCACTCGAGGTGCTTCGCAGGGCCACCTTGTATGACGCCGCTGCGGGCATTGTCAGTTGCACTGACGGCGCCGCCGCCGTCTCTGTCATCAGTCGAATCAGTGCGTGGGTGCACGGATACGCCATGCAGAGCTTCTTGTCGATCATGTCGGAGGCGGCGTGGTGCTACTGCACGGCTGATACGCTGCTCCACATTAGCCGTGCTGTGAGCGTGTACGGGGCGACGTGGACGGCGTACTCGGAGAGCTATATGAACCTCATCAGTTTTCTGCATCGCGCCCTCACCCGATACGAGTGCTCTTACGCGCAGGAGGCGTCGATGGCGTTGAGAATGCCGGGGCCGAGTGTACCAAAGTCGATCCTAGGACGGTCGTCAAGTGCGATGCTTCCTGCTAACCGACAGGTGGGCTGGCGCTCCGCGCGATCGGCGGAGTCGTCGGTGGAGTCGCTGATGCGACGCGTCGTTCTCGGCGCCGCAGGCGTGGACGACGACACGTCAGTGTCGGACCTGCAGGGAGGGCTGGGGAGTAGTGCCTACTCTGCTTTTCATCTCAGCGGTGGCTTTGCGGAGGGCGATGGCGCGCTTAGCGACGTTGATGACAGCCCAGAGTCCTTCCTAGCACGGTGCGAGGCGGAGACCGATTCTCCCCGCAGCTTTGTCTTCTACCTGTCTCTGCTGGCCTACTTGACATCGGCTCTACCGTCGCTGCTGGGCTCTCTCGGAGAACTCCGTCTCTTCTTTTACCTGCCCCACTCTCCTCGCAGTGCTGCGGCTAACAACGGCGCCGCCTCGGCCCGCGACGCTGAGGCAGCGGAACCACCTGCCGCGGCGTCAGGAACGGGACGCCACCTTTTCGCCCTGTGCATGGATCTCCTGCGCGCAAACCTAGCCTCCGCCCTCGCTCACTCCGCAGGCCAGCGGAGCCTGCGCGATCGACAAAAGCGTCTGCTCTGCGAGTCCGCGACGACGCTCTTGTGCGCCTTCATGTGTCGATTCCCCCATTCGCTGCAGCAGCTCGAGGCAGAGACCGGCGCCACGCATCTGGTCGGTCTCGTGAACCAGGTGGTGACAACCATTATCAAGGCGCCCAGCCCTTCGCTGGGGATGAAGCGGCTCGCGTACAGCCTGCTGCAGCGCTACGCATCTGCCGTGGATGCCTTCGGCGATATAATGGCGCAGCTCTTGGCTCCGTCGCACTGGTCAGCACTGAGGTTGGACGACGAGTACGTCGAGGCCGACCTGCGTGCTTGTGTGCAGCTCTACCAGCATCTATGCCGTACCGTGTACCAACTGTCACCTGTAGAGCCTGGCCGTCTCGTCTCGCTGCTTGCGGAACTGCCGGCAGGTGCCTTCAGTTGTTCCTCCGATGGTGCGGCGACGGCCGCCACACTGGTGCGCACCATCTTCACCTTGATGGAGGACCATTCAGAGGACGCGGCGGTGTTTGGTGACGTGACGGTGCCACAGCTGCCACACCTTATTGGTCGCCTGGGAGAGGCGCTCGACACATTGGCGACCGCGTACACCAGGGGGTACTGGGTGGCCAGCGGGGAGTCGACGTGGTGCTCCGTGTGTGCCACCGCCTCACTTCTCTACAAGGCCGTGCTGCTCTACCGCGCACCTGCGCTGGTCGCGACGACCGTCTTTCCTGCACGGTGGGGCTCCCAGGGGCGCGGCAGCGGCGATAGCGTAATGGCCGAGGTGTTCCAGGGTGGTGGTGGCTGTCGGTGGCGCAGCGGGGTGCACGTACTCCTGCAGCTTCTTTGCGAGGATTCCCTATCACCCGTGCATCATGTTGTGACGGAGCTTCTTGTGGCAGCCCTGCATGCAACCGCCCTCCACCACACCTCGGAGTCTATGCTCCGGGCGCTCCGTTCACATCTGTCTCCGTGCGAGGTCGTCATGGTTACCCAGCGGGTGCTGCAGGTGCAGCGGGACAGTCCGGGGTCGCCCTCGAATGCAATGCGACTGGAGGTGGTGCAGGCAATGGCCATGTGGTGCCCGGCGCTATTCCTCTTTCTGTTTGGGCCAGAGAAGCGTGTGGTGGGCGAGGATGAAGACGCTAGTGAGGTTGCTGCAAAGGGGCACAGCTCGGGTGACGACGACCACACTGGCAGCGGCAGCGTTAGCCGGGCAGCGGCGCAGCCGGCAGATCTGCCGCTCATGCAGTTGCTGGTGGCAACGGTGCGCTCAGACAAGGCGGCTTTGTACGAGAAGGCGCTCGCGCTGAACATCCTTCGGTACAGTGGTATGTCAAGGCTTCTGGAGATGCAAGAGATTTTGTCCCTCATGCCACGCGAGGACAGCAACGCGGCAAGCACGAACACTGGCCGCGATGGGGGCGAGTGGGAGGAGGCGACATTGGCGGTGGGCTGTCTCGCCTATGTGAATGCGAGAGTCGCGCTGGAGCTGTCCAGGTTGCGGCAGGCGAGCTCAGCGCTGGACAACGCCGGCGGCGGAGAGGTGGATGGCAGCAACAGAGCCACGGCCTCAACTCGAGACAGCACCCCCGCCCCACCGCAGCAGCAGCGCCGGTCAGCCCTGGCGCCCCCGTCGCCGTTCGCGGCTGCAACAGCGCATCCGTTGCAGGCTGCCCGTAGCAAGGTGCTGGCTGCGTACACAGATGTCATGGATCAACTGCTCCGCCACGGCGCCGCCGCTATGCAGCGTCTACGCAGCCTGTTCGATGCGGAGCGGGGCGACGTGGACTACGACGACCAGACGAACTGGCTGGCGCGGCAGGCGACGAGCATGATCTTGGGCAGAAACCCGGACGTCAGCGCCAGTGTTGTCTTTCCGCGCAGCGGCGCAACAACGGCATCGAGGCGTTTGGCAGGTGAGAGTTCGCGCGACAGCACTCGTACCCTTCTTCACGGAGCATCGCAGGGCAGCATTCTGAGCCGCTGTGCTGTGCCAACGGCTCTCGCTGCTGCCACCGCTGCCCGTGCCCATGGTGAGCTGCCGAACACGACGACCTTCATGCAAACCCTGTCCAGCGAAAACGTCGAGGTTGTCGCGGCGTGGCAGCGGCTCTTCCCCGTGGGCACCGCCTCTACACGCTTCTTTCGTGGCACCGGTGACGATCGCCGGCTCAACAACCTTGCGGCGCAGCTGGACACAATGGCAGACCTGGCAACTGCGCTTGAGCAGCTGTTGTGGCTCAGTGGCGTTGACACGAGCACAGCGGGCCTATTCGGCAAGCGAACACAACAGCTGCTCGAGTGTGCCGTTGAGTCGGTGTTGTCCTGCCAGCCGGGATCGCCACTGCTGGCATCATTCCTCACGCGTCAGGTGCAGCAGCAGCTGCGTCTCGCCAAGGCGGCCGCGAGTATGTTGGAAGCCGCCGTTGGCGGCGACGCGACCGAGCTCTTTGAGGTGAGCCCGACCCTGCAGCGCTCACTGCGGCGTCTGGTGGCGTTTGCCAAGGCGAATCGCAGGCACATGTTTGTCTTGGTGGGAGTTCTCCCAGTCGTTATTGCGTTTCCACTGTCCACGTTCGCCGCCTGCACTGCCGTGGAGGACTTGATGGCGATGGTGCAGGCTGCCCTGTACGCCAAGCTGCGGCAATCCTCCTGGACGCCAGAGACGCTGAACGTGCTGGACAAGCTGGTGAACGGCTGCACACGCGTCTTCAGTCATCCACGCTCTGATGGGGGTAGCGACGCAGTGCTCGTCAGTCGCCTGCTTCCGACCTTGCTGCAGGTTGCGTCGCGTCTCGCGCGATTTGTCCAGCCAACGCAGCCGACCAACGCCGACACTCTCCGTTTTGTGCGAGTTGTGGAGTGCGTTAGCTGCGTTATTGCCCACTGCGGCGGGCAAACGGCGGTGTTGGGCTTCGTGGACGAGGCTGTTCTTCTCGGCTTCCTGCAGGCAATAGGTCAGTTCTCTACCTCCTCAGTTTACGATACGGCCGCCCAGCGGCACCTGCGTCTGGCGTGGAACGTGTGCTGGCTTGCACTCCTCTCCCTGTGGTGCACGATCATGTCAGTGCGCGGACAGTACAACGCAATCGCGTCAGGCTGGGTGCCATCTCTGAAAGCGGCGCTGCTGAGCAGCCCACGTTTTGCTGCTGCTCTTAGCGCGTTCGCCGGCGGGCGCGGAGGCGACCGGGGCGGGCTGCTGCTCTGGGAGGTGGAGGAAGTGGACGCGTGCACTCGGCTTGCCGCAGTGCTGGCGACGCAGAACGTCCTCCTCGAGAAACTCACGCCGTGTGTTCAGGCAGGCTTTGTGCTCCTCCGCCAACCTCACTTACATCAGCAATGTGTGCTGTCCGTGCCGAGTGCGGAGGCCGTGATCAGTGAAGGCAGGCGGATCACGATTGCCCAGGCGTATGTGCTGCGCAACGAGCTTACAATCCTGTTGAAACAGGCATCCTATGCCGTTCCCCGTGATGGCGCCACAGTGGCGGCCTTTGTGTTTCCATTAGAGCTGCTAGGGCAGACAGCGGAGCTGGCGAGCGCCCCCAACCTCACTGAGGACGCTGTGGCCGCCGTCTCGACAGCGACGTCGCTTGTGTACTCGCTGGACCTCTTACGCCAGTTCACCGTGCGGGAGCTGCAGGTTCTCCGGAGGGTCACCGCCGCGACTGCCCCCAGTGGTGCTGGACTCGAGCGCTCCCCAAATGTGGGCTACACCAACTATGCATCGCGGGAGTCGAGCGTTACGCGGTCCCCCAGCAGGGGACCGCTTGTCGGCGACGCCGACACCGTTACAGACGTGGATGACTCCTTCACGGTGGACGGCCAGGTCGACGTCGCGGCAGACGTGCAATCGGTGCATCTCGAGACCGTGCAGCTTGCCTTGACGGCCTACGCCCTGACGGTGCAGGACTTCATCCAAAATGCGAGCCGCACACCTGGAATGTTGTACACGGCAGCGGTGCTCCAGGGGGTGCGGCACTCCACCGAGCGCCTCGTTCGCACACTGCGAAGTCTCGTGAAGGACCTCAGCGAGGTGCGTTGGCCGCTGCTTAGTCGCGTGGTGCAAGGGCAGACTGCGCGGCTTCAGCACCTCATCGAGTGCCTGTGAGGGTTTGCTCAGGAGCGCGCCTGTGCTTCTGTGCGTTGTTAGTCGTCTGAGAGGATGTGCGCTGCGTTGTCTCCCGTTTTTTCGTTGTCGGTGTGCTTTTGGCTCACTCCTCGTGGACATCTTTTCGGTAGTGGAATGCAGAATAAGCCCTGCGTGTGCGTGGTGGTGGGTGTGACATGCAGGAATGTGCTGGACTCCAGCGTGTGTGTGTGTGTGTGTGAGAGAGAGAGAGAGAGACGCATCGCATCTTTTGCACACAGGCATAGAAGTCCAAGCGCAACAACTCGTGACAAGCCGGAGAACTTGCAGACACGAATGGAGAAGGGGAGACGAAGAAGGAAGGCACATCTGCGCTGCTCGGCGAGGAAAGTGCACCGCCTCAATCTCCTGTTGCTGCAGTGACTACGGGAATAAAAGACAAACAGCAAGGGACAGAACAGCAGCGTCGAAGCAGTCAGCTGCAAAGCGCTCATGTAGAGTGAGGAGCGCGGGAGCTTCATCTCCGCCATCGGCTTTCCTCAAGCATCTCGCCGCACATAACGACAAAGAAAGGGCGCTTCCGTGCCCTCATGAGCCTTGCTGGCATCATCTCTCCTTTCCTTCAACTTCTGGTCTTGCCCCGCCTATCGCCCCATCCGATTCCTCTTTTCGCTGCGACACGGCGCCACACACGCCGTCCCGGCATACTTCTCCCTTCGCCCTCGGACTGGGTGGAGTACACCACGACAGGGTCTCTTCTTCTTGCTCTTTCGTTTCTCTGCTACACACACACACACGTATACACTCTCTCTCTTCACCCTCGTGTGTGTGTGTGTGTACGTAAGGCGGTTCACATCTCTGCATTGTCGGAGTTCTCGTTAGGCCTGCTTGCCAGACCCCCTTCACTACGTGCGCACTCTTTTTTTTCGCTTTGGTTGTTTTGGTTGTTGTCGTGCGCTCACGTTAGAGTGGACGAACATGTCCAACAACATGCTTGCGCTGCCCAAGGTGCTGCTCATGGGGCTACGGAAGTCGGGCAAAAGCAGCATCCAGAAGGTTGTCTTTGAGGGTATGCAGCCGCACGACTCGGCGACCTTGGCGACCACTGTGCAGCCGGAGAAGAGCACCGTGCACTCGAACGACTTTGTGAATTTTGAGGTGTGGGACTTTCCGGGCCAGAATGACCCATTCGACTCCAGTAACGCCAGCCGCTATGACGTGAATCAGCTGCTGGAGAACTGTGGCGCCATTGTGTATGTGCTGGACTGCCGCGAGCTCATCGACGACGCCCGTGCGCGGTTGCTGGACACCATCAGCGCCGCGTACCGGCACAATCCCGAGCTGTGTGTTGAGGTGTTTATTCACAAGGTCGACGCCTTGAGTGAAGACCACCAGGCCGACCTGCTGGCGAGCCTGCAGCGTCGAGTGGAGGAGGAAGCAAAGCCGTTGCTGGAGAATGTGCAGCCGCTACGTCTGAACTTCAACCTCACCTCCATCTACGACCACTCCGTCTTCCAAGCATTCTCGCTAGTGGTGCAGAAGCTGATCAAATCCAAGACGCCGTACATAACGGAGCTGCTGCAGATGCTCAACTCAAACAGCAATATCGACCTCTCCTACCTCTTCCTTAGCCACTCCAAAATCTACGTCGCCGTGGATGAGCGCAACCGCCTCAAGTCGCGCACCTACGACCTCTGCAGCGACGCCATTGAAGTGGTCGTGAAGATGAGTGGCATTTACATGCGGCAACGTGACGGCGTCGCCGGGGGCGTGAAGGATGCTTTCACGGACTCGGTGCACTCTTTGGCCGCTTCCGCTACCAGCCGCACCATCATCTCCTCATCTTTGGGCAGTGCAGACGGATGCGCCTCTGACGTGTCCGAGCTGTACCGCGGTGCAAATGCAGTGATTCAGCTGAGCAACGAGGACTGTATCTACGTCCGCGAGCTGCCAAGCTCCCTGACGTTGGTGCTGATGATGAAGCAGACACACCTCGAGAACCGTGCGTTGATTGACCGTAACGTGGACATTTTCTACAAGGCTGCCTTTGACATCTTCAGCACGAGTGCATCCTAGGTGAAGCACTGCTTGAGAGAGAGAGAGGCACGCAAGGGAGCACGGGAGGTGTAACGCCGAACCGCTCAACGCTGAAAATGCGTTCATGGCGCGTGCAGGGTGACTTTCCTGCTCCTGTTTTTCTGTTATTATCGTTGCAGGCTCGGATGCTAAAGGACAGGCTCCTTGTCCTGCACTTCCTCTCCTCCTGGATGCGTGTGCGTGTTGGCAAGAAGGCAAACGTATCCAGGGAGGCTCTCCAGGTTGTCGTTGACGGCTGCGTCGCGCGCTATCCATGCTGCGGCGGTGTCTCGTGGGCTAGTCCGGAATCCGCCTTCCCCCCTCCTCCTTGAGAGAGAGAAATGAGGAAGCCGAATGCATCTTGCTTGATCTCTGCAACGCCCTCTCCCGCCAACACTCGAACGATATGTACGCTCTGGAGGCCGCACATTTCCATGAGAGCATTCCGCTTCTATCGGTACGCTATTGCCCTCCCAATGTCGGCGTTTTGAGTGTATTTTCGACAAACGGGGGGAGGGAGGGGGGCGCGCAATCTTACCTTTGTTAGTTTTCTGTGTGCACCCCTCTCGTTCTCCCCTCTCGATCTTCTCTTGTGATGGCGCATCTGCTTTTCGTTTGGGAAGCAGGTGCGCGCACTCGACACGTCAACCGCTAACTCACCTCTCCTCTCTTGTCTCGCCTCAGGCGCACTGTTTTGACTACTCACGCGCTCTGCTTCTCTTAGTGTGCAGCGTGCAAGGTTACTCACAAACAGCCCCTTCCCCCCTCCCGAACAACAGCACAAAAAAAAAACAGAAGAAATGGAGTCGGTGCAGCAGTCGATCGCGCCGCTGAGCCCCTTCTCTTGGGTCCCGGAAGAGGAGGCAACCACGCCGGGCTACGCGAACGTTGTTCTTCACGACATCGCGCGGCTGGATCTGCGCTTCGAGCTCATTGTGGAGGAATTTGCCGTCCCTTTCCGTCACCCGCTCCACCGCGTTTACGCCACGCATCCACTTCTGCGCAGTGCCCTGTCGCCGCGGCAGCTGCAGCTGCTGCAGTACGGCATGGTGGTGGATTCAGAAGAGCAGCTTGTGATCGTGGCAGCATCGCCCTGCTGCGGCGATTCAGGGGCCTGCATCGCCGCCTCGTACCAGCAGGTTTTCGAACGTGCCATGGACTCGACAAGCATCATGGAGAGTCACCCGCTTTTGCCGGAGTATACCTTCGTCGTGTACCGGCTTCCCACTGCCGCGGCCAACGATCAGACAGGCAGCAGCGACGCTCCTGAGGCGCTCTTCCGTCTCGTCTTCCGTAACATTGGCTCTCAGGAGGAGGTGCGAGGAGCCGACACGGTTGCCGCGCCGCGCTACATGCTGGTAGCGGTGCTAACGTCGTCGGCCGCCTACTACGCGGAGCTACAGCGTGGCATTCAATACCGCAACGAGTGGATCTCCAACATGGCCGGCACGCGCGCCTGCGACCCTCCACTCTCCAAGGTTTCATCCTCCTCGTCGACCCCCATCGCCGTGCCTACGCAGAGAATGGTGCCAGAGACGGTGGCGTGTGAGGTGTGCGCTGCCTCGCCGCTGTCACAGCTGTGCACGAGCTTAGCCTGTGTACTCGAGCGCTTCAGCCCAGAGGAACCGGCCGTGGGCTTCGAAGGCGTCGTCAGTACGGATGTGGTGGAGAGAGATGTTGCCGAGGCGGCGGCCGGCTCCTTTGCTCGGGGAACTTGCGTGGTGCAGGCAAGGGATCCGTGGATGTACTCCTACACGCGAGAAGGACCCCGCCTACGGAAGCGTATCGACGTGGTTCAGAGCACCCCTGCCGTGTTGTGGGCGTGGCGTGACGGCGCGATGGATCTGGCCGAGTTCCAGGTGGCGCCTGTGAAGGCCGGCGACGTGTGGAGTGGCTCTGTCGATCCCCACAAGAGCACACACCCACTCCTCTCACTCGCGTCGAAGGCCGCGCCGTGCGCGCGCTTGCTGCTTCTGCCGTGGCACCGGGAGGTATCGACCCTCTTTGCCAACAACGAGATCACCTCCTTTTTGCCTAAGACTGAGGTGCCCGACGAGGCAGAGGGCAAGCCGTTTGGCGTGGTGTACGTCAACCCAGCAGCTGAGCGACTGCGGCGGTGGATCCTGCAAGGACTCGTGTGCGCCGAGGCGCACAGGGTGCATACAGTGTTCCTAGAGCTGGACCCTGTCGACCTTATCGCACCGTGCGTCGAGCTGCTCTACGAGGGCAGTGATGCAGAAAATCTGAGCGGCTTAGAGGACCGCGTTGGCATCGACAACTGCTGCACCGAGTCGCAGCTGCGCTACCGGCGCGCGCTCTTCCTGGTGTGCCAGGTGTGCATGGAGACGGTGGAGCTCTTTGTGCGGTGCAGCGGGCTTGTGTGGAAGGTGACAGTGGCGGTGAAAGAGCTGGGCGGAAAAACGTTTGCGTTTCGTGGCAAAAACTCTGAGAACGCCACTGTCCCCGCCGACGTCTCCAAAGCGGCCTTCACGAACGTTCCCTTCACCCAGTGGTGCGGCGAGATCCTCGACGTGATTCGCAAGGGAGCGATCGCGCTCGAGTCGAGGTCTGCACTCAACACGCTGTCCTTTCCGGATGATGGCGAGAGCGCAGTGGGAGACGAGGCCGCTGTGGTGGCAGCAGCGGTAGAGGCGGCTCCCCTGAACGGCGCGCACGCCAACGCTCTGATTGCGCAGCCGGAATTGTCGAGGGCGCTTGTGGCGTATCCGAAAGAGGGTATCGAGGGGGCACTGGCGCTCTTTTCGGGGGACGCAATGAGGTCGACCATGCCTGTCCCGCCATACATCGCTGCGCAGGCGAAGGCCGCCGGCGTAAGGGTCGGTGATGATGCCATGTATCCGCTCTTCAAGGCGCTGTGCGCTGCCGCACGACAGCAGGACACCCTACCTGTGTCTGCCTTGGTGGATGTCTTGCTTCATGAGTGGACCGGTGGCTCCCCGAAGAGTCGTCGTCGCTTTCCGTTGCGGCTCATCTGCCCGCTCGACAGCTGCGGTGTCCCTGTCGACCGCTCTCGCGTGCAGCGCTTTTTGCTCCCCTTCCTGCAGGTGATGCGGTGTACCCCCGATGTGAGGATCGGGTTCTCGATGCAAGCAGAAAACCCCGGGGATGCCGGAACCATGAACTACGCCCAGTTTTCCATGGTGATGCTTGCTATCGCCAAAATGTAATGCTCACTTTTTCCTTGGGGTTTCCTTGCGTATATGTCGTTGTGCCACGAAGCGACGGTGCATAAATGCAGGGTCAGGCATGGATCGCGCAGTCAAGGGAGGCAACACTGACACGCACACACTTGCGCACCTAAAACAACAGACATCGAACACGAACATGTACGCCACCGCCATGCTTCTCACACCCATTTCTCTCTAACAAAACGTGAAAACTGAGTCATTGGCTTTTGTGCGGATTCCGTCACTCTCGCTCTCTATTAGTCGCCTCCCTCCCCCCCCCCACCCGCCCACCCACGGCGGAAGGTACACGCGGCCAGAGGAATGTACACTATATTACGTATCAGTGCTCACTCTACTCTCGGATGTTTTTTTTTTGCTGTTGTTTGTGTTTTTTTTTTAGCGACGAGATAAGACGTTGTGATTTCCTGTTCAAGGTTCGGTGTGGAGCTTGTTCACCACCCCCACCCCCTCCTCTCTGTACCAGTGCAAGTGTCTTCATATATATATGTGTGTGTGTGTGTATGCTCGTGTGTGTGCGTGCGGTTCGGCACCTCCAAGTCAGGCATGCGGGGACGGTGAGCAGCTGATGCGAGTGTGCCCTATCTTCTCCCTTTGTTTCATTTCTCCCCTGCTCTCTGCGCCACTGCAGAGACGGCAAAGACGGTTGAGGAGGAAGAAGAGGAGGAGGGGTTGAACTGTCGATGTTGTGTGCGAAACTATCGTGCAGCTGCATTCACAAGTCGAACACGAAGTTATGTGGATGTGTGGGAGCGCTTGTGTGTGTGAAGCACTCCTTGTTGTATTGCATGAGTTTTGTGCAACGAACCACGTGAGTCGAGCGGGCGCACACAGCTGTATGTGTCTCTGCAGCTCCTCTGCACCACCTCTCTTTTCGTCCCCCCCCCCCCGAAATGCCATGTACAGTATCTCTTTCTTTCCCTGTCCTTTGTTTCCACGTGGTTAGTGGTGCTGAGCTCGACTTCCCCCCCCCTCCCCAAAGGGCGACGGCGGCTTCGTTGAGCGGGTTTTGTTTGTATCCTCCGCGTGCGCCCCCGTGGATTACGCACCGTTGTTTTCGCCACGTTTCTACTTGGCAACTTTCGAAACTTTACGCTCCTCATCGCGACGGCAAAGGCGAAAAGCAAAACAGGAATATATATGATGCCATTCGGCAGTACGTCGCACGCCGCCAGCCCGTTCTCTACGGCAGCGCGGCTTTAGTGTGACCCCGATGGGAATATGTACTTCCACAGCGCTGTAGATGACTTTCTGAGAACCACGTGCGCTGATGCAGACGGGGATCGTGGTCCTCATCACCTATAACAACTCTCTAGCTGTGAATATCTGGGGCACCGGCATCCTTGTGTGTGCAGCCTGGAATGGGGTGGAGATCGCGGGCGCAGCCGTCCTCCTCTTGTTTTCCCGAGCATGACCGGTCTGAGAGACGTGTGTGTTCTTGCGTCCATGTCGGGATCGTGTTCGAATGTGTGTTGTTTTCCGCCCTCCCCCACCCTCATCCCTCTTGTGCTATCCTCGCCTCCCCATTCCCAGCCTGCTCCAGCCCAGCGCATTTTCCGGTTCCATCGTCGAACGCTCGCGAGGTATACCGGCATTGTGCTTGTTTTTTCCGTATGCTCTCTCCGCCGCTCGCTGGCGTCCCGTCGGCGGCGCTGAGGTCGTCCCTAGAAGGAAGTCGCCTTCTAGCTCTGTGGCGAGCCTTCGAGGGTCATGTTGATGCCTTGGCGGCGGCCCTTTATGGATTGAACAGCTACTCACCTTTCCCATTCGAAGTAACGGTGGTCGTTATTGTTTTTAGCTGCATAGCGATCCGCCAAATCGTGCTGTGGTACTTCTTTGACGTCCCCACGAAGCATGCGTACGTCTACTGGAAGCTGCACGATCACATCGAATCGGCTTACTACACCCTCTACCTGCCGTCGAACCACATATGCACAGCACTGCTGCTGTACATAGTGCGAAAGCTTTGGCAAGAGAAACCCCTCACCACAGCCGAGCTGCGGAACAAGTCGTTTATAATCAACCTGCTCTCTCTCTACTCCAAACCCAGCGAAGCAGAGCTCTACGGCGATGTCGAAGGGCCGATGTTTTCGTTCCGCGACAAGTTGATGTTGCCAGTGAAGCTGCCCATGTACCCCTTCTGGACATCGACGCATCAGGATGGGGTGGAGGTGTGTGCATGGATTTCGACGCCGCGGATCAAGAACACCGACTCTGCAGCGCGCCGCAGTGTTTTTCTCCGCGTTCGCAAGGACGGATCCCCGGGCGGCGGCGCTGCGGCCGACGCCGTGCTGCGACGCTTTGTCGAGGACGCGTTGAACTTCTACTTCATCAACGGCTATGCTGACACGGAACACTATGACCTGCGCATGTACTGCCCCACGGTGACACCCCGACATGTCATGGTGAAGAGCGTGCCACTTCCACTCGGGCCGACGCTAGATACCGTGTTTTTTCCACAGCGCGAGCACGTCAAGTCGTTGCTCGCGCGCTTCGCGGAGAAGACGGGACGCTACGCGATTCAGGGCTTCCCTCACAAACTTGGGTTTCTGCTGTACGGCCCCCGCGGCACCGGTAAGCGCTCGCTCGTTCGTGCTCTTGCCTACCACACCCACCGCCACATTGTCCGCATCCCCCTCTCTAGTTTTAGGCGAGGTGATCAGCTCTTCAAAATGTTTTACTTTCAGCCAGTGCTGACGAGCAGCACGGAGGAATGGGCGCTGCTGAGCAGGAAGAAGGTCATCTTCCTCATCGAGGACGTCAACACCAACGACGACCTTGTGCGGGCGCGTGCAAGCGAGCACGTGGTGCGCGTGCGCCGGCCCCGTGGGCTGACGACTTTAAGCTCGCAGCAGGCGGCCACAGAGAGCAGTGGCGCCAAGGAGCTCGCCGCTGCGAAGCCAGCGTCGCAGGACTGCATCTCCCAAGCGAGTGTGCAGGAGACAGTGAAGGTGGTTACCCGAACAATCGAACGGGTGCCGCCGCCGACGTCGACGTTAGACGCGGCTGGTTCTGGAAAGTCGCTTGTGTGCCAAGAAAATGGTGAGGACAGACTCAGCCTCTCCTCCTTGTTGAATATCCTGGATGGTGCAGTGGAAGACTCGGATCGGATTGTGGTGATGATCGCGGATCACCCGGAGCACCTCGACCCCGCACTGCTTCGACCAGGGCGCCTCGCGACGCATCTCCGATTCGACTACATCGAGCTGGACGATCTGATCCGTCTTTGCGGGCTCTTCTTCGGCTCCGAGTGCGCCGAAGCGCCAGGTACTCTGACTGCCACCGGGGAGGCGACCCGACAGAAGGCGGCGACGGGCTACAGCTATGGTCGCATGGAAGCCTCTGCTGCCACTCCGCCGCAGAAAGTTCACGATGGTTTACTGGAGGTGAATGAATGCCGTCGCGCCGAGCTGCCACCGGCTGTCGCACGCGCTTTGAAGGACACAGGGGACGACGCGTGTCGTCTGCAGTGGCTGCGTCAGGGGCTCTCCGCATCGGCGGCGGATGCGAAAGTCAAGAATAAGGTTATCCATCATCTCTCCAGAAAGCAAGCGGCCCAGGTGCGCTCGTGCATCGCAGCCTTGGAGAAGGAGGCGTCTTCGCAATCGCCTCAAGCTCGAGAGAGAACGCCATACAACTTCTTGATAACGCCGTCGCATGTGCATCACCTGTGCATGCACGCCGCTGGCCTGAACGACTTCCTTGAAGCCCTCTCTGCGTATATTCGTAACGAGAGCAGCAGTGGAGCCGGCATCAAGTGCAGCTCAGACTAGGCGGAGTGGCGCACGCTCCGTGATGTGTGCACAGCGCACGGTTAGGATGCGATGCATAGACGTTGTGTGTATGTGTGTGCGTGTGTGTGTGTGTAGGCTGCTTTAGGTGTCTCTCAGGTACGGTGGTGCACTAGGCGCAGACACGCGTTGCAACGTATCAGTTGGTTGTGGTTGGTGGTGTCATCATTTGTGTTGTCGTTTGCCGCCGTCTCGCATTCTTTTGGCTGTTTTGTTGGTTTGGGTCTCCGTCTGTGAGGGAGTGCGGAGCGCGCGTGCACTCTCTCCTCCCCTCCCTCACGCGGACGTCTCACTGGCTCTCTCCGCCCTTGCACGAGTCCCTGCGCGTATGTTTATGTGTTGGTATCCGGGCGTGTAGTTTGCGTTTGCTGACTCTCCAAGAAGCATGTACGTCACAGCATCACAAAGTCGCCCTCGAGCGCAACTTGTTTGTTCCAGATGCCGCACAGACTGCTGAATCGCCTACTCTGCAGGTTCATGTTGCTGCGTGACACCATGAAGACGACCACCGCCCCCGAACGTGCATTTCCGTGGGCAGCGCTGCTGTTCACCAGCAATGGAGCTTGCCCATCTCTCTCAGCGAAGTTTCTAGAAAACACGACATGGGAAGTAGCGCACGGCGGTCTCACTTTGGTGCCACCCGTGTCACCCTTTTGTGTCGCTGTTGCGCCCCTTCCCCCCCCCCCACACACACACGCACATCCACACCCACACTACCCCCCCCCCGCCCACACACACACACACGGCTATCCCTCGTGCCTTTGTTCTCACATTCAGCACCCATTCACCTACGCGGCGACTGCCAAAAGACAAGCTCGCATTCCCCACAGCGTCACAACAAGACCACGTGTGTGCGTGTGCGTGTGCGTGTGCCGCTGCTCTTCAGGCTGCATGGGTTCGCGGGAGCAGCAGCCGGCCGGGAAAGCATGATGATACCCTACTTGTTCTATTCAACAGAACACACGCACCAGCACACGCCCTCGCACACGCACTCCTTTGTGTGCGTGCGCCGGTGTGTGCTGGCGTGGGTGCATGATCGAACAGCCTCGTAGCAATACGTATCGAGAATCTGATGCTTTTTCCCTTGCCCGCGCTGCTGCTGCCCCGCTCTCTTCCTTCGCCTCGTTTTTTTTCTCTGTGGACGTTCTCGACTTCGTTGGTATTGTTCCTCGCCGCGACTGTGGAGTAGGGTCACCCTCGAAAAGGAACTACAACTCTCTGGATTCCTCGAGTCATTTAATTCTAGTGCAATCCTCATCGGTTGTCGAAGAGATAGAGGGATTGGACACGCAAACGTGAATGTACGGTGGAGACGACGACTGACCGTGTACGTGCGTTCGCTGGAACAGCGGGGTCCGGGTTTGGTGGAAAATGCCAATGCTAGATGACAACATGTGGAGGGGAGATGAGTGACGCTGCCTTACGGCTGCTCTTTGTCCTCGGTGGTATTGGAAAAAAGAGGGCGTTCTTCGGTGTGCAACAGCTGCACCGCGGTAAGCGAAGCGCGCAATAATGGAGAGGGGGGGGGTCGAGTGTTTTACAGGGTGAGCAGCGCGAAAGGGGGAGGGGGGGGGCAGGTTGCAGCCTCTTCTCCGCGCGGATGATTACCCGGAAAGAGCGTATATGTATATATATATGTATATATATATATATATGTATGTGTGTGTGTGTGTGTGCACGTCTGTGTGTCCGCGAAAATCTGCTTTGCAAAGTTGGAACTTCCACGGATGATGCTAGGTGCGTCGGGGGTTCCGCCGCACATACACGGCGGTGGCGCAGCAAAGGATGATGATACTCTCTACTTGCTCATTTTTTTGCGAACAGATGTGCATGGCATCCCCACCTCTTCTGTGGATCCGCGCAGAACGCAAGATTGGCGGAAGCACTGCTTCACTGATGAGCTCCATAGCAATACGTATCGAGAACCTGATGTCGCTGCGATGTCCTCTTCGATTCTGTACAGGTGGCTGTGGCCGCTGTCAAAACTACAACTCTCTGGATCCCTTGGGTCATTTCTCATTCCCAGTGCGATCCTCATCAGTTGTCGAAGAAGGGTGTCTAGCAAAGGTGCTCTTAAGCCCTTTTAAAACAGGGAAACAAATGCCGGCCCTTTTGATGAGAGGCACCCCACGAGGGCGTCAGGGCCCTGCACATTCTCTCTGTGTCTGTGTGCGTGTGTGCGTGTGTGTGGGAGGGGGAAGGGAGCCACGCAGCCCCTCCCCCGTTCCCCTATCCCTCTGCCAAATGCCGAGCCACGTCTGATGGGCGACAAGGTCAGGTCGTGGACGGCGTGGTCGCCGGAGCGACCTGCGGCGGGGGAGAGGTTCGCAGGATCCACATGATGGGTAAAGCGCCAGCGCCACTCGAGCGTGTGCCCCATCCCCTGGCCCCTTACACCACCTCCTCGTCAAGGGAGCCGGAGTGCCACCTCCGAGGCGATGCATCGGGTGGCGACCGGCATGACGGGCACGGCTGTGAGGCGGCCTGCGAAGCGGGTGTGTGGACTGCGGTTAAGGCAGAGCCCATGTTTGGATGGCAACGTCGTTACATTGCTGTAACACACGCGTGTCTTCGGCTGCTTCGCACCACACCACGGGCCTCTGGCAGGCCGGGAAGAGGGGGGGGGGGTTGAGCGGAGCTCGCCTTGTGTGCTAAGACAGAAGAAATATTGCCTGGAAGAAAGGGGTGAAAGCAGTGTGGACTTTGCTGCGCTTGCCGATTTCTCTGTCCTGAGCTTGAGCTATGTGCCGGCTTTTTTGTGTTGGTGAGTGGAGCCGACCACGTCTGTGTGCTGCGCGGAAACGGCTTGTCGTTCTTCCATGCGCTTCTCACTGTAAGAGTCGGCAAGAAAAGGAGATGCAGAGATGTCTGCGTGACTGTGTTGCACCGCTATAGAGTTGACGCGTTGCTCTGGAGCTTCGTGGAATGTACGTCGCGCAGAAGGGAGGGGAACGCCGAAAGTCTTTTCTTTTGCCGACAACACGCCTCGTGCGGTATGCGGCCTGGAAGTCCAACGGCGGTCCGAGCCGATGGTGTCACCGAAGACCACCCGTCCCGTTCAGGCTTGCGTGCCTGCCCGACGACCAAGGGGAAACCGAACAAAAGCAAAGCGCGTACTCGTATGAACAACTGCAGCAGCCGTGAACGGGCTTGGCGCGGCGGGTGTGCATCGTCCGTGTCCCCGTTCGTTTCTCCCTTGGGTGCGCCTGCGTGTTTGTCTTTAGCGTGTGCGTCTGCACTGTCACGCCTCGCTGCCTCTGCTCCCGTTTCTCCAGAAATTTAGGTCGGAGAATCTGAGTATCTGCGTGTGGACTCAGACAGCCTCTTTTCTCTGTTCCTCCCCCATCCGCCATTCCCTCCTATGCCGTCTAGCGCTTTCACTTCGTCTTTCTGCTTTCCTTTGCCCTTCTCTGTTCTTTCGATGCATCGCCGGTGTGTCGCTGTCGTCTTCCTTGTACTCCCCCGTCCTCTCACTCGCGTCACCCCCCCCGCACCCCCCGTCCTGTATCTCTCTCGACCTGGCGTGTTTTTGTGCGCGTGACACCTGCTGCTGCTGCTGCTGCTTGTGGATGCGTGTCTCTGATCGCATAACTGACAGCTTCCCCAACAGTGTAACGATCTTACGGAAGAACATTCTCTTTCAGGCATCACCACACAGCAGTCTCTTGCCGCTCCTCCCACGCTTATTTATCAAGACCTCCCCCCCCCACTTCTTTGCCGTCTCGAGTGCTTCCGCGATGACGCAGGAAACCTCCCCTCAACGCAACGGCGAGCCGGCTGGCATTTCGTCTCGCCAACGCGCCAGAAAGAACTGCAGCGGCGAGAACGCCGCGCGCATTATCATGGGCTTGGATCTGGCGAGCGATAGCGCTCAGCGGCGCCCGAACCCCGGCCGTCAGCACTGCGCCCCTCCTCGCAACAACTTCAGCTCTCCGAGAGAGTTCTTCTCCGGTCCCCGTCATCCACCGCGCATGTTTACGGGCATTCGTCGCTATCCCAACAGTAACCGTGACTCGGTAGGGGTGATGCTGACGGATGAGTACTTCATGACGAACGGTGACGATTCCTCCATCACGGGTCGCATCGGGGGTGCGCAGAGGAGAGCGTCTTTGCACAACCTCATGTATGCCTCCGGTGATGCCTACGGCGCCGTGGCCAGTCGAGGCCAGGGTGCGTCCCGCCAGAAGAAGCCTCGCACGCGGGGCGGCTCTGTCAACGGCGCCACCGCGCCGTTTCGCGGCCGCGACGGCCTGGCAAACAACTGCATCGTCACGGCACCGGAGGCACCCTGGCGCTGCGGCGTAAAGATCACGCACCCGCAGGGTGCAATGGAGGCGCCGTACTTCGAGGACAACGATCCGCGCCCGCCACGCGACGCCCCTCCGACGACCGGCAAGCGTCACGTGCCGCCGCCGCACAAGGACGCGAAGATGTTCGGTCAGGCTCCTCCGCTGCGGGAGGGCGAGGATGTGCTCCAGAGCTCGCTGCCGCCGTGCCACAAGGCGTCTAACAAGACGAACGAATCTGTTGATGTGCTGAACCTGCACTGCTACACCGCTGATGAGCTTAACGAGAAGCCACCGTCGTTCAAGCAGCTGGGCCCCCGCAAGTGCAGCGCCCAGGAGCTGCCGCCGAGGAAGCCGCCTGTGATCAAGCCGATCAACACCCCCGCGAAGCAGGAGCACGACGTGCTCGGCACTGGCCGCTGGGGCTTGCCGGAGAAGGAGCAACCACGTGGCCTCGCACGTGGCTTGTGCCGCCCGCCGCATGATACGGCTAACCTGTTCTACGGTGGTATGCTGCCGCCGGACGAAAAGGCCGACTCCGCGTGTCTCCAAGAGCCGGTTGGCAGCAAAGGCGGCAGGGTGAGCGCCCGCACAGATCGGCGTCACCCGATCCAGGGTGAGCCTCGCAGCGTCAGCAGCCCAAAGAAGCGCGATGACCCTGTGTTCGACGACAACTACCGTCCGCACAAGCATATGTTCAAGAAGAATGCCGGCAGCCCGAATATCCTGCGCTACTACGACCCCACCATCGACCCGACGCCGGCGGCGTCCCCGAAGCGCCCGATCCCGCGCTCGAACATGGAGAGCAAGCTCGACGACTTGAACGCGCCGCAGGTCATCGGGAAGGGCCGTGGTGAGTTCTACAAAAACTCCCGTTCGAGCATCGCTTTGATGTAAGAAGCCGCAACACCCCTGTCAGCTGATGCTCCCCCGGGGAGCCTCGCCGCACTTGAACCTAGATCCTTCCTCGCTTCCCTCTTCTCGCCGGCACGTGCTTGTCGGCTGCGGCCTCCGCTGCAATGAGGTCGAGCGCTACCTCACCGCTTGCGGAGGAAGGGGAGGGGGGCAGGTGAGTTGGCCATCGACACGCCCCGCGTGCGACACTGGCGGTAGCGGAAAGGAAGGGGGACCCAAACGAGACACTTGCTCCAAAAGGTTACAGTGATCTCAGTGGTGTGCCGCAGCTGCGTACGCCATGCGTGCACTCCCCTCCAAGGGGAACGAAAAGAAAGACGAACAGCACATCGGGCTCCGTCGCGGGTTAGCTTCCGAAATTTGATGCATCCTTCTCTCTCCGCAGCGCGCGTATGGCATGCATGTCTGCCGGTGTGTGTCTGTGTGTCTGTGCGTGCGCGCAGTGAAGGTCTTCGTGAGATGCACGAGGCGCTGCGGTATTTTGAGCCAAAGGACCGAGAGAGAGAGAGGGAAGGGGGCGCTCGCCGTAAACAGCGCAGCAACCACAAAGGCATTCATGCATCTGTGTGTGAGTGTGTTTGTGTGTGCTTGGGCTCATGCCCTGCCTCGCTGTGTGTAGGCGATAACTTTTGTTGTCGTTTTCGCGCATTCCAACGACGGTTCGTCTCGAGTGCGACTGGAACTGAACATCTTCTTCCGTCCGTCTTTTTCCTCCCTCCTCGCCCTTCCAGCTGTTTCCGCGAACCTTCTCGCTGGTGAGGTTTCGCGGAAGACACGATCCGCTTCTTCGTTGTACGTGCACACGAAAACAACAACAAAAAGTAGAAAAGCCCTGAAGACAACGATATCATGCCACTGCGCAAGTAGCGAGCGGCAGGGCAATGACGGGGGAGCGATTCCGAAGAAGGGGGGTGTGCGCCTTCAAGGAGCATGCCAGAGAGGCTCCACTTGACAGGCACGCGTGACCCCTGTGCATGCTGTTCCTCATTCCTCGTTTTCCCATGCCTTCTCATGTCTCTCCTTGTCTGAGTCTTTCTCCTGGATGACGAACGCAGCGGCGTCTCCTTTTTGCCTCTTGGATATTTTGCTTTCTTTGTGTGTATGTTTTTTTTTTTCGTAGCGTGTGTTTGTACCGTCACTCTTCTTGACGTTTCTTCCCTCCTCTTTTGCTTCCCCCCCCCCTCCCCTTGTATTGATCTTTTTTGGGTTTTCTTTTCGTATGTTTTTTTTTCTGTGTGTTTCTCTTTGTTTGTTGTTCTCTCCGCATGAGCGCTTCACCTTCCCTCCCTTCCCTCAAGCCCCTTCCTCGTGCGCACAGGGACACCGATGTGCATCCGTGTGTGTGTGTGTGTGTGTGTGTAGGGGGTGGGAGCGGGGAGGGAGAGAGGGAGGGAGGGAGGGATCGAGCGTGTGGGTCTGCGTGAATGTGCCGGCGACGTGCCTCGGTACTTTTGTCCCTCCGTCATTTGCCCCGTCTCGTCGGTGACGGTGTCGGCTATACATCACACCAACAGGCATCTGTCAACGTTTTTCTTCTTGGAGGGCCACGGAAAGGCGCTCTCTCCTCTCCTTCTCCTCCTTCGTTTCCGTATGCTGACAAGGGCGTGTATATATATATATATGCGTATGTACATCAATGCTGGTCGACGCACACGCGACTGCGTCGATGGCGGTGACGCATACTGTGCTGTGCGTTGCTGAACACGCAACGACGTAAAGGGGGACAACGGAAAGGGGGAACGAAAGTGTAACTGTCGCGCGCTTTTTTATCTCCTGTTCTTGACGCGCGATCCACTATGTATATGGACATCTCTCAATCCACACCGTCTCCCGGGCCGACTGATTTTTTTTTGTGTGTGCCTGCGCGCTTCGTCTTATCCAGCCCTCACGACGAACAAAAGGTGAGAGGTGTATGGACGTGGGGCGGTGGTGTGGTCTACCGGCAGCAATCAATCGACTGAGGCGCGAGATCGTTCCCTGGTTGGAATTCTGTCTAGCGAAAAAAGGGAAGGAAGCAAAAACATTTTCAAAGTATATGAAGTGGCGTCGAAAGAAAAAGGAGAATGGAGACTTTTCGTGGATGTTTCGATTCGTGTGTTCTCTGTATGTTTGCCTGTGGTTGTCCGCGTGTGTGCGTGACTCATCATTTGGGTGGTGTGCTTGTGATGAAAAGGGGAAGGGCGTCGATGTGGGAGGTGGCGGTTCCTGAGTCGAGCCGTATCCAGGAGCGCACCCTTTCAGAGTTGTGAAGTTGGGGTGGAGATACAAATCCGAAAATGACATGCGCTGAGGTCACGAAGGAAGGAGTCGAGGGGGAAGCCTGACGCTCTTCATCGAGTACTTCGTGTTCGGCGGCGTAGTTCATTCATGGCTTGCCGTAAATACGCTTGATTTTCCTTTTCGGTGCGCTTTATGATTCTCTCTACGCTAGCAAAGACGCCATCCTCCTCCCTATTCCGCTTGCTCGCTCTGCGCCTCCGTTCAACATTCCCCCCTCCCTCCTCATCTTTTTCCCCTCTTGCTTTCTCGCACCGTGTGTCGGTCTGTGTCTCTGTGTCTCACTGTTGCGTACTCGTGTATGGGCGATGTCGAAGGTGCTATTGTGTCTCTCTCTCTCTGTCAGTATGTTGTATGTGGTGGATGATTTCGACGTTGTCTGTATGTATCGGACTCGTTTCGTTTTGGCGTATACACACACATATATATATATATATATGTCTTTTTTTTTACCCTGTACTGCGTCGTGAAGGAGGAACAACGAAAAAAAAACGGGAAAAAGGCGAAAAATAAGTCGAGCAAATCGCAACAACAAGAAACACCCAAACAACGAAAACAACAAAGAAGAGGAGAGAACACAGGCCCACATAAACGACGGAAAAAAGGAAGAAGAAGAGAGGAACCGAGAAGAAAGCAAAAAAAAAACACACACACACGCACCTACATACGCACAAAAAATGCACACGAAAAGAGAACATGTACTCCCCACCACCATCAACACATACACCAGGCACACCCACGGCAGTGGTGCCATGTATAGCGGTAGGTGTCTGTGTCTTTATTGTTTTTTTTTTCTGTTTCGTCTCGCTCGTGTCCGTGGCCACGCATAATGAGTGAGGAGGTCCGTCACCTCTCCTCCTCTGCCTCTCCTGTGTTTCAGAGACCCCCTCGCTTCTCGGCATTTGTAATGTGGTCCTGGGTGAGGGAATCAGAGCCGCCATGTGCCCCATGCCTCCCTGTTTTCGTCCCCTTTCTCCTCCTTTTCCGCCCCCCCCCCCCCCACCCTCCTCTCCCATTTTGGTTTTGCTCATGATTGGATGGGTGGGTGGGGTGGGGGTGGGGGTTGAAAAGAGCATTTGTCGCTGACGTGTCGCGGGCGTAGGCGGAACGAAGCAATACGCCACGGCCCCTCGAAGGAAGGAGGGGGAGGGAAGGAATTCATGATGTTCGTGGACACGGCAACGTGCAAAGGAGATGGGGGAGGGTGCAAGAGAAGGGCGATAACTACGATTCTCTGCCTTGGTGCTTTATTTTTGTACCTTTTTTTCCGGCTTCTTCAAACTCTCAAATTCTTCTCGTTCTCTCTCTCTTCTCTCTAAAGGTGGCTACGATGATGATAGTTGAAAAAAAAACACCAAGCTGAACAAACCGAAAGAGTGGCATATGAGCAGCAAGTCACAAGTGTGGCGGCTATGACGTATGTGGAAGAGCGTGTGCGTATTTGTGTGGTCGCGTGTGTGACATGCGGCTCCAACAGCATCTCGGGGTCTTCCGTGCGTTGACACAGACACGGACAAGCGCCAATTTAGGAATGGCGGGAGGGGAGTGCACGAGAGAACTCCTTGGAAGCACGGAGAGGCGTTTGTTATCCCGGTGATGTGGCGAAGCGACGTGCATGACGCCCATCTCACTAGCACGGCTCTGTTGACGAGCTTTGCAAGTCACGCACGTAGCCGGCTACGTAACGGGCAGTCGCTCACGGTACTCTTCCCCGGGCCCACCACCCGCGTAGCTGCCACAATGTTCGTACACCCGAACCCCCCTCCCCCACCACCACCACCACCAAAAACAAAACGAAACGTGTGCTTGCGGGTTCATCAAATGTCGGCTGGCACTGCAGGTCTCTTACACAAAAAATCCTTGTACGTGGATATCTTCTCCTCTTTTCCTCTCTGTATGTGTTTTTGTTGGTTTTCGTATCGGCGCTCATACTTCCGCGGTGCCTGACGGAGCCCCTGTTCCGCCCACTTAGCTGACACTCGCTGTATTTTTCTTTGCACCGAGTCGCCCCCCCCTCTCTCCTCATCATTGTCGCCTGCTCGCCTCACCAGCTCGCTTTGAATTTTTTTTTTTGCACTACTGTCCCCCCACCCCATCTTAGACACACTCCACATCTAGCAAAAGCACCACGCGCAGGCACGACCAAACAGAACAAAAAGAAAACAGCAACATGCTCCGCTTTGTTCCTCGGCGGCTCGCCATCGGCGCGTATTCCATGTTCATGATTGAGCAGAAGAACAACCCGAAGCTCAAGGGCCTCTCTGTGGGCGATCGCGGGAAGATGACGTCGAAGCTGTACAAATCCCTGAGTGCGAGCGACAAGGCGGCCCTTGACAAACGCGCCGCTGCGTGGACCAGCTTCAGGCACAAGACTCAGAAGAGAAAAGTGAAGACGGAAAAGAAGCCGCGATCTACGCGCGCGCCGTCGGCGTACGCCAGCTTTGTAAAGGCAAATATCGGCCGTTTCGAGAAGCTGCCGCACCTCGACCGCATGAAGGCTGTGGCAAAATTGTGGAAGCAGCACAACGCGCGTACCACCAAATAACCCCGCAGAGCATCGTAATCAAAGCTGATCACGCGAGAATGCTTATGCGATTGATGGAAGACGAGGCAGAGCAAGGGAGTGCAGGAGGAGAACAAGCCGTGAAAGGGGACGGAGGCGGTCTTGGCGAATGCAGAGCGGGGGAGAAGGGGAAGGACATTGCCGGCGTGTGCCAACAGAGCATGCCTGGAAAACGCGCCTAACAACAACAGCGAGAAGGGCTAGGTGTTGCTTGCAACGATTGTGTCTTTGACCATGACGGAGCGGCGGCTTTCAAGCAGAGCCGCACTGACGCCTGGCCCGCGGTCCATTATCGTCACTCTTTCTCGCCTGTGCGCTTCCCTGATCCCGAATGCCGCGTCCCCCTTACCACCCACCCCCACCCTGTATCGCACGTAGCTGGTCTTGCTGACATCGACGTGTCTTGTTTCTCCCCTCTCGAAGCTCGTATTCCGTTTATGCTTGTACTTGTGTCTACTCCACGTTTTTTTTGTCTCTCTATCTTTTTGCGTGCTTGTTACTGTTCCGCGGGCCATAGATGCAATGTCCGCAGGCACGCGTACATACACTGAGGACTTTCGTTGAGTTTACCTTTTTTTTCGTGTTTGTCTTTGCTCTGTTGGATGTGAGAGGAAGGTATGCATGCACCTTTCTTTTCTTAGCATGTGCGTGGACAGGAAGGGGCAGCGGAGCTAGTCTGTCTGTATATATGTGTATGCGTCCGTTTCTTTGCTGGGCCCTGCTCGACCGACTAGGACACTCCGTGTCATGCGCATCTATGCCTTCCACCTCTATAGTTTCTTGAAAGGGAAAGAAGAGGGGGACGATCGTTAACGGACCATGGACGCTCTTCGTCATCTCTCTCTCATCATCGCCTCTCTCTCTCCACGCACAAAGTTTTTCTTTTGAGCATGTCGCCAGGTTTTTTTCCTCTTGTTTTGTGTTGGCTGTCGAGTTTTCGACAGTGTCGTGGAAGCAGCGAAGGGGATGATGGGTGGGACGGGACAACGTGCGAGTGTGTCTTTCTATACACACAACTCTGTGAAGCGGCAGTTCTCTTCTTGCTTCATCAACAGCGTCTCCGCCTTTTCTTTTGAGCGAGAACCACGTTTGCTCCGGGTGCGCGTGTCTCCGACTGCCTACTGCAGTCCGTCGCCGTGTCGCTCCAAACGTCAGCAGGCACGTAAGGAGCTTGTAGAATGAACTGCGCGCTCGAGAGGGGGGAGAGAGGGAGAGTTGCAGGCAGGCAACGGGAGAGAAGACACCTCCAGGGCGCTCGTCCGAGTTGTGTTGTCCTTGTTCCAGCGCCCACTGACCCACTGCAGACACAAAGGACTGCTCTCTGTGGGCAACTGTCAGCGGATGCCGTGGTGGTGCGTTGCCTGCGCAGGGACCTTGTGGCTGGAAAGCTCGTAATCGCTGTGCACGTCTCTGACGACTGAGGAAGAGAGGGCGCAAGAGGAGCAAAGCGCAGAGCAGAGGCGGTTAGAAGAGGAACCAAAGACGAGCTGCGAGGTCCAACATGCGGACTGGCATCGCGGGTGACGCAGCGGGTGGAGAAAGAGAGAGTAGTGTGCATCCTTTCTCACAGCACGCAGATGCGCATGGCGCGAGAGAGATTTCTCGCCACACCATCCAGCACATAGATTGTTATTTTCCTCTCTGCGCAACCCTGTCGTGCTTCGCACGTTTTCGCCTCGTTTCTTTGTTTTTCTTTGGATCGGGACCCATCACGGCACTTGGTCCCCCTTTTGAGCTCTCGAGTAGTTCTTCCGTTGCCGAGGAGTCAGCGTTTTTTGTGCGAAATTCTTTTTCCTCTGCGTTCGCTTTCTCTGCAGCACCTACGGCTCTCCATGGTTGTGGAACTGTCCGGCCTTCTCTGTCCCCTTCCCCCCCCCCTCTCCCGTCGCACCCCCCCCCCCGCACACGCACACACACCCTTCGCCTTCCTTCTTCTCAGTCTAGACGCCATCCTTAGAATGAAGCTCCCCTGGAAAAGAGAGAAACACTGAGAAAGAATGCATACTTCTTCCAGTGAGTTGGATCGCACTCGACCTCAGATCGCGGTGGAAACAGTGACAGCGTCTGTGGGCTGTGCCGCGCCTGGTACACGTGGCACGGGTTCGCTTTCCAAAAACCGTGGCTTCTATTGTCACAGGGATGGTGGCCGATGGGAGTGCAGCAGCGCATGATACACTTTTGTCTTTAGGAAGGCACCACCCACCCACACGGACGCACCCACGGAGAGAGGAGAAGAGAGCAACGATGACAGTGAATCGTCGTTACTTCTTCTCGTGGAGCTTGCCCGAACGCACGTAGCGGTTGTTGTCCGTCGGTTTGTGCCCGTGTAGGAATGATCGGTGCAACTCCTCCCGCTCCTTTCTTAGGGGCTTTGATCACATCTTCATTCCTCCCCCTACCTGGTCACCTCCCCCCTCCGGTCTGTCCGTCCGTCCGTCCCTATTTTCCACCCCGCGCCACACGCGATGAAAACGCTCCGGTGTGAAGGCAAGAAGTGCGTGCGGCCGAGCACCTGCAGACGTGTGCGTGCATGAAAAAGATCGAAGAACGCACGTAAATATATATACAGGGTTCACGGGTCATCTGTCGTTTCACGACGGCGTCAAATAAGCTGGCCAAGTGCACACAGACAGACAGACACACACACACATATATATATATATACACACTGACTCTCGCCACCAAACCCGTTTTTTGATTGGCCGTGGGACTACGCCTTCCGTCACGAACGAGGCTGTCACAATTCCTGAAGCGGCAGCTTCGGCATAGAGGGCCGACATAGATTTTATCGCTACTGTAGAGAGGTACGTCATCAAGACATCAAGAGCTCATTGGTGCATAACAGCGGCTTAGCCGCAGTCCAACGTGTGATCGACTGCGTGAGTACGCGCGTGCATCGCCATCTTGCTTCCCCCCCCCTTCTCCATCCCCCCGGTTTCTCAGTCAACCACCTGCTGCCTCTCCGCTTTTTCTGCGATGTTGCGTATTACCGATTTGCGGTGCAGTGTGAGGCGGGCAAAGGTATTTGAAATCTTCTGCCGCGAGCAGCTTCTCACGAACATGTCTCTCCGCGAGCTAACGCAAACGGAGCGGCACAAGGCGATGTCTCAGCTCTTCAAGAAGCTCTCCGAAGAACAACTGCTGGCGCTGAAGCAGCAGGCGTCCATCGAGCAGCTGCGCCAGGAAGCACTGGAGCGCGCAGCTGCTTACTTCAAGCCCCTCACCACTTACGAGCTCTTCGCGCGTGAGCAGAAGGACAACCCCGCTCTTACCGGCGCCAGCCCTCGTGAGAAAGAGGTGAAACTACTGCAAATCTACGAGTCACTACCGGAGAACGCCAGGAAGGCGATAGAGATGCGCACTGAGCAGTACAACAACGCCCACTCCATGAAGACCGCGACACCGGCTCTGCCGGTGATACCTGTGCGGAAGAAGCCGGCCGCACCCGCCTCGGGCTCATCGTCGAAGAAGAAAAAGAAGGCGTCAAAGTCACGGAGGACGGCGTGCAGGAAGTCAGCCGAAGGAGGTGCGATGGACGAGGCCACAGAGGCAAGCTCAGACGGGTCGCTCGCTGTCACGAAGAGAGCTGTCAAGCGGGTTGTGGGGTCGCCGTACGCGGTGTTTGTGAAGGAGCACATGGCCTCCCTGCACCACCTGGCGCCAAAGGAGCGAATGCGCGTTATTGGCGAGCGGTGGCGCTCGCTCACAAAAGAAGAGCGGCAGCTCCGGCTCGAGGCAGGGAAAGTGAAGCTGGCGGAGGCGCTGGCTGCGAAAGCGCAGGCAGCAGAAACAGCGGAGTCGAAGTCGCCACAGACGTCGAGGGGGGTAGCCACCGCAGCTTCCTCCTCGCCGTCCGCGCCTCCGACGAACGCGGCAGATAGCGCAAGCACCCAAGCTGCGTCCACGAGCACGAGCTCGCTACCGCAGCAGTCGCCGACACCGCCAGCAGGGGTCAACAGCTCCGCCGCCGTTGCCGCATCCCCGCGACCACCATTGACTTCACAGCCAACAGCCTTTTAGTGTCTCGCTACTCTCGTTTTGTTGTCTCGAGCAAGTTGAAGAGCCAGTGAATCCACCAGCGCGCTGCGCTGTTCCGTTGTAGGCTCGGAGGCGGCACCACACCGTCTCTGCGACCTGTTTGGACAAGCGCCTTCGATTTTTCACGAGTGCTTCTTGTTCTACGCCCGCCCTTCTTCACTGCTGGCGCGCTGTAGCAGTGATGTAGCTTCTCTGATGAATCTCTTGTTCTCTCGTCGTGATTCTCGTTTTCCGTGCTTGCTCTGCGCATAACGTGGCTCACTAGTCGTGCATGCGCCTCAGAGCGTCCCTCTGTTTTGCTCTTTGCGCTTCCATTCTTGTTTTACAAGCGACCGTTGCCTTGATTGGAGGTTTGTCTGCGAGGACGTGCACGGCCGCCTGCGCACCGCCATTCTGTCATGCAGAGAGAGGCTCGAAGACGACTCCGAGGGCTGGTAAGAAAGGGCCATGTTTCACTTCGGATGTTGTTGACTTCGCATGGCAGCGTTCACTCTGCAGTCCCATTACACGCTACGAGGAACGACGAAGCTATGGCAAGTCTTCCTCTTAGACATCTGCTGCGGTGCTCAACGCTGAGCACTGCCTCCCCCTCGACGGGCGGGTATTCGGGTAGCGACTGATGCCTTTCACCTCCTCCCTCGCGTCTTTGCATGGTTAGCTTCCCTTTCCCGGTATCGCTGCCCTCTTGGACTGCTTCTTCTCTCTCGTCTTTTCGACGCCTGCTTCATCGATGCGGAGACTGCTTCATGGGCGTGGTGACCCTATCCTTTGTGGGGCACGCTGCGCTCGCGTGCATTCCGCGCGTGTGCGCGCTGCACGCAGATTTCATATCCCCGGCCTCCTTCTTTTTTCACCCGCTCATCGACTGCAACTCCACCCAACCACCCCTGTAGCGCCTCAACTGCCACCAGCAGATCGTGCGCTGCACTGTTTTTTTTTTCCAGTTTCCCGTCCATTCTGTTTGTGCGCGTGTGCGTGCACCACTCTTTTCTCCATTTCTTTTTCGTTTTCTCGGCGCGGCACTCGCCCTTGTACCTGTTTCGAATCCCTTGGTTGAAGGTGTCCGCTTGCCTCCCGTCGCTCTTCCGGCTGCACCGATAACTCATATCGCCACGAGGCATGCGCTGCTTCTCGACAAAGTCTACGGCACCTACGAAAGGTTTCCACGACAATGCCAGCGGCAAGGGCAGCAACTCCGTCCCCGTCAAGTCCTCTGCGCTGTTCATCGAGGCGTTGTCGAAGCGCCGCACCATCTATAGCCTGGGCAACAAGCTTTCACAGAGCCACAGCGAGGTCATCGAGATCATCGAGGGCACCATTCGCGAATGCCCCTCCTCGTTCAATATCAAGAGTTCCACTGTCGTCATCCTGTTCGGCGCGGACCACCAAAAGGTTTGGGACATCGTGAAGGCGGCGCTCAAGAAGGTGACATCAGAGGAGCAGTACGCGCAGAGTGAGATGAAGGTGAACAACTCCTTTGCCGCGGGCGCCGGCACCATTCTGTTCTACGAGGATGGCGCAGCCATCAAGATGCAGCAGAAGGCATTCCCGAGGTATGCCGCAAACGTCTCGACCTTTTCGCAGCAATCGTCTGCGATGGCCCAGTTTGCGGTGTGGTCAGCGCTGGCGCAGGACGGCATTGGCGCGTCGCTGCAGCACTACAACGAGCTAATCGAGGCGGACCTCCGCGCCGCATTCGACGTCCCGGAGGAATGGCAGCTGATTGCCCAGATGCCCTTTGGCTCCATCGAGACACCAGCCGACAAGAAGACACGCAACTCTGACAAGGGCCGCGTTGTCGTGCACGGCGCACAGAGGTGAAACGGAAACAGGAGGTAGGAGGGGTGCGACAGCTCTGTGTGTGTGTGTGTGTGTGTACGTCTGTGCGTCACGCACTCATACAAGATAGCTCCTGAACGGAGTGTCCTGGATGTTCTGCAAAACACCTCTCTCGCGTCTTCTATGACCGCAGTCGGTTTCGATACGTGCGGACCACTCTTGTCATTCGTCGTCTCCTCGTCAGATCGCGCCGCTTTTTCTTTGGTTTCCCCTCTCTCCATGCGGAAGCGACCTACCCCTTATATTCCCCCCCCCCCACACACACACACATGTCTCCATCTCCTCACCTCCTTCGCAGCCTCCTCATCACAGCGTATATTCCATTCATGTATGTTTCTCTCGCACCCACCCACCCCCTCTGTCTCTCTCTCCCTCTCTCTCAGCTTTTCTCTGCATTGGTCGCTCTTCGGTTGTATTCCTTCCGCAACTAGACGACAGACGTGTTCTTCCTGTTGCAGTCTCTCACCCTCCACACTCCGCCTCTACGCCTCCATCCTTTCTTTCTTTCCCTCTCATTCTGTATGCGGCCCCCTTTTGAGAGGTATCCTGGTATACGCACAGAGAAACGTACATAAATACATGCATACGTATATATACTGGTTTGTCGGTGCATGGCGACCGTGCTGCAGAGACGACGTTTGCGCGTGGTTCGGGGGACGGGCTCACTGCTAACCGTCCCTTACATGTCTAGGCAGTAGCGGCTGTCGAGTTCGTTTTCTTTCTTTTTTCGCGGGGCTCTGCCCGATGGACACGAGTGCGTGAACCGCGATGGCGGGGGAGGTCATCGACAAGGGGCCCTGATCAGTGTGCCATCAGCGTTCTTACCTCTCTGCCTCGCTTCGCTGCTTCCCTTTCACGCTTCACACACCTTTGCTCTCTTGTTTGTATACATTTTTTTGTTGTTGACTGCGCCTGGAGCTGTTGCGTTTTCATACACATACACAAACGCACACACTTCGTAACGTTTCGTTTTTCTTACGCTTTCACTTCTTCCTCTGTGTGGGTGTAGAGGGAACGGTGGCAGACTCGCCGTCGCTCCTCTCCCTTTCGCTGCTCGAACTCCTCACATTACTCACACATCCCGTCACCCTCCACCTCCTCCTCCACCTTGGCTGACTCCACGGCGATCCGGCGTGCAAGGTGCGGAGAAGAAAGGGAGACAGACGCGCGAAGCGACAGCGACCGAGGGCGCAGTGAGGACAAACGGGGCAACGAAGATGTGGCTTGCGCACCCCTGTTCATTGTAGTTGCCTTCATTTTTCACCTCCATCGCGTCCTTCCGTACGACTCTGCCTTTTTTTTTCGCTTTTTGCCTCCGCCCCGTCCCCGGTTCTCTCCCCTTCCCTCATCCCCTTCCTTTCACCGGCGGTCGTGGTGTGCACCGTTTTTTTTTGGTTGCTATTCTCACTTGCATCTGCGTGTACGGAAACATGTACCGGGCACAAGAGCAAGCGGGCGGGCAAGAGAGAGAGATGGGAAAGGGGGAGAGGCTCATCGCATCGGTGATGCGTTCCTTCTCGCTCTCTCTCTCTCTCTCTGCTTTGCCTCGCATTGCTCTCTTTCCCCTCCAAAAGGGAGGCCGAAATACGCAGGCGCCCGCACCGTGCGTTTTTCCGCGCAAACAGTCACACCGACACACACAGGGGACAAAAGGGAACAGCAAAAATGTACACACCTACAACCATACGAGGACGCTTTAGGCGAACCCCTCGGAAATGACACGTATGCCAACTTGCACGCATACTTCTTTTCGCCCCTCTGTTTCTGCGCGAGCGTCGCTCTGCGTCTGAGGGTATATCTGTGGACTAAAGTTGCACGGCGTTTTTGTCGCATATCTTCGCGCACGGGCACCTTCTCCGTGTCGTTTCGGAAGCGAAGGGAAGGCACACGCGAGCATCCCGCTTTGCGGAGGGATGCCGAACAAGAGTGGTAGCACCAAAACGAAAAGAGTGCATGGAGCGCTCTGAACGACTCGGTGGCTGACGTTCCCAGAGCGACACACACACACACACACACATATATCACATGTTGGACGCCGCAGCCCCCCCCCTTTCTCCTAGCTGCTGTGATGTGGAGGCAGTCGGTGCACCCTTTCTGCACTTGGCCGCGTGTGAAATCATACCCCGCTTGCAGTCAGTGCGAAAGCCGTATCCGTTGTCGTACCTGTCCGCGAAAGCGTCGAGGCCGATTGGTATTCGATCCGGCTCTTCATTTTGATCGCGATGTCTCCCCGCCCATTTTCTCTCCACTGCCGTCCACTGGCCCCGATCGTCTTTCCTTCCTCCTACTCCCTGCGTCCGCCGACCACTCTCCGCCTCTCTTTGCGCTGCGCGCTCTCTCCTGGCCGCTCCACCACGCACCGTCTGCTTCCTTTTGCACCTCTTCTTCGGTGTGCCTCTCCCTTTCCCTCCTCCCCCGTCCCGCTCCCACGAACAGACCTTTCCTCCAGGTCCTTCATTTGCGGACTACCACGAACGCGCACGCGCACCTGTACATCAAAACAACTTGACCAAAGAAAGGCGGAAGCCAAGTACCAGCAACTGTGAAACAACCAAGCCACAACGCACGATGTTCTCGAGATCGATGCGGGCTTTGGTGAGCAGGCGGCCACCATTTGCTAGCTTCTACAAGGCCGTTTACCCGCCGCTCAGAGACGCGGAGCAGGAGCGAAAAATGCAGACGGCTGCCGTCCTGTGGCACAGGACGGCACCGCAGTATGGCATCCGCTTCTCCGCACCCCGTGTTGCGGCAGCACTGCGAATATACCGCACGAAAGGCAAGGAAATCACCAAAGAGCTGCAGAAGACTGCAAAGCCTGCGGGCGACTGGAAGGCAGCACCGTCACGGTCGAAGCTGGCGCGCACCACGGCTTCGAAGCGCAAGACGATTCACTTAAAGCGGCGCCAGCAGAAAGGCAAGAAAGCTATAACGCCCTTTGCTGCTTTCGAGACGGAGTTGATGCGGCGCACCAAGTTTCCCTCCACAAGGGCGAATCTCAAGCGAGTACTTCGCATGTGGATCATGACAGGTCGGCAGCGCTCACTTTCTGTGCCGAAGCGTGTCGAGATGGCTGTGCGGTTGCTGCAGAAGGACCGGAAACGCGCGAAGAGGTTCTCCAGGACGATGAGCAAGACGATCGCCAGGCGCCGCTCTAAGCGCGCCACCCGCAAGAGTGCAAGGAGGTCGGCAACCGGACGCAGCCGCAAGGCGGCGAAGTCGAGGAAGCCGCCCGTCACGGCAGCAAGGGCGAAAAAGGCACAGGCGGCTCGGCCCTCCCGAAGCGCCGCAGCCCAAAAGTTGAAAAGGGCGCGGAGGATGCGCGCTGCTCGTCGAGTGCCCAAGCGACCGGCTTCTGTGAAAGTGCGTCGTGCGCGCCACCTGGCTGCCAAACGGTCGTCACCGAAGACGGTGACTGCAAGCAAGCCGAAGGCGCGCACGACGCACGCGGCTCGCAAGGCCGCCGCCTTGAAGCGGCGAATTCGACAGACGCGCATCGCAGCCGTGGCAAAGTCAAAGGCGCGGCGCACCGCCGCCAAGAGGAAGACCAGCGCAGCCCGTCGCCGCGCGAACCCCTACATCAAGTTTTACCGTCACATGCGCATGACTGGGCTCATTCCAAACCAACCCAAGATCCTGGGCACTCGCCAGATCAAGGCGTTGTGGACAGAGACGCACTCCCTCAACGGCCTGAATCGCCGCATCGCGCGCGCGACGGAACTTCTCGAGAAGCGGACGGGGTTGAAGTCGAAGGTTAATCCGCCTCCCGTGAGGACTTCGGCGCGCAAGCGCCAGAGCCCCAAGCACGGTTCGCCGGGCCCCTTGCCAGCGCCGGCGGCACCCAAGACCTTGGAATCCTTGACGATCAAGCAGAGAGACATCAAGGTGCCTCCGTATTATAGCAGCAACCCCTTTGGAGCCACCTACGCAGCGTTGCTTCCCCTGCTGCGGGACATTCCGAGCTCGACACGGATGGCTCATGTCGCCAAGGCCTGGACGCGCACCTCGGTGAGGGATGACAAGCGCAGCGCAAAGGCCCGTATTGCTGCCGTGGCAGAGGCGATGAAGAAGTGAGGCGACTGTGTGTGTCGCGTGGTGGAGGGCATCTTCGCACACCCCTCATAACGTCCTCTTTCTTTGAAGTCTATGCCTTGCTGTGACGTCTTTTTCATGTGTGTCTTCTTGCTCCAACCTCTTGTTTCACTCCCCTTTCCGCCGAGCGATCGTGCCTCTCCCCCAGCGCCCCAGTGCTGCATGATAGATACCGCGCTCATGGCGTACTATGCATTTTGCGCCACCTGTCTCCCCCCCCCTCCACGCACACACACGCTTCCCTCGCTGCACTTCTCGTATCCCATTTCCGGTAGAAGGAATGGGGCGTGATGCTGTGCGTTGGTCCTCACTGAACGATGTCGTGCGTATTGTAGCGGGGCTATTCTGGGTGCGTCTGGTTGGGTGGCCGGACGCCCTCGCTCCCCTTCGCCTCTTTTTTCAAGGTTCGTTGACGCAGAGAGAGTTGCATGTTTCTACTTTTTTTGTTTCGTCTGGTTTTTCATGGCGTAATAAAACAAAAATACGGACTGCGTGTGTTGGAGGAGAGCTTCGCGAGGAACACGTTCGTGTGAGTACGGTGTCTGCTCATTTACTTGGTGGTGGTGCTGGGCAATGCCCATGAGAGGGAGGCGATGTCTCGTTGCCTCTCTCTCCGTCTCTCTGTCTTCTCCGTCCTCTCTTGTTGATTGTATGATTGGTCCTTTCATGTGCTGTTGTGTGGTGTAGCCCCTCTCTCTCTCTTTGTGTTCCCCCGAAGTTGACATGTTTTCTGTTCTTTTCGTGCTTGCTATAGATAGATCGCACCAGGTGAGCGCGGGCGCACGACCCTCTTGCGTGCTCTTCTCTGTCGACCCTCTTACCGTTGCTTTGCGTTACACCCTGAGGGGGGCCAAAGAGCGGGGCTCAAAAACATTTTGTTTTCTGTCGGGCTCTCCGTGAAGGGGGGTTTCGAAGGCTTTGCCCGAGCACGGACGCACATTGTGCGTCCTGCAGTCACGCCGTTCTTCTTTGAATCTTTGTTTGCATGAACTTGTGAGGCTGACGAAAGATACCCACGCGTCTTCGCTACTCCCCTCAATGCTCCCCCCCCCGTAGGGCACACTCGCACTGCCAGTGTCCCTCCTGTTGCGCCTCCACGTGCAAGATACTCCAACATACCAGCACACGGCCTCTAACGACAGGTGTCTTGTCTTCGTGAGAACGTGCGCCTTCTTTTTTGTTCTCTTTGTCTCGAATAAAGTGACACATATTGCCCTGAGAGATTATGTGGCTCCATAGATTGCTGACCTGAGCCGCGTCCAAGTGCGAGACGTGCTTGCATGCGCACATACACATACACGCGTAGAGACCGACGAAGCAAGTGGAATGCACAGAAGCCATGCGCGGGGTAGGCGTGGGGCGATGAGGTGATATCAGAAACTGGGCATCGCGTGCAAGTCGTTCCGTTGCCCACTCGTGTGCCTTTCTTGCCTCTCATCCCCTCTTCCCCTCGCTCATCCAACACACAAGAGGAGATGCGCGCGCATCGCGGAAAACGTGCCGCGCGTACTTATCTCGAATAGATCTGTGTGTGCACGCGCACAAATTCAGTGCCTCCCGTCTTCGCTATCCTGTTTTTTTTTTGTTGTTGTTTTGTTTCTTTGCCCCTTTTCCACTTGCGCTTCCCACTCGAGCAAACCCACACACGCACACGCACACAAGCAGATAAGAAAACGAAAAGAGGTCTTCACACGTACTCCTCCTTCCAAGACCGATTCGTCTCAGCCGCAGGGAGTGCTGAGGCGACGTGTGGCGGGACTCGTGTGTACTCCCAAGCGTCTCTGTGAGGGCTGTTTTTTTTTTCGCTCCTTTGTTTTTGTCTGCGTAGGTACTCTTTTCGTTGTTTTCTCACCGTTCTACTCATGTCCCTACAGTACGTAGCTGTGTTTCGTAGTAGTGTTCATGAGTGGCGAGAAACCCTCGCTCGCACACTTCCCACTCCAGAGTGTCTCTCTCTCTCTCTGTTGTGGCTTTTACCCTTAAGCATTGTGGCGGTCAGGGACACTACGAGCCTCTTCTCGCAGTCTACTTGTTTTGTTTTGCTTGTGTGGTCGCGCACGAGAAGGAGAATGAATGGACTCCGAGCTGGCTTGCAGCAGAGGCGACACAGTAGTGGCACGCGCCGCAGTCGTCGCACCCGTGCTGTCGTTGTTTTTTCGGCACATTGTGCGATGCCTCGTATGTGCGCCTTCCCTTCGTCTCTGCTGCACCACTACCAGCACGCGAAGCTGGCGCACATGGTTCTTCAAGGGCGTCACGAGACTTTCCCGCGTGTTCGGTGTAGCTCGCCCACTCACGCGTTCCGCGTACCCTCTTGACTCCCGCACATCTCTGCCCCCCCCCCTTGCGCTCTCCTGATAACTGCCTTCGCGCCTACACGCCACTGTTCTCGGCACCCTCCTTGTCTTCTCTGTGTGTGTGTTTTCTTTGATGGGGGTGTCTCGGAATCGGTGCACCTGCTCCATCTGCTGTTTCCGGGCATGGAGGAGACACAGGCACACCCTTCCGTCAGAGACGACTTCATCGAAAGGAGTACATAGATAGGCACGACCTCTTCACACAAATCGACTCCTGTGTGCGCGTGTTCGTGTACGCGCTCACAGTGCTCCTCCTCTTTCTCCCCTGATCCCGACGGCAGATGGATGGGCGCATCTGCCTGTCCACCCTCCGCCCAACGCCAACAAGAAAAGATACCCGACGGCTCACCTCGCTCCTGTTTGCAACGCACATAACGTCGCCTCCGGCGACAGCTGAACGTGCCTTAGACGTTTGGTCTCGGTTTGTCAGCGCTTGCGAAGCACATGGAATAGATTTGTGCGCTGCACATTTCCTCCTATGTCGTCGTTCTCTGCCGCGTCCCCGCCGCGGCGTGCTGGGGCCGTCGTGTCCGAATGTGTGCGCATCTTGGTAAGCTCAGCGCCGATCTCAGAGTCACCTGCTATCGAGGTCTCGGAGGAGGCATCAGATACCGCCGCGGCATCGTCCAGAGCGGCTCCTCGCGGCAACTGGAATGCGCGCCTGGCGCAGCTGCTACACAGCATGTACCTTGTAAGCCTGATCGAGAAGGCTCAGCTCGGCGCGATTCGTTACGGAGGCGTAGGCATCTCCTCCGCCGATGCGAACCGGCCCAGCAGGAAAGTGGTGTCCCCACAACCTGAGCACGAAGGATTGTCGGCGGGTGACGCGCCACCGATACACAGCGTTCCCATTGATGACCGCTGGCTTGACGCGGTGACGCGCTACAGCCACTTCACCTGCACCGTGGATGATGTCGCGCGAGTGGCAATGGCGTTTTCAGAGTTGGTGCATGTCCGCTGGACGCTACCGGCGCGGCACGACTCCGCGCCTCCCCTTGCCCACGGCAATGATGAGGCTGACAGTGGCGCAACAGGGCTGCCTTCTCTGTCTATCCCACATCAGACGGTATCGTCTGTACGGGCCAAGGCGGCCCCGTCTGGCGGAAGGCTCCGTGGGCGCCTTTACCTCACCGCGAGTCACGTGATCTCTGTAGAGGAAGCAGCAGTGCGCTTGCAACAGGCGCTTCAGCGCAAAGGCACCGCGGCTGCCCAGCGCGCCTGGCTCGAACTCGTGAACGACCACACGGCCTATGCCGCGTACGTGGATTGGACAGAGGGCGTTTCGACGCCGTCCCCCGGCGGCAATGGTGCCGGCGACGTTGTGCCGCGGTCGAAATCTTCCGACGGTGCCACCGGCCCGCCTGGCCGCCCCCTCGGTACCGGCACCGGCGAGAAGAGTACCGCCTGCGAAGTCAGCGATGACCAACTTCTTCAGCAACTTTCAGCCGACTTGCGTGCCTCGCTCTCGGCACCGAAGCTGCGCGCCTTGCTTTCACAGATGCGCAGAGATGCGGCGCATACAGAGAAGCGAGACCAGCAGCGCACGGCGGAGCGGCAGCTGAACGAGCGTGTCATGAGCGCCTACGAGCAGGTGCGAGCGTTGCTGGGTGGGAAGCAAGCGAACAGTCGCAATGCCTGGTCGCTTCTCGTCGCGATGCGCGAGGAGAGCCGCTTCGACGATGCACTGGACGCTGCGGCTCTGCTCTCCCGCCTTTTGCGCATTCCTGCCTCCGGCCTCACGGCAACGATGCTGCGTGAAGCAGAGGTACGCGTGGAGCTGCCCTCTGCCACATGGGAGGGGAAGGCGACAACAGCAAAGGGCAAGGCAGTGCGTGGCAAGCGGAAGCGCGAGGCCGACGAGGTGGACGCAGCGTTGCTGGTTCACGTAACACAGACTACGCTGGAAAGCGTGGAAGACCTGCAGGGTCTGAGCGAGGAGCAACTGCGGCTCATTCGTGTGCAGCTGGATCGAACAAGCGGCTCCCTGAAAGGTGTGATGGAGGCCATTGCGCAACAGCAGGTTTGACGTCCTTGATGGCAGTCTCCCGTGTGTGTAATTGGAGCTCTCTCTCGCTCTGTCTCTGTCTGTGTCTGTCTGTCCCTGCGAGGATGTGTATGGGCGGGAGAGGAGGGTGACGGACGCATGGCGTCGCAAAACCCCGTCTTCCACGTCCTACCTCATCTCCCCCACACCCCACTCCTCTCGGCTCCTCGACCATCAACATCGACAGGCGACATCGCTTTGTCTTCACAGTCGCCCCTTCCGTGAGTGCCGTCTCGCACGCAGGCGGCGATGCGCATGGAAAGTCGAGACGAGGCGCGAGGCGAAAGCACAATGAGCACACGGACACGCCGACGCATGTCAAAGAATGTTGCCGCCGGTGCGCGTCGTTCTGTCGGGAGGGGGAATCGCTGCGACGTAGAGGAGACGCAAGACGAAAAAAAAAAACGAAACGGGAACGTCGAAATGCGGTGTGTAGGTACTCCTCCCTCCCCCACTCCGCTCCTCCGCACCACAGGACCCGGTGTCCCCTGCTCTCTCTCTCTCTCTCAGTGTGTGTATGTGTGTGTGTGTGTGTGTGCTCGCTAGCGCCCCTCCCCTCTTCCCCGCCCTCCTCCTCTCTTTCCCCCTTTGCCTCCCTTTTTCTGTCGCCTCCCTATCTACGCTGTTTTTCCCCTCTGCCCGTGGTTTGGCGTCGCTGGTCCTTGACCTGCTCCTTCACCGGCTCTCCCCTCGGTAAGTACACAACGACAGCGTGCATTGGGGGTGCTTGGCAAGCCACGAGCACGGCCGCAGCTGCCTGATTCGTGCGCCCCCCTCCCAGTCATACGTATCTCTTTTGGTTTAGGCCTGCCTATTATAATGGCCTTTCTCGCGACTTCGTACCTGCTTGCTGGTGCATCGAGGCTGCCATTGATACTGCTCTCCTCGCCTCCGTTGCGTCAATGCTCGTCCTTGTTTCTGGCTGACGCGCAGCAAACACTCAAGCCCAGCGCCATCGAACATGAGCTCCGCAATCCAGTGCCGACAGTCTCCAAGAAGAGCAACGGCGCCGCGCCAGTGTCGTATGCGCAGCAGAATGAGATCAAGCGGCGTGGCTTTAACGCCATAATTCGGTGGTGTGCTTATCATCAAGAGAGAGAGGGGCTTGCTTTGGCGCAGACAGCTGATACGACGGAGGAGATTACTGGCATGGATTCCAGCGTGCTGCGGTGGGTCCAGGAGAGTGTCAGCAGCTTCTCCTGTGGTCAGTGCTTGATTGTTCTGACCTTCTTGTGCGATGTGCTTGGTCACCAAAGGAGCGAAGGGAGCATGAATCCCTCAACGGAAGCGTTGTCGAGTGAGTTTGTTAGAGGTTTGTGTCGCTGCATCTCTCTCTTGACGGCGCGATCGGCGAGCAGTGAGCAGCTGGAGATTCAGCCGTTCTTGATTCTCCTCTCCGCCGCTTACGGCTTACACCGTGTGACCCACAACAACCCGCTGAAGCTGTCACCCGAAACAGTAGCGTCTCTCTCGCCTCCGCCGGCACTTTGGCTCGCGCTTGTGCACCAGGTGAATCTGTTTTGCACGTCCACAGCGGAGGCGCAGCCGAGCATGCTGGAGAGGACCGCGATCGAGGCCCTTCTCACAACACTTCTTCTCTTCGATCCAGTGCGGTGCCAACAGCTTCTCGCCGCCCAAGATCGCTTTCTCATGGCGACTGTCGCAAAGCGCCTCGATGCGCTGATCACGCCCGCCTTGAACGCGGCTCGCCAGGAACGGAAGTCGGCTGCCATCGCGGCAGCGTCGGCAGACTCGTACCTCAATGCTGAGGTCGCCCCAGAATCCAGGTCGCCACGTGGTGTCGACGAAAACGCGGCCATGTCAGCCGCTGCGGCGTCGTTTTCTGTGTCCCCCGTAGGGGTGACAAGCAGTATATGTCTGGCGGACTTCGCACGCATCATTTCGCACGCGCATGGCGCACCGCCAACGTGCCGGGTGAACCTGATGGAGTACCTGCTGTGCGTCCTGCGTCATCCTTCCACCTTCACAGCTGAGGAGAGGCGCTGCTTGCCGGCCATCATGTCTGCCGTGCGAAGTCGGAATCTATGTCGGTTGAGCTCGGTGCCGGATTACATTTTGAAGTTCTCGGCCACGATGGAATTCGATGTTCTCGCGGAGGTGCTCTGCTACACGAGACGCACATCCCAGTACCGTGAACGCATTCACCAGATGCTGTGTCATTGCTTTCAGCGTGACGACGGCGCCGACGACTTGCCAGAGCCAAAGCTGGCCCCTCATGTAGCACTGTCGCTGCTACTGAGCTTCGGGTTGCAGTTGCCGTGGACGCTGTGTCGACCGCTCCTCTTGTGCAACCTGGCCGTGGCACCGGAGGTGCTCACCAAGATGCAGACGACAGCGGGGGAGGGCGGAGCGAACAGCGTTGCTGTGCAGAGCGCGGACAAACCCCCATCCGCGAAGGTGCCCCTCTCACTCGACTTGTGTGCTATCTTTTATTTTTTAGCGAAGTGCCACCAGTCTCTGGATTCTGGCGGCCATTCTGCAGAGGCGGCACCAGAGGTACGAGCCGAGATACTCCAGCTGACCAGAGCGCTCGTCTGCTCTATTGACTGGAAAGGGTGCACCGAGAAAAGCCTCACCGAATCGACCCGGAGTAAAGGGAACTACACGATGATCAGCGTCGCGACAATAAGCGCGCTGAGCGCGTACGTGGAGGGCCGTCTCACTCACCAATACCTCTCAGCCGACGATGCCATGGACGAAAATGTGCTTTTCAACGTGTTCGTGCTCCCTATCGTGAGGGTTCGAACCCATCAGCGAATCAAGATAGAGTCGCTTCCGGTGCTGGCGAAGACCGTGCGGCTTTTGACGACGGACGAGCTGAAGCGGCGCTTGGTAACGCACATGATCCGCCTCACCAGCGAGGGGTCCTTCTACAACTTTTTTGCCTTTGTGCGCTTCGTTGCCCCTTTAGCGATCGAGTTCAAGGTGGCCACGACGGAGCACACGGCGCTCGTCTTTCGCCAGCGCACCCTGTCCATCCGTGGAGCGGCAGGGCGCATACTGCGGCATGCGAACGCGCTGAAAGTGCACACCACAATGCTGCTTCGTACCGTGCGCTACGTGCTCGCGATTGGGGCGCTCGATGGCGGTAACGCTGCCGTCAGCGCCGCCCGTCGCGAAACGGTGCGGGTGTGGTTTGAGAACTACCTGCATCGTCTGGCGGCTGCCGAGAAGACCAGCAAAAACAGTCTGCCGGCGGCGGACAGTGTCACCGAAGCGGCAGAGCCCCCACACCCAGGCGGGACAACTGATGTGGAGACGATCGCAGAAGAAGAGCAGCCCACTGCAGAGGATGAGGGCGCGCCGGCTGCTGGCAAGAGCAACGAGGACGACTTCGAGGACGGGGACAATGCACCAGATGAGCAAAAGGTGGACGCTGACGATGCCGACATCGCCCACGACGCCGCCTTCGCGACCCCCGTGACGGACGCGGACGTGGAAGAAGTATTGAGCCTCATGCTGCGCGTGGGATGCAGGCAGCCGTATCGCGTCATGCTTCCTATTGCTCGCCGGATGGCGGAGCGGACGCCGATCATAGCGGAGGACATAGTGTCGTCGAGTTGGTGTACACCGGCCCCGGCTGGGGCCGCGGACGGGAACGCGAAGGTGAGCACGCAGACCTCCACGTGGGCTGCGCACGCCATGAATGGCGGCTCCATCGCCGCCACAGACGAAGACGACGAGTGCTTGGGGCTGCTCAACGTGTCTCCACTCGCCGCGCACTTTGTCTACTCCGTTCGCATGGACTTCTCCATCGAACTCCCCGCGCTGTTTCCTGCCTTCTTGAGGGCACTTCTGGCCAGCTGTGACATCCGCATCTTCCACCACGTCGTTTTCGCGTTTCTGATGGCCGTCAAGAGGCGTCGCACGGTGCCGGTCTTGAGTGAGGACCTCCAGATCGGCATCATCGCCTTTGCCACCTTGCAGCGTCGCCTCGCCATGGGGCAAATCGAGGACAGCCAGGAGCGAAGCGCCGCCGTTTCGAAGTCGATCGCCAGCTTCTTAAACCACCTCGCCCTTGCGTTGCCACACCTCCGTGCGGCACAGCTAAAATTCCTGTCGGCCTACGTCCGCCGCGGTGACGCCAGCGCCGGGACATCGAACGAGCCGACTTTGACCCAACTCGACTGCGCGACAAGTCTGTCAATGGAGCTGCAGGGCGTTGCGCCGCAAGCGAACGTGGAGCCAGACGACGAGGACGACGCCTCGGACGAAAAGGATGGCTTTGAGAGTCACGTAGCTACCCACGCCAAGCTAGAGACCTGCCTCCTCCAGCTCATCCCGTATCTTGAGGCAGCCGAGTTGAAGCAGCTCGGCCTCGCCCATATGCAGAGGCTCTCCGTCTTTTTCCCTCACGTGTCTGCATTTGTGGTGCAGCAGCTGCAGCCGCAGCTGAGCGACTTCAGCCAGCGCGAGCTGCTGCAGCTAGTCGCGCAGTACCCTGGCGGCGCCGCTGAGGTGCTGACGTTGCTTTCCACAACAGACATGCGTGCCACCGTCGATCTCAACGACTACGTCACGATCGCGAAGAGGCTGCCGATGCAGATCAGCGAGGCTATTGTTTCGGCACACTTGCCGCACATGACCATCGCCTGGGTCGCACGCGTGCTCTCCGCGCTTGCAGTGCGTCATGAAGATGTGCCTCTGCCGCTGCTGCGGAGTTTGCTGGATCGGGTATCGGCGGTGGCCGAGGACACCAGTGAGTCAGACAAGAGCTTGCTCATGATGATACTGCAGGGGTATCTCTTCTTCCGCACTGATCGCGGCAGCCTGGCGGAGCTGCGACCTGAAAGGAAACCAGCGACTGGAGAGAGCAGCGTTTCGGTCATCGACGACCTGCTCTGGGCGTTGACGTCGACGACACACATAGTTGGGGAGGCAGAGCAGCACGAGCGTCGTGAGCTCATTCGAGCCTGCTGCGACCGCCTTCTCTCTCTTGAGCACATCTTCACCCTCGAGGAGCTGCGCAGATTTCTCGTATCATATCCGACCTCCCTGCACCGGATGCGGGAGCAGGGTGTTGTGACGAAGGTCGAGCAGCAGCTCCTGCCCAACATTCTGGCGACGACACCGCTCCCGTGGCGCGAGCTGGCGGCGCTGGTGCATCTGCTCGCTGATCACCGCGTCCTCCTGCCATCCACCGTGGCTATCATTCTCGAGTCTGTCTTCACTGAGGCGCAGCTTGCCAGTCTGCACGAGGCGGTCGTGATGACCTCGGACAGCGATATTGTTTCCACCTTGGTGGCACTCCTGCGCATTGCGACGAAGTGCGCCGAGGTAACGGCACCAGGATATCCGCCGTTCCCTCTTCTACAGGTCACGGAGCTGGTGCTGAGCATCTTTAACGGCGTACAGCACTGGCTAGCCGCCGTCGCAGAGCTGGCCATAGCCACCACCTCGTCTCTGTCAGCGGCAGAGGAGACAGCAAGCCGGCACGTATGCCGGATGCTTCTGAACCGCAGCAGTGATCTGAACCCGAGCGAGTTTGCGCGACTGGTGCACGGCATCAGCCGCTTGAAGGCGTGGGATCTGATGGTGCCGAAGTCGAAACCGAGTCCGTCCGACGCTTTCACTCCGGCCGTTGCCGCCGCAGACGTGACCGTTACCTTCGAACGAACACTAGCGTTGTGCTACGAGCGTGCCGACGCACACAGCCGCTGCGTTCTCCTCAAGGCCATCGCCATGGACACGGCCGTGCTGCGCCGCTTCGAGGCCGTCGTCTTTGCACCTATTCAAACCAATATCCCGCTGCTTCCGTCCGAGGACCTTGAACTTGTCCTCACCGCTGCGCTGCAGGTCAGCAACGAGGCGATCGTGGAGCCCGTGTTGGACGCCATCGACACTCGCATGCTGCCTATGCTTGATCAGTGCCGTCGCAGCGCCATCGTGCGTCTCGTGCAGTGCCACGCGCACTTCAACATCAACGACGAGATCGTTGTGACGGCAGCGCTTCAGGCTCTCGAGCGCCAGGCCAGCACCGAGGTGAAGCTTGACGTGCCTCAGCTGCTTAGCGTGTTGCAGGCCGTTGCCAGCCTGACCGTGTCGCAGGTGCCGGAGCGACTTCTTGTTCTGTGCTTTCAGCGGCTGGAGAAGATGGCGGCGTCGCTGACACCGCTTCAGCAGTATCAGGTGGGTCGGCTAATCCTCGACTTGGAGATGGGCTACAGTAGTAGTGTGAGTGCCTTGGTGCTCCATATACTCGACAGCCGAGACGGCGCACGGGGACATAAGCAGTTCCAGGCCATGACGGAGGAGCTGTGTGACGCGTTCGAGGTCGAGCTGCCGACTCAGCTGCGTGCGTCTCGCCAGCGGAAGGTGAGGAGCAAGCGGCGTGTCATAGATTTTTGGTCTGCCCAACGCAAGGTGAAGCAGGAGGCCATGCTGCATCGCTGCTAGTAGTCACCGCACCTACTTGCAAGGCTCGCGGCGAATCCTGTGTGTGTGTGTGTGTGCGTGGACGGGGGCGGAGGCGCAGACAGAGGATCAGGCAAGCGGGTGCTTCATTCCATCGGCGAAGTGCGGCAAGAAGAGGGCGGACAGATTTTGTTCTCCATGTGTCATCCGTCTTTTGTTGTTCACAAAACATGAAAAAGAAAACGGCTTTCGCCCGTCACAGAGACGTAATAGCTGAAGTCGAGATGCCCAAGCGACAGGTAAGCAGAATTGCACACCGCGGAGTCTCGCTGAACGCACGCAGGCACACAGCTGCTTTGGCCTCGTGTCTGTGCGTATTCTAGAGAACAATCACTCCTCCATGTTACTCTCTGTCGTAGCACATCGGGTCTTGGTGTCACATGGTCGCGTGCACACGGCTGCGGAGGACGCAGAAGGTAGCGAAACAGAAGACAGAAACAGCCAGCAACTCTCATCCACGTACGTCTTTCCTTCGCCGGGGCCGCTCTACTGACTGCGACATCGGCGCCCTACACGTTGCCGCAACTCGTGTAACTCTCTCCGTCTCACATTATGCCACGTTGCTCGAAGGCAGTGTCATTTGTGTGTGCTTCGGCTTCCGCTTGGCTGCCGCTGCAGCAACAAACCAACTGGCCTCCTCACGGCTCTATAGGGTGCCGTTTGCTCCGTTGACCAGCGGACTCACAAACGAAAAGGTTTTGCTGCGGTGGAGTGTCGCGATGTCGCGCAAGGACGCCGAACGCAAGCTGACGGAAGATGACTGTCTCACCTCCTCGCAGCAGTACGATCCCCAACTCATCTTTTACGTGCCCTTACGGCGCAAAGGGTATCAGGCGATCGACGCCAGCGCCTTTGTCCGCTGCGGCGGGTTGCGCGTCGTAGACATATCGGGAAACAGGCTCAGCACGTTGTCAGGGCTGGAAAGTGTCGCACCACAGCTCACGTTCCTCAACGCAGCCGAGAACAGCCTTCACGACATTGGCGCGCTCGTTACATGCGCGGCGCTGGAGCGATGCATGCTGGAGGGCAACAAGCTTGCCTCGGTCGACTCCCTTCAACCACTTGTGTCCCTCCCCTGCCTCGCTGAACTGGTCTTGCAGCGACACGTGCCTTTGGACGACGCTGCCATAGGCTCGGGGAGTCCTGAGCAGAGCTCTGACAAGCTCCTACTGCTGGACAACCCGGTTTGCCGCGACGCTGTGGCGTATAGAGAGCACTTCCTCGCTAAGATGTCCCATGTGCGTTGGGTAGACGGTGTGTCGACCTATCTGCGTGCGAGCTCCCTCGCTGAGAGCACCACCACAGAGTCGCACGACGCCAAAGAAAACTCCACCAAGGCAATCGTGGACGCCGCCATTCGATCTTTTCAGTCTATCCGCGTGCAGATGACAGCCACTGTGAGTGAGGAAACGACGCTGCGACACCAACTTGAGCGCGCTGCAGATCGATGTAAACCAAGTACGGTGACCGTCGCAGCACGCACGCCATAGCGCCAGTCCAAGACGAGGGCCGCGGAGGCGGGGAGGAAGCGCGTGACTGGTGTTCTCTTTGCGAACTCACTCATCCCTTGGCGCTCGTGAGCCTGGTGCCCGCTACCTCTGCCTGTGAATAGGCGTCTGCCTTGTACCGAAAGGCAACAAAAGGTGGACGGACTTCTCTCGTTACCATGTAGCCCGACACGGCGTGCCAAAGGACTGCTGCGCGGGTGTGCCGCAGGGGAGGGGGGGGGGAGGGCAAAGCGCATGTTTTCCTCGGATGGTTCGCCGGCCAAGAGAGGTGGGCGAGCTCGGGTCATGGGCCAAAAACAGCAATGAGCCACTCGCTTGCTTTGAGGCACTTCTGTACACAGCTGTGCTGCCTCCTTACCAGACTCCCTACCTGCGTGCACTGCAGTGTGCAGTGAGCCTCTGTGAAAGTGTTGCTTCCTAGAAAAGGGAGGAGGGACAGAGGCAGAAATGGTCTCTGTGTTATCGAGGCCTCCTTCTTTGCCTTTTTGTTTCATCTGTCTAGCACTCTGGTGTCGACGACAGGCGCACGTCACCGTTACACGCGCATATGCGACGCTGTGTCATGACTGCTTCCCCGCACTCTCAGCCATACACACCACACACACACACTCCTCCCCCTCCTCCTCTCTACTCATGCTTTCGCGCACCCGACCAAACAACGAAAAGCGAAAGCGGGGCACTGCAGCTGACAACGAAAGGACAGTCGACGAGCGCACCGCCATCCCTGGTGCACACACACACACACACACACGTGAAGGAGGTCGTGTCCACGGTGCCCCAACCGCTCCTTCTTCCCTTCTCGGCCCATACAGATACGCATCTTTCAGCACACCCGGATCCGAAGTTGTGAGGTCGAATGAGCTCTTCAGATCTCATCAAGGAGGACGACTACGTCTTCATCAGCGGCAGAGGGTTGAACAAGATTGTGCAAATCAAAAAGGATGTCACGGTGCGCCTCGGGCGATCTGGTGCAGCACTCGCCACGACGCTGATTGGCATACGCTACGGTGGCGTGTGCCACCTCGACCACGCTCGAAAGAAGTTCGTGGAGAGCGACGAGTACCCGGATCTGGACATCACCGAGGTCGGGGATGGCGAGGAGGTGAAGGACAATCGCGACTTGGTAGATGACAACACGAATCAGCAACTCTCGAACGACGAGGTAGCAGCGATTCGTCGCGATAAAGGCCTCGACGAGCTCCTCCAAGCGCTAGTGGAAAAGAGTGCCAGCTACCGCACGAAAACTAACTTCGCGCAGGAGAAGTACCTCAAAAAGAAGCAAAAGAAGTACGGCACCCTCTTCAAGGTGGAGCGTGTGACCGTCGACAACCTGGCGGAGCTCCACGTCCCCACCATCAATCCGTCGGACAACACGTCTGAAGACGCGCGGTGCCTTCGACTGCGCGCCGACACGGTGGCTCTGATTCTACATCACAGCGACGTGCACCACAACAGCCGTGTTATTCTGTACGAGAAGACGAACGGTGTGCTGCCGGCAAGCCTACTCACGCGCATGTCGGACGAGGGCCGCATCTTCCAGATCCTTGACAAGAACGCGCAGCCGAGCCCGACGACTGCCGTCAAGGTGCTGAAGCTCCCACTCGTCAAGGAGCGGTGGAAGGCGGTGCCCCGCAACCGTGGATTTCTGGAGGGGTTGGAAGAACCGGACAAGGACTCGGCGAGGGACACCGCTGAGGCGGCTGAGAAGAACGCCGCCGGCGCTGCCGCAGGGAAGGGGCTGCAGCGTCAAGACATCTGTGCTAGCTCGACGCAGTGGGTGAAGGGGCTCGAGGCGCGGCAGCTCCTGCTCGAGAGTTCGGCGGATTCCCTTGTCATCTGCGACGACGAGGCGCCGCAACGCGCCGTGGCGGACCTGCTCCCCTTCCTGGCGTTTGGTGGCCACATTGTTGTCTACAGCCCCTTCCTTGAGGACCTCACCGGCATCTTTCTCGCGCTGCGCGACGACTGTGTGAACCTTCAAATATCCGAAACGTGGTACCGCCATCACCAAGTGCTACCAAAGCGCACCCACCCTACCGTGAACATGAGCACAGCGGCCGGGTATCTTCTTACGGCGATCAAGGTGTGCCGGAACCCAGCGGCACCGCGGTTGACTGCGGCGGTAACGGCACCTGCGCTATCAGCCACGACGCACGCAGGTCACAAGAGGTCAGCTACCGAGGAGCTCAACGGCATGGCTTCGAAGAAGTCTGCGACCAGGGAAGCCTCGGACGAAGGAAACGCCAACTGAATCGAGTCGCCACGCGTGCTCTCCTGCTGCGCGCCGCACGCCCCATGCGCCTCCCTCGCTCTGTGTGCCTCTGCCAGTCAGTGTGCGTTGGCGTTCGTGTGTGCGCCTGTGTCTGTTTAGCAATCTAGTAAGTCGATTAAGCAAGACAAGAATCTGAGAACACGTCAAACGGAAAGAAAGAATACCAGCCAGCGACACCGCGCGAGCACGCTCTGGCAGCACTGTTTCCCATCGTGCGCCCCGTCCCCTTCTCCCTTTTCTCTTCCCCTATCCCATGCCAGGAATGTGGGTATAGATATGTTTCTGCCTGTCTGCCGTCTTTTAGCGTTTTTGTGCGTCGTTTGGACGCATGTCGACGTTTGTGCGCGTGCAGGGCGTGGCACCTCCTCCGGTGTTTCATGCTCATATGATACCCCATCTTCGTTGTGAACCTCAACCATCTCATCTCTTTCCACTCTTTCGATGGGCTGTCCTTGGAACCGTGCCAACGCACACATACACACTCACACGCACAAACACCGCCGATCATTTGAATAAACCCGTTCGGGAGCTCCGCAGTCGTTTTACAGTCTCCCATTGTTTTTTCTCCCACACACAAGCCCACATTTTTTTCGATCGTCGGCAAATCTCAATCTGTTTTCAACAAGCTCTATCTGCACCCCACCCTATCCCACCTTCCCTCTCCGGCCGTCATCATGATCTACGATACCAACTCCGCGCAGTACCAACAGTTTCTTAGGTCCAGCGGCCGCCGTCGCGATGACTACGGAAAGTCCAAGACGGCCATCGTGAACAAGCAGACTGCCAAGCCGGCAGGCGCGGCCAGCACTGGTCTGTAGAGAGCGCTATCTCTCTTTCTCACCGCCGCCAGAGCTACGATGTGCTGAGCCGTGCAGCCGATCCTGCACCGCCTCTCCTCTGCTGCGGCGTGTGCCCGGTATCCGGTGGACTGTGCGAGGCGTAGGTGCAGTGGCCTTTTGTGCGCACTCCCCGAGCACCGCTCACCAGCGCCACTTGTTCTTCGTCGCTGGTGAAAGTGGTGGCCAAGGCAAAGTAGTCCAGCTCTGCGAGCGTTAATGTTCGTGTTCTCGTTGTCCGTGATGTGGCGTTTCTTCGTCGGTTCATGTTTTTTTTTTTTTTTAGCGCGCGCGTGTGTGTGTGTGTATGTGCGTACTTGTTGTTGTGTTACGCATCCCGGCTCCATCCGCCCTCTGCGTATTCTCTAGCGGATCCAGGGAAGGGGGCGGGCCTTAACTGATTATCCCTCCCTCTCTCCGTCCGGGTCTGCATCTGATCGCGATTGTGTGAGTGCGCGTGCGAGTGATGCGTAGGCGACGGTGGCAGAGCGAGAGTGTGTGTAATATTTAACCGAAAGACAGGCCGATAAATGTTGGAGGGACTCGTTAAACACGAAAACGCGCGCAAAGGGCGCCGTGCCAGTCACGCCTTGTGCCAAGCTGGCGCACCGCAACGGTCCACGTTCGTTTGTGCGTGTAGGCATACAGCCGAATGAGGCTGTGGAACGAGGCCAGGTGAAGGGCTGCGGCTATGCTGCGGCACCCTAATGTGCACGGGCGATGGCGTTTGCTGGCTTCTGTGGGAGCCCGACTCCCTCTTGTGGGGCCACCTTTGCGGTTTGCGCCAGAGGTGTTGCGGCCTTTCTTTTCCTGCCCTCTGCCATTCTTTGCGGCCGCTCAAACGCATTGGGAGGTGCACATCAGCCGGCTGTTTCACTCACGGGCGGCCCGCGCCCAGCAGTGCCCTGACTTTTCACTCTTCCTTTCTCTCGACATGGATGAACGCCCCACGGGGTCCCTGCAGCACTCGGCCTCTGCTCAACACCGCTCGTGACTCTCTCTCTCTCTCTCTGTTTCCATTGTTTCCACTGTTTCTTCTGCAGTGTCCCCACCCCTCGCTCCCGTCCCCTGCTGACACGTACATACGCAACTTCACCGAGGCGTTCTTAGCGCCCCTACCTCCGCCTCCGCGTGGACCCTCGTTGGTTGTATGCAGCAGACTACATGCACAGCGCCCCAGTTTCAAACGGTAACAGTTCCAGCGAAATTGAGAGAGGGGCGCACGTAGTAGGCGAACATGAAGCGCTTTTTCTCTTCGCTCTACGAGGGCACAGGCATCATCAAGGACCCGGGGCAGCGGAGCATCGCCAGCCGCGTCACTGTTTTGGCTGTGGAGGGGGTGGCTGTCTTCACAGTGCTAGGCACGCTCGGCGTCGACACCTCGCCCCTTATTGCTGCTGCGGGAGTCACCGGCGCGACAATCGGTTTTGCGTGCAAAGACTTCGGAGCGAACTTCGTCGCCAGCATCGCCCTTTCCGGCCAACGAGCGCTGCGCACGGGCAACAAGGTCTCGATCGGTGTTGGTCCCAACATCGTCTCCGGCACCGTTGTAGACTGGGACACGCGCTACATCTACCTCCGAAACGAGGAGAGGGCCGTAGTATGTGTACCGAACAATGTGGTGCTCAACTCTGTCGTCGTGTGGAAGGATCCGGATACGAGGGCTCCGCTGACAGCGGAGGGTGCGGCTCAGGGAAACGACAGCAAGGAGTGGACTGCAGCCGCCAGCGCAGCTAAGCCGCCCAAGAAGTAGCGCGGTAGTCGCCTTGGCTTTCACAACCCCCATTCTCCGTTTCTCTCTCTTTTTTCCACCACCCCGCTCTGGCAGTGCGTGTGGTGAGGCGCGGATGCACACCCCCAGCAAGATATACGACATCGTCTATGCGCTGCCTCCTTCTCTCTGGTGTTCTCGAATGCGCGGATGAGAAACTCTCTGCCAGGACCATCTGCAGCCCTCACGATGTGCCTAGTATAGGTGGGGGGGGGGCGGGGATACCAGCACCTCGACCTATCTTTGTGCAGTGCTGATCTCCTATATACTGGCCTTTCCCACACCCCTCGCCCTTTTGCGCCTCTTCTCTGCAGCTGCGCCCTGCACGCTTCGACGCGCCCGATCGCTGAGAGAAACTGTGAATTAGTGTGAAGCTGTCCTCTTCCGTTTGCCGTCGGCTCTCGTTTTCTGTGGCGGAGTCACGGCGGTGGCTCACTAAGACACACGCCGTCACAGGAAGGTCGTCGGCCGTAGGCGAGAGACGCGAAAAGAACGCAGCCGTTTTTCCAAGGAAGAGGCTCTCTTCTCTCCACGTTCTGCGGAACCGCTACTCCGCCCTCCTGGCCAGGTTTGCATCCACCAACGCACCTCCCTCACGCGCGTTAGCGCGTGACGCGTGCTCTCGACCTTCCTCCTCTTCTCCTATTCCCTTTCTGTCCCTGCCGTGCTCTGCTCATCTCCTCCGTGCATCGGACGATTGGTTGTCTAGCTGCTGCCAAGGCCCCTGGGGAGCGCCTCGATCGCCTTGTAGCCTCGCGGAACATCACAGCAGTGCCGCGACCGTACTCGCCCATCGGCTTCTTCTTTTTGTTATTCGTGCCTTGTGGAGCAGGTCTGCCCCCTCCTCCCTACGTTGCCTCTTCTGGTGCCGTTTTTCGTTGGTGGTGGTGCTCTCCTCTTTTTTGTTTTGCTCGACGCTCCGCTCTTCGTTCCGTTGACGAGCGCCATGCGTACCGGATGGCCGCCAAGACCCCTCTCGAGCTGACCAGCGTGGGCAGAGTCCCCCCGCGCGAGGGTGGGCTCTCGTCGCGTGTGGTGCCGTCGGTGGCGGAGGTGCTCCCGGGACTGTATTTGATTGCAACGATTGTGCGGGCAAAGAATCGGTGTCTGCTGGAGCTGCTGCAACCGACGGCGACGTCTTCCGACGCAGTCTCGCGCTCGTCTGAGTTAACGCACAGCGACGTGCTGCAACGACGCTTGTCGGAGTCTTTGGAGAGCTCCGCAAGACAGGCATCCGCAGTGAATGTACCAGCGACGCTCACGTCTGGCTTTCGAGTGCCGCGAGTCATCCAACTCGTCGCCGAGGATGAGGGGATTATTGAAACCGTTGCCCTCGTTCGAGAGCCGCTTGGCTTGGCGTTCTCATCCGCTCTCGAGGGACAAGAGGGCAGCGCTACGCGGACGAGCGCCGGAGACGGCTCGTCGCCTACATCGATCCACCACGTGCATGTGCACTTTTTCATCGGCACTTCTAACGGAACGGTCCTCGTAGGAAACGCGTTGCGCGGCACCATCCTGGCCGTCGTGCAGTTTCAGTACCATCATCGCTTCGATGATGAGCGGCGGGGCGATCGACTCACCACAACCTCCAACAGCCGCACAGGTGAATGTCGCGATGACCCGGCGGCAGGATGCCCGACGCACGAAAAGGGCACCGCTGTGAACCAGTCGGTGGTGAAGTTTGTGGTGCGCCAGCGGTCCGACGCGCTGCTGTGGAATCCGTCTCTTCCCTTCTCACAACTGTCGGCGGGCGCGGGGTCGATACGGGGTAGTGGCCGCTCCGCGAAAGCCAGCGATTCCCCCGCATCTCCAACAGCGGACTCGCGCGTCGTCAGCGTCTTTGTTGTGCACAGTGGCGGCAAGGTAGTCGAGCTCTCCCGCGCCGCACTAGACGTGTTTGTGCGCGTCTCCGTCAATCGTCTGGACGGTCGTCGCCCGCATCTCATATTAGAGTGGTCACCGGAGACGTCCACCACCGCCTTCCCAGTCGCCGGACCTGCCAGCGATTTTGCTGCACACGTCGACTATGTGTCGGTGTTGGCGCCGTCGCCGGCCTCGTACTCGACTATCGAGAGCCGCACCGCGTCCACCAAGTCGGCGACGGCAGAGTCGACCACCTTCTCCATTGTCGATGCCGACATCGTCAGAGAGCCTTCCGGCGCCGGAGCGTCGCCGTTGCTGTCTCCCCTTGAAGCGCAGCGCGGCTTCTCCGATGTGCTTCTTGTCGGTGGCACAAGCCCGCTCTTCTCGTCGTTTCGCCTGCAGCTTCCGCCCTCGCGCTTCTCGGCATCGAACACGGTTGCGGCTGTCAAGCACATGGTAACTGGTGTGGCTCGCTCGCTGTGGTCCAAAGCTATCGGCACGTCGAAGACAGTGGCCCGCCCACCGCACCTCAAAAAAGTCGCTGCACTGCGCACGCACGCGCTTTTGCAAGCCGACGCGAAATGCACTGCGCTTCAGGTGGACCCCACGCAGCAATGGACGGCGCTCGCGATTGAGGGTGGCGGCCGCATCTATGTGGCCGATGTGCAGAGCGGCATCGTGGCTACAGTGCTGAAGGGCTGTCGCGCTGCGCAGTTTACATGGTGGTGGACGGAGCTCGCCGGTGGCAGGCCTGCCTTGTTGCTCGTCGTGTACCTGCCGCTCCGCCGCGCCGTTGAGGTGTACACGACGCGGACGTGGCAGCGCCTCGCCGCACGACACGTGCCGAAGGGGAGTGTGCTGCTGCGATGCTGTGGGGCGCCATGTGAAGCAATGCGAAGCACGTCAGACTCCCACGGACGAGACTGCTCGACTGCTGCGTGTGATGGCAACGGCACTGCCCCGCTGTTCATGGACCCTGCCGGAAACGTGTTCCGTGTGGGTATACAGTGGGTGCTCGACAATACACAGGCAAGCCTCGCTCGCCTGGGCTCCACACAGCCCGCATCGCGGAGTGGAGGCGCGGGAGCAGCGTGTCCCGCCAGTGAGACGTGTGCGTTGAGCACGTCGGTGCTGCGGGGTTGCAAGACCCCTGATGATTTTCTTGAACTTGCCCTGAAGCTGCCCTTGCCATGCCCACGCGTCCAGCGACTGGCCTCCGCGGGAGGAGGATGCAGTGTTCCCGGAGGCGATGAGGTGCGCAGCTACCTAAAGGAGCTGGCCGTGCTCTGCGAGACAGTCCAGCGTCGATTTGCGCCAGGGTACGCGGAGATCGCCGTGATACCGATCCCGAGCGCCGTGCAGGACGTTCTGGGCGGCGCGGTGACGGCAGTGCCGCGCGGCGTGACCGCGGCGCAGTGCCTCCACTACGTTCAACTGTATGCGAGCCTGGTGGAGAACTACCAGCGCCTCTCCACCTGCAAAGACGTCGCTGCGACCCTCTACTTCGACCCGCACCAGTGGACCTCGCCCCTGGTGACTCCGGACCTGTGGAAGGTGACGTTCTGCATCGCAGCACATCCCGCCGTAGCTGCCTTTGTGAAAACCATGGACGCTTATGTCGCTGCAGCCCTCGCAGCGCACCCCGCCGAACTGCACATCTACAAGAAGCACGTCTCCACGTACCTGCAGCAGGCAATGCGTGGCCCCCCTCGTGCATCTGCTACAGCGGGGCCAGGCAGCGCATGCCCTGCGGCACGGGAGCTGCTGACAACCAGAGCGGCGCCGTGCTTGGCCGACCCCTCCAGCTTCATACCCCTTCCTGCATTTCTGCGCTGCTTCTACGTCGGGTCGATACACCCCACTTTTCTGCGCGGTGCCATTGAGAGCGCCGAAGACGCTGACGGCAGCGTCAGCATTCTCGGCCCCTTATCCGACCTCGTCTTTGGGGTTTGGGGTGTGGACAGCTTTCTCGCGCAGCTTCCCGCGCTCCGACAGGTTGGCTGCGCAGACAGCGATATCGCGCACATCACTGTCACTTGGGTGGCGCGTCAAGCCGGCCGCGACCTGGCCGCGTTGCTGTCCACCACCACAGTAGGATGCCTCGCCGCAACGTTGCTCAGCTTCCCTGACGACCACTTCGCGGCGGCATTGGCACGGGCACCGATCCCGTTTGTCTCCGTCAATGGCGATTTGGCGGCTCGCGCGGCGGTGGACAGCGTGACGGGCCTGCTGTGGTGCTGTGCAGTACGGATGGCGCTGCGACAACGGACGTCATCCTTCGCCCAAAGCGAGCTGCTGCTGCGCCGCGTGCGGCAGCTACTTCAGCTGTGGCATAGTCTCTCAAAGTGCTCACCTCCGCCGACCACCCCCGAGTCCACGGATGCGGATCCGAGGCCGAGCGGCAGCGCCGCCTCAGAGAACGCGGTGGCCTTGCATCTCCGCCTGAGCGGCATCGATCCGTCCTGCTTGCCGACCGCAGAGGCTGCCGGTCGTACGTGCGACAGCGGTGGACGAAAGGTGACCGCGACAAGTATGGTTGCCTGCTCTGAGGGGGACGTCATAGAGGTGTATTTGCAGCGCAACGGCATCACAGCCACGCTCCTGGACGGCTTCGCGGTGCCACGAGCGGACGCGGACGCGGTCGCCGCCCGTCTTTTCCCGCTCCTTTCCGCCTTTGTCTCACTACTCGGCGAAGCGGGGTACGCTAGCGAGCCAGACGCCGTTGTCGTCCCGTCGTTGGCGTGGATCGACGGGCACCAGTGGGATGTGGAGGGGTTTCGCAACGCGGCACTACGGCCAATCGAGCAGCTCTGGCAGCAGCTGAGCTCGACGTCCGCAAAGGACGGCACTGGCGCGCCCTTGAGTAGCAGCACGTCGGCCGTGTACGCGTCCTGCCTCATTCTTGTAACCATGAGCGTCCTGCAGCACGCCTTGCGCCCTCTCACCAGCTTAGATTTTTTTTTCTGGGAAACCGACGCCGTCCCTGATGGAAATTTCTTTCCTGTCGACGGAATCCCATCCGGTCTCGTGCTGTCCGGCAGCCGCACCACTCGCGACTACCTGAACAGTGTGCAGCGACTCTCGAGTCTGCTGGAGGGCATGCTGCTGCGCGTCGTCGCGCCGCTCGAGAACGCCGAGCGGGCTCTCCTCATTCAGCAGATCAGCCTTGCCTTGGCAGCGGACGACGCGCTCCTCTTCCCGCTCGTGCCAAAGTTTCTGCGTGTGCGGCTGACGATTTGGATGCAGGTGCTGGCCCAGACCCCGCGCGCCCCGCTGCGGCGGACGCAGCGAGTGCGTCGGCTGGTGGAGCTGATCCTCTTCTTTTCCGAGGTGTCCTCCTTGACAATGGGCGGTGTGCCGCTGACGCAGCTGCAGTCTTACCTCTCCATTCCGTGGAGGGTCCTGCTCGGTGGTCCCAGCAGACGGGTGCAGCTTCAGCTTCTCCCAACCGTGGCCCTCACGGACAGGGCGTCGCTGACAGCCTGTCGTGCCTCCCCCGCGGCCACCGCCTCGCTAACCACGCGGCGCGCCGACCCCGTGCTTTCGCCGTACGCGGCGGAGGAGGAGGATACGCACAGTGCCCCGCTGAACGCGCGGGCGGCGGCAACGGTGCTTCGACGGTTTCTGGCCGCTGGAGGCGTCTTGCACGCGAAGCAGCGTGGGGCGACCGCGATCCCCGCTGCAGGGCCAACGCCTTGCCTTGGTCTCATCGCCGAGGATACGCGTCGAGCCCTGGCGTCTCTAGCACAGTGCCTCGGCCTCCACGAGTCTTTCCCCGACATCGCCGATGTCGTGCTCATGGACTACGAGATCAAGCATCTGTTCCCCGTCGCGACTGTAGAACAGGAGATGTTGCTGTTGTCCTCCAAGGCGGCCGCGCCCCAGGTGGCGGCATCGATTCTGCAGTCATTTTTGGTTCTCATTCTCCAGTGCCTGTCGGCGCGGCGTAACGGGTATGGGCAGCGCGGCGACCGTGTCGCTTACGATGCCACTTCGAAACAGCTGTGTAGCATGGCACAGGCCGCCTCGGTGGAGTTGCGAACATGGCTGAAAGAACGCGAGGAAGAGATGACGGTGGCAGCGACGCCCGAGAGCAGGACAAAGAAGGGCGCAGCGGGTGGCAAAGAGTCCACATTGTCTGCCCTACGCGGCCCTTACGCGGTGCCGGCCGAGTCCGTCTTGGCTGATCCCGGGTGGGTGACATCAGCAGAACACCACGAGATGGGCCGCCTGGTGTCGTCCGTCCTCTCGACCGGGAAGGGAAGTGCGGCCAACAAAAACCTCTTCCACCTGCTCTTCACACTCTCGCAGTGGGCATGCGAAGGCCGCCTGTACCTCCCATCTGCTGCGCAGCGAGTGGCACACGAACTGCCGCTGATCGTTGAGAGGTGGGAGAAGCTGATTTGAGGCCGGGGCACGCGTGGAATCAAGCGCTGCTACGTGTTGCCTCATTGGGGTGTTTTTAGTTGCTGCGCCGACGTTGATGGCGGATTCCTTTACGCGTGTGTGTGTGTGTGTGTGTGTGTGTGTGTGTGCTCGATCGTCTCTTCTCCCTTGCCGTGTCTACCCCGTGTGCGCGCGTTGCGTACCGGAGCCCGGTTTGTTTAGCCCCGCGCTATTCGCGTAGGTATGTGCGCGCGCGAACCTGCTCCGACGCGGTGCGACTCAGCTCGTCGAGTGACAAACACCGGAGAGCACATTTTCTCTCTTGTCCCCTACCCCCCCCCCGCACACACACACACACACACACACTCAGTGCGTGGGCAAGGGCGAGTGCGCCTCCACAAGTAGCCCAACGGTGTGTGAGAGAGAGCCGCCGCTGGATGAACAAAGACCTGCTCCAGAGGAAAAGTACGCATCTCGTGACACATTTTTTTTGTCGTGCGTGCAGCAAAGTCTGTCGCCTCGCTGACTTTCCTTTTCTTCCGCTGCTTCCTCCTCCTCTGCTGACCTCCTTTCCGGGGTGTCCCATCCCTCCCGCCTTCTCGCTCCCTCCTTTCCGTTGCATTCTTGCTTTGACCCGATTCATCCTCGCTGGTGCGACCGCCCGTGCGCGCCGACGTCGCAGCGTAGGCGCGGAGGCTCCCCGACGGGTACAATGAACCTCGATCAACTGTCGCAGTTTCTTGCCACCGTGGTGCGCCGGCACACCGCACGCGAGGAGAGCATTGGCGCCAAACGTCGACTTGTGCCGCTATACCGCGGCGATACCGACGACGACGGCGCTCGGCCCCTCCCTGTCGCTTCGCTCAAGACGCTCTACACGGATTTCGAGGTACGTGAGCTGCCCGCCTTTTACGGCGATGGTGCTCCCCTTGTGCTCAAGCTAGGCGGCAGTGCCTCAACCAAGAGTGCAGATGATTCTGCGCGGAACGGCGCCATCGTCAGCTCCCTCAAGCGTCCTCGTGACGCGCAGGAGGGCCACGGTGAAACCGAAGTCGCGCCAAAGGTTGCGGAGGCCAGCGCGCCGGTACCGTGCAGCACCGTCGAGGAGGTGATCGGCCCCCTGATCAGCACCGAGGACCTTGCGAACCTGCGTACGGGACTGGCCGGTGCGGCCAAGTCGATTCCGCTGCCGAGTGTCACCGACAAGGCGAAGCGCGCCGCGCTTCACAAGGCCATCAAGGCGTGTCTCGGCGGCACGCACGTGAGCAACACGGTGGATGGTGTTGTGACCGTCGTCAAGGCAAACGCGGCCGACCGCCGGGAAGAACGTCGGCGCTCTCGCACCAACCGCCCGGAGCCGAAGTACCACCACTTCACGCTCTACAAGGAGAACACGGACAACAACCAAGCGCTGCGCATGCTCGCCCACCACCTGAAGGTCTCCTCGCGACAACTGCAGTTCTGCGGCACCAAGGACAAGCGGGCCGTCACGCTGCAGCGCGTCGCGGTACGCGGAACAACAGTGGAGCGGCTCATGACAATCAACAGTCGCGCCTTTGGAGCACACAACGTCATCAAGGTCTGCGGCTTCACGGAGGAAAAACACGGGTTGCGCCTCGGCGACGCTCTCGGGAACCACTTTCGTATCGTTCTCCGCATGTTCCCTGCCGCGCCGTTGGCCGCCGACAGCGAGACTTCCGTGTGCCACGCGCTTACGGCGCAGGACCTGCACGAGGTAGAGCGCGTCGTGCAAGAGGTGGGGGTCATAAACTACTTTGGCCCTCAGCGCTTCGGCACGACGTGCATATTGACCAGTGACGTCGGCGTTCAGTTCCTGCAGGGGCGCCTTCGCGAGGGCCTTCGCATGATCCTGGAGTCGAAAGCGCGCATGGTGCCGGAGATGCAGCGGGTGGTGGAGCTCTTTGACGCGAGCGACTACGCGGCAGCACTACAGACAGCGCCGTACTTTTGCTACCAGGAGCGTGACATCCTCAAACACCTGTCGACGAATCCGACCGACTACCTAGGCTCGCTGCAAACCATCTCACGTACCATGGGGATGATGTACTTTCACTCTGTGCAGAGTCTCGTATGGAACCTACTGGCCTCGTCGCGGCTGTCCGACAAGGGTCGAGCACACGCCGAGGTGGGTGATCTCGTGCTTGAATCCACGTATCAGGAGCGCGTGGCTTTCAGGGATGCGCAGCCAACGCCGAATTCCGACAACACCAAACTGCCGGCTACCCGTCGTCTGACAAGCGAAGACGACTGCGCGCGTTTCGGCCTCGAGGACGTCCTTCTTCCGGTCCCAGGGCCAGATCAAGATCTCGTGTACCCCTCCTCGATTGGCTGCACGCGAGACGACTATGACGCTGTGCTTGCGGCGCTGGGCATCGACTTTGCCTCGAAGGAGGCGCTGGCGCTGATGAAGGTGTTTCACTTCCACGGCACGTACCGCGCGCTGGGGGTGCGGCCCAAGGACTTCTCACTGCGCGCGGAGACAGTGGATGGCTGGCGAACCCCTGTGCTGAAGTCCGACTGGGAGAAACACTGCGACGTGGAAGGTATCGTGACACCGGCGCTCAGCAGCGCCGGCAACGCGGCATCGGCGCTGGAGCCGATGGGGCCGGTGCAAGTCGTGGTCGCCACCTTCTCACTGCCACCCGGTAGCTACGCGACGAGTGTGCTACGAGAGTTTTGCATTCCTACAACGGAGAACGGCCAAGGCAAAGACTTAGGGACGGAGGATGAGTAAAGCAGCTGTGGCGACACCCTGTCACACGATGGGTGGCAGGAGCGTCGCAACGGTGGTCGTCACCACCGACCCGCAAGCCGTTGCATTGTCACGCGCTCTTTGCGCCTCTGCCGTCTCTGTCGTTCCCTCTCACCGCTGTCACTGCCTCCTCTGACATATGTCATGTGATGGGGTCAACTTGTAAGTAAGACCCTAGAAGACTCTCTCGCGCTGCAGCATGTTTCTTTTTTTGTTTTGTCGTTGCCTCCTCTGGAGCTGCACCGGCGTCATGTGGGCGAGACACGCCTCCCCCCCCCCTTCTCCCTCCCTCCTGAAAAGGGGGACGCTCCAGCACGCGTGTGCGTGTCATACGATGACCGATTTGTGTTGAATGCGTCGGTCCCATTCGACGAACGCACCAGCGCTCTCTTTGATGGCGACGTGGCGGGGCAAACCCTTGAAACGCGCACCTCACTCATCCATCCCGTTATCCTTTCTCCGCTGCACTCTTTGCGTTTTCATTCATTCATGTGATGCACCGACCCCCACCCCCCCCCCTCTGCATACTTTTTTTTTCTCCAGTCTTTGTCGAGGGGCGGAGAAAGCGAGTAACAGACACCCCTCAGCAAGTCTCTGCTCACGGGGGTTGGCGCCCTTCTGTTATGAGTACTCGTATGGTTGTTTTTCTCTCTAGCAATCGCCTCCAGCAGCACGAAAGGAGGCCATTTTTCTTTACCATGTATATGGATATTCTTGAACAAGAGGTGGAGCACCTCAGTGCAGAGGTGATGCGGCTGCGCCTCATGGTGCACCGTGTGACACAGGCGATGGAGGCACCGCTACCCGATCCACACCACCACAGCAGCCATGTAGACCCACTGCAGGTGGCACTGCTTTCTAAAGCCACCAGCTCCGGTACCCCGAAAGACCTACAAGCTACCTTGGACTCGTACAAAGAGATACTATCGCTGGTGCAACTGCTTCTGGCGCAGCAGCAGCAGCAGCAGCAACGCAACGACGCTGAAGTCTCCCACGGCCGACGAAGACGACAGTCGTCACGCCACCGCGGCCATCCAAGCAGAAATCTCCGACCTGCCGCATCTCGCAGAGCCGGCTCATCTAGTTCTCGATCCAGCCCATGTGCCGCGTCATCAAGGAGCCGGTCACAGAGGTCCTCCGACGCCTCGCTTACCATATCCTCGTCGCACATTCACGGCAACAAGCCGACAAGCCTCCCGTCGCACAAGAATGCAGGACCAGCACGCACACCCTCGCCGTCTTTGACCACCACCTCCTCCTCCTCCTCGACGCCCGTGGTGATGAAAAAGGATGGCCACGAGAAGCGCACTGAGCCCGCAATGGCGCAGGGGCAAGATGACACCCTCTTCGCCGGCGAGCGAAGTACCAGCGCGGACCCCCTCCATGTGGCGCCAACACGAGAGGAGCCACCATCGGCAAACGCGACGGCGCCGACTCCCATAGCGACCTCTGTCGTGAGCCGCCTACGAGCGCAGCGGCAACAAGAAGCGCTAAACGAGCAGGAGAGCACCCCAGACCGCAGCAATGTCATGTCGATGGTAACGTCGCAGACCCAGTTGCCAACCACATCGCCGTCACGGTCAGAAGTGCGTCGCACGTATCTCATGAACGCAACCACAGTGGCGAGCCCCAGGAAGAAAGTTGCCCCGGCGACGGAGCCGGCAGCGGCCACCTCTCTGCCGCGCCAGTCGACCAGCATCACTTCAAGCAAACGGCAGCTGGCGCCGTCAGAACAGGAGGCCGAGCGCCGCGCTGCTTGGCAGCCAGCAGAAGGGACAGGCCAGCACAGCCTCTCGGCCTTTTCCCCCGGGTGCGAGGCACCGGGTGCGCTGTCCGAGGCGCCCGTGTCCAGCAAGCGCACCTCCTTGCAAACCGGCTCCTTGCAATGCGGTAGTGTTGGGAGTAGCATCATCCATAGTGAGCAAGGCATCTACAACTACAGCGCCCTGCCGTCGGCTTACAACTCCCCTGTGTTGAGCCATGTGCCGGAGGACGCAACAGCAGCAACGAGAGCGGTCCAAGCTGCGTCCACGCCATCGCCGGCACCGTCAGCGCAAGCCCCCTCTTCGCAACAGCGTCACAACGAGCTGGGTCTGCAAGCGAGCGCACCGTCGCCTGCACAGGAATGTGCGTCATCCTCGAGCAGCACATCGCAGGAGAGCGCTGAGGGGGATGCGGCAGAGCTGCAAAACGCTCTGCAGGCAGTGATCCCGAGCCCGTACAGAGCAGGCGTGATCCTCGGCGGCCGCCAACCCATTAGCGTGCAGTCGATGAACATTCCCTCTGCCTTCGTCACGGCTTCGACCAGGGTGGGTGCCGCTGGACGCAACCCAGCTGCTGCGGCGATGCTCAGTCGTGACGACTGCGCGGGCGCCGCGTCGCGGGCGAATCTGTTGCCGGCGTTGCGACGGATCCCCTCCGACAGCAGCGCGTCCACATCGTCCTCATCCAACATTGAGGCCTTTTGCCGTCCCTCGCTGCGTCAGTCCACCGAAGCGCACCACCGCGATTCGAGCTTCCACGACTACTCAGACTCGGCCTCGTCGCAACCGCGATCGCAGAACGCCGGGATACGTTGCTCAGAGGGGCCGCCTGTAGACCCCTACGCGTCCCAGAGCCAGGATGCGTACAGCTTCGCTTCCTACTCGCTTCAGCAGTCTATCCAGCACTCCTCACGACAGAAAGGCAGCGACGCCTCGCCGAACTCTTCGCGGGCGCTTTCGCACTCCATGCACCCACCCCAGCTCGCGCAGAGCGTTTCCCTCGCCACCTCGTCTGTGGGCCATCCAGGCTCCATCTCGGCTGGTGGGTACTACTACGGCTACAACTTGGGCCTCGGCAGCCCGAGTCAGCGAAGCCTGGCGCTTTCCCCCATTGCCGAGGCACAGCCTGTCGTGCGGTGTGAGGAGCGCGCCAGTACGTGGAGCTTGTCACCACCGCGCGTAACGAAGGATTGATCCACCTACTCATCGAAGACGACGATACATGGTCATGTTCTCAGGATCGCTCTCGGCTGCCCTATATATTGAGGCGCAGGTAGAATAGACCTGCTCGACCGCACCAGCTGGTGCTGCAACCTTGCCCTGTTTGCTTCTTTTCTCCTCTCCCTGTGGGGCGCACCACACACACACACACACACACCTAGAGCAGTCCTCCTCCTCTTGGCCTGCCTTGCATCCCTATGCCTTGCTTCTCGCTACTCCTCACCATCCCGTACCCCGCTCTCTCTCTCCCTGAGGCTCTTTGCCAGGCACTGTTCTCCCTGTGTGTCGTCGATGACTTCGCTCTTTTCCTTGCTTGGTCTTTCATTGCTCGCAGCGGCTGCAGTACGGTGACAGTGTGCGCCATAGCGTGTCGATTCCACGTACACACACCACCCTATCGCCCGTGTTTTTTTTATCCGTAGGCGCCGTCGGCAAGCCCGCAGTTGGGCATTCACGTCATAATGCACAGCGTCAGCTTGGCCGGACTTTGCGCTGAGCTCTCACGAATACAGGTGGACTTGCTCCAGCGCCGCGGTGCGCCGCTTCTTTTGGCTCACGAAGGCATCCAACTCCTGCGGGAGCAGCTGCCTGCGATCGAGTTGCCGTCCTGCGTACACACGCAGATTTCCATGTTGGTACCGAAGCTGCTGCGGTCGTGTGCGACAGTGCTGCGCTTCACACCGGACGAGGACGTCCTGCCTGCGTTGGACGCGCTGGACTTCTGCGCGGCCCTCACCGCAAAGTACGATGATGGCGGCCACCTTGGCGGCTGCATTAACCTCAACGAGCTCTGCTCGCTTCTTCGTTCCTCCAGTGCCCTGGCCGACTGCCAGGCCCGCCTACTAGAGTTGACAGGGCTTCCATCGCAGTCAGATGTCGGCGCGTCACGGGCGTCAAGGTCGTCGACGGCCGCGCCCCCCACAGCGTCAGTTCGCCGATTCGACTCGTTTCTCTTGTCCGTATATCGTCATGCCATGCAGTTGTGGTCTCTGGAGCGAGAAAGGCCAACGACGCTCAGTGTGCTATCGCTCCTCGAGACGACCAGCCGGATCTACGGTAAGGGGTTTCACTTCCCCGCCGTCGGCGCAGACAAGAACGGCCTGCTGCCCGCGAAGGCGAAGATCCGAATGGAAGCCAAGATGCAGCGCTGCGTCGGCGCGCGCGGCCTTTTGACATCGCTGCGGAAGCTGGAGCTGAATCGCACAGATGCCGGCATGTGCCTCGCAACGATGGCGCAGACGGGGCTCTACGACGCGGAGGTGTGCAATCGTAGCTGCAACGTCCTCTTCTCCCAGCACGCAATCCTGTCCAGTCAGCAGCTGTGCCAGGTCATCTTTTATCTCGGCACACTGCAGCACCGCCACATTCATCAGAAGTTCTTCTCAAGTCTGATCGAAGCCGAGAAGTGCAACGCGGAGGCGGTGCGGCAGCACGTTCTCGGGCTCGCCATGCTGCGGCAGCCACCTCCGAGCGAGGCGAGACTCATGAATGGCGTCTTCCTGCACGCACTGCGTGCCCCCCATGCACACCAACAGCAGCGGCGCAGCCCCAAAAGCCCCTCCTCCTCCTCTCGACCGTCGGGGGAACCAGAAAGGTGTGATGGAAAGAGGCAGCACTCATTGTCGCCTCGCGCGCGCCGAGCTCTTGCTGACCCTTTGAACGACAGTGAATACACCCTTCCGCCGCAGTGGTACATCGATGTCGGCCACGGCCTTGCGTGCCTTGGCATCCAGCACCCCAAGTACAAACTCATGACAGCGCGGCAGACCCGCCGCAGCGTTGGCCGCCTCACGACAGCGGAGCGGTGCAAGCTCCTTTACGCCGTGGGCGGCGTGCCCGCGGATCAAGTGCCGCTGGAGCTCCGTCAAACGTGGCACGCCAAGGTCGAGCGGACAATCTCCATCGTGGCGGAAAAGCTCAAGGACATGGAGCCGCACGAGGGTCCCTACGTCATGAACGCGCTGCTATACTGCGGCATCCAAGACCACCCGCGCATACCCCGCGCGCCGCGGCTGGAGTCGGACGAGAATCCTGTGGAAGTGTTGTTGCGCACGTGGTCAACAGTACCGAAGGAGCGGGTGCTGGAGCTGACGGAGCAGATCAAGCCACAGCACCTCCGCACTACAGTCCCGAACGCTCCCTCCGCGTTGGCCGAGGTGGTGACCTGCGTGGCGGAGACGTTTGGAGAGGCGTCGCGGGAGGAGTCGCACCGGTTGGAGCCGCTCTGCGCCGCGGTCGAGGCGCACAGCGTGGACATGACTGCCGACGACTTGATGCGGACGCTGAAGGCGCTTCTGCGGATGGGCCGCACCGGCCCGTGCCAGCACGACGCCATCCGCCAGCTCCTTGCCAACCTGTGGGGACGGCGATACGACATGGAAGCGGAACAGCTGGGGCAGTGCTGTGAGTGTCTGCAGCAGTGCACTGACTTGCCAGACGCCATGCGACTAGTGCAGTTTGCCGCGTCACATTAGCGATTCGGCGCATGTGTGTGTGTGTGTGTGTGTGTGTGCATGTCTTCTGTGTGAAGTGCAGACGCAAGACCCCTCTCTCTCTGTGGGGACCGCAAGGCGATTTGCGCACTCGATGCATCCACGCCGTCGATATGCGCCAACACAGACGTTGCTCCTCTCCCGCCCCCCGACGACGACGACCACCTCGCCCCTTGGCGCTGATCTGTTTTGGAGAGGTAGGTCTGAAGGTGGAATGACGACACACACACAAACACACGCACAAAACGTTATGCCATATAGCTTCAGCTGCGCATCCCCTGTGGACACGCACTCACTTGTTTGTTGTACTTGGAGATGTGAGCCTTGTGGGGCGGGAGAAAAGGACAAACACACACACACAAACGAAAAAGAGGAAGGGGGCGATCAGGACGAACGGATCCATCGTCTGCCTGCAGCCCTTGAGTGTCTGCTACTCTTCAAGCGCTCGCACACCTGTATGTCGCCGCCTTTCTCTCCCGCTCACTTCTCTCCTACCTCGTCCCCTCTCATGATGGCAACCGCGGCGCGCGAAACCGAATGTGCTCTGCGCTCCTCTGGCGCCAGTCAACGTCTACGGTTCACTGGAGAAACAGGAAGGCAAGCACAAAACACACACACTTCCGACAATGGGCAAGCGCACCAAGAAGGCCCCAAGGCAGAAGCGGAAGCTTGCCATGGCGGATCGCCCGCGCAAGCTTACTAGCAAAGGCAAGCTAAAGCACAAGCGCGGAGACTTGAAGATGGTGAGCTCTCGCAACGTCAGCTTTGACGTTAGGCAAGGCAAGGGCGGCAAGTGGATCAAGACAGGGGAGCGCAAGTGCAACATCCATACCGTGTGTGACTGTGTCAAGCGAACGGACCCGGCGCGGATGCGCTACATTACAAACCGGTGAAATGTGAAGAGCGCAGCGCCTGCGGCCCACCAGCGGCGAATAACCTCGTTTTTTCTTCTTCGCTCACGTCGTTGCTGCGCGTCTCTACCAGTGCTTTGCCCGTTTGTTTTTTTCGGTGGTTTACGTGTGCGTGCGTGTGTGTGTGTGTCACCTCCTTTCTCGTATGAATTTGGTGCGCCACTGCAGTTCATAATCGACCATGCTCCCACGGCCACAGCAACAGTAACAAAACGAAGTGCGGTGACTTTTGGAGGCGTCGCGTTTTGCGACACCTCGTCCTCCTCCTCCTTTGACCCAACCGTCAGGGACAGCTAGGGCCCCCTGATCGGCGCTCGCAAATGCTTCGCGTTATCACTGCCCGTCGGCCCGCTGCAGGGTTATGGTGCGATTGCACCTACATAGGTGTGTTACTTTTTCCTGCGACACGCACGCACACACTCTCTTTCCTCTGCCTCGTTCTCCATACCTTTTTTCCTCCGCACTTGTGACATCCTATTTTTTGTGTGCGTGCGCGCGTCGCCTGCGGTGTCGGAAAGGAACAGCACCCTGTACTTAACTACGGTCGTTTTCCCCTTTGCCGATTGCCTGCGGTCGAGCGTGTGCCGCTCTGCCTAGGCTCACCTTTTCTGGCGCTGAGCTTTCCACAGGGGTATGGGCTACGGAGGCGCCACTTGGTTTGTGTGCGCCGGTGTGTGTGTGTGTGTGTGTGTGTGTGTTTCAGCTTCCATGTGATTTAGACCTACCCCGCTGAAGCAGCCATCACCGCAACGTGGCGACGTTGGTGTGACTGTCGCCTGCGTGTTTGACTTTATCCTCCGCTTTTTCTCCTCCTACGCACTCCGACCCCCTCCCTTACCCCTCCGGCTATCTTCCTCTCCAAACCACTTCGCGCGCGTCCCTCCCTCCTCTGCCCTATTTGGTCTGTTGCTTCTCTTTGTGAGTGCGTGTGCGCCGTCTGCGCGCTCTGTATCTCCCTCTCCCCCGCGGCCGCACCTCACCCCCTCCCCGACCGCTTTACCTTCTCTTTCCAGCCCCGTCCGTCGGCTCCCCGCGTGACCTGCTCGTCTGCTGTGGCTGTGGGTTGCCTGCCGTGCCCGCTTGCAGACGTTTGGCATTTTCGCACACACGCCCACTGCCTAGCGCAGCCGTTGTATGGCATCCCTGATGGGGTTTTTAACCGTTTCCAAGATCAGTGAGCCGCCCAAGGCGAGCGTGGCGCAGGAGGCCTTTGATTACATCTATGAGCGGATCGCCGCGCCTGCAGAGGTGGACGTCGAGCGCTTTCTGGAAATTGGTCACTTCGAGTCCCTTGCCACCGCGACGTGCTTGAGCCTCGAAGACCTCTCGCTCTACCTTTTCGCCTTCGCCGTTGACGAGTCGGCGAAGCGCATTTACAAAATATCGGAGAAGCACTTCGTAGCGTGGATGGCAGGGCTCATCAGCAAGCTCCCCCGCAACGCCGCCCCGCCCACCAGGGAGAACGCATACGCCCCTTTATTCGCTGCCGCCCATGACGCGATCGTGGACCTCAACAACACCATTCGCAGCAATGAGGAGAAGCGCAGCAAGTTCTACCAGTTTCTCTACAACTGGTGCCTGAAAGGCAACGATGCCTCGGATCGCGTGGATAGCGCGAAGGAGTTGTGGTCGTGCTTTTTTTCGGCATCGCCGGTATCGCTCACGGTGGAGGAGGCGCGTCGCAAGTTTACCGCGTACGTGTGCTTTCCGCGTATTAATCAGTGGCTAGACTTCATCACAATGCTGGGCGAGAAGGCGACAGAGAGCAAGTCAGGCAGGGTTGCCGTTGAGCAGTCCGGGGTCTCGTTTGATACCTGGACGCAACTCCTGCTGTTTGCCCGGTTCGACAACTACGATGCGTACGACGACGAGGACTCGTGGCCGGTCACCATGGACGACTTTGTGGTGTACGTGCGTAAGCTGGAAGAGAGCAAGAAAGTGTAGAGGCGGCCAGCGCACCTGTGATTGGCGCGCACGCGTCACGTGAGGCAGAATGGCAATGGTCAGCGTACGTATGTGCTGGGAAAACACGTGCGAAGCCTCCCCTGCGCAACACTGCCACCCATCGCATTTCGTGCTCTCCCGAAGACGTACACCGTCGTGTAGGCGTTCGTTGTCATTTTTGCACGTTGGCATGTCTGCCGCCACGCCGCGGCTGATTTCACTTGTCAGCACCTCGGCGACGCTCGCCGTTCTTTCGTTGTCGTGTGCGAGGCGGGGTCTACCTTTCCTTTCTCGGGCGCGACAAAAGTACATTTGCGGACCAAGTCGTGTGTTTTCGTTTCCGTGCATGTGCGATGATGGGATGGGAAGAGCGTGGAAGCGGAGAAAGCTCGTTTTTGTGGTGCTCGCCTCACCACAACTGCTCTTCGTCTACACTACTCTTGACACAGTGTGCCGCAAGATGGGTGTACAGTGCAGAAACTGTGCAATGAAACGAGCCTGCCAGCCGCGCGCCACTTTCACCCCGCAGCCGCTGTTTTCTTTTTTTCGAATGCTCACTTCACGTATACCCCCGTTGATGGGGTTTTCTAGCTTTTATATCGCATGTTGCATTCATCTCGACGTGCGCAAGAGCCCTTTACTCCCCCTCCTCTCCTCCCCGCGTGCTCTCGTCCTTTTTAGCTCTTGCCCGCTGGATTCTCTACCGTTGCGTGACGCTAAAACCACCACACTGCCTTCGCTCGCGCATTCCCGGATGACGCGCATGTCAACGAGAACAAAAAACTTCGCGATTGCCGCGTAGCGCACCATTCCCGTGCGTGTATCAGCGCAACTTGATGACAATACAACCCCTTCCTCCCTCCCTCTAGAAACACACCGATGAGTTCCTCGACGATGGATCCTGCAGACGACTCCCATCATGGCCACCAAGAGGGTGCAACCAGGTCCTCGGTCGCACCACCACCCTCGATTGTAAGAACCGAATCGCCGTTGTGGCGCTTAACCCACTGCTGTTACCAGGGGGTGCTCACTCCTTCATGTTTATCCTCGCCGCTGTCGCGAGAGAGCCGCCGTACAAGCATGCGTGTCTTGTCATGCCGTCCCTGCGGCCGAGCGCCTCGTGCAATTTGACGCGTTTGGAGCGGGCGTCCGTTGCATCACCACCTCAAATGGTGGCTTCTTATGGAGCTGCATCGTCCGCAGGACCTGACACAGCACAAGCCACTCGCGCAGCTGGGGTGCCGGCTCGCTGCGCTGAGTGGAGCGGGAGTACGCAGACGCGGCACTCCTCTCCTTTGATGCACATCCACACCTCTCTGCTGCATTCGCGCATTCCCCCTCGCCGCCAAGAGCCGGCGCTACAGCAGGTGTCGATCCCTCTGCCGAAGCAGCCGCACAGAGCGACAGCATCATCCTCCACCAGTAGCGGAGTGGTCGATGCCACTGGGGCATTCTTGCAGCAGGGCCAGGGAGGGGAGGCCTGCAGTGAGTGGCGGATGTTGCTGCTTCCGCAGATGCCAAGGATCGTGCGGTTGTCTGCGTATCGGACTTCCTGTCCCCCGTGTAGCCAACACTGTCCAAAACGTATCGAGGCGCATCGTCGCGATGCATTTTTTGTTTTTTTTTCGACCGCTTACGCTTTCGCGCTTTGTGCGCACCTGAGCCGACCCATCCTTTCGCTGAGTGTGTGAAACTCGTGAGGAACGGACACCAAACACACACACACACACATACCAAACAAAAAAAAAAGAAGAACCCTTGCTCGTAGCGGGCAGAGCAGAGGCTCGTAGCGGCGTCAGTGTGTGCTTGCACATGTGTTCCATTGGATAGGTGACAAGCAGAGCCAGCACCGACAGCCATCGGCCCCCTTCGCGGCTTCTCCCACCCGCCTCACCCCACCCCTCTCCCCATATCGTCGCAGTTTCTATCCATGATGACCTTTTACCCTTTTTTTTAGCACTGTGGTTCGCTTCTCGTTGCGTTGTTTATCTACCTCTCTGTTCCCACGCTCAACTGGATTGATCGCTATCGATTTTCCGGGGCCCCGCAGGATTGGCTCTTCTGGCTCGAGTCAAGAGAAACACTTCTCAGTGAGATTTCAACGCTCCCATTCAGGTGCCTAACAAGCGACATGTCCTCTTCACTGCAGAACGCGTTTCCAGATGCAGGCGGTGCGGTCTGCAGCACCTTCTTCAGCTCCGTCGACCTCTCTGAAAAGCTGTGGGCCGGCATTGAGCGGCTAGCGGAGGCAGATGATCTCACCTTCTGGATCGTCGTGGCGAACCACGACCGCCTGCCGGTGGTGTTGGTGAACGTGATCACCGCCGTAGACCACGCCCACAGTTCTCACTCAAGGGCGCAGCGCAAAGCTGTGCCGCCAAACGGAGAGCAGCGCGTCATTGAGATTCTCATTCGCCTCACGACCGGCACTGGTCTGTGCATGCGCCGCCACGTCGACCCGGCAAGCCTAGCCACGCGGCTGAGTGTGCTCCTGCCGTGGAAGGTGCTCTTTCCCGTGTCGTTGCTGCTACTCCGCCACAGCGGCGCTGCCGCCTCCGTCACCGTCACCTCCCTGATCCTTCTCAACCCTGGCTACCTCTGCACGCTCAACACGTTCATGCCGACGTGGTGGGACGCCGTCAACCGATTTGCCGTGCGGTGCGCGCGTGAGCTGCAGCGCGGCCGCTTCCAGCGCCAGCCTGGCGACATCCTCTCCTCTTTTGAGCAGGTGTATCGCATTACCAAGCAGCTCTGGGCTGTGGTGCAGTGCGCCCCCTTCCTCTCAGACTACATGTCCTTGCCGCGGACACTGCGGGCGTTGCGCGTCATTGTCGACGTTCTCTCGCCCGTTCTGCAGCATTTCATCCTGGTCTGCGATGAGCTCACGCCGCGGCGGCCAATCCTGAGCCGTGCGAACTCCGTTATCGTGAATGCCGCGATTAACACATCGTCGGCGCTGCTCTTGTATCACACCTACGCCACACAGGGGCCGCGTCGGCGGCAGGACGCGGACAGCTTTTGCGTTCCACAGCTGATCAACCGCACCTACAGTCACTTGCGTGAGTACCTGCATCAACACGGGCGAGGCTTTATCGAGGAAACGCTGCAGGCGTACGGCAACGGGTCGCTCTTGGGCCTCATTCACTTCTTGAACCCCCCAGCTCGCTTCGCTGACGACGCAGGCGAAAAGGCGCTTGGGCAGGTAATGCTGGCGCTCACGAAGGACATTTCGGACAGCAACGACTTCGCCGAGGCCGTCCGCGGCTCCCGGCAGCGATTCTTTGAGCTGCTGCTGCTGGAGGTCGTGCGTCAGGGCATGCACGTCGACGATCTTCTCGCGCGCCACCTCGTGACGACCGAAGAGGCGTCAAAGCTGGGCGCCTCGGAGGACGCTGTGACGAGCGCGCTAGCCGGCCTCCCGGCAGACAACGCCGTCGCTGAAGCCGTCCCTGCGGACCCTATCCCGGCGCCGTCGTCTCCACCGACGCCCACCGCAGCAGACATTGTCGACGATCCTCTCGTCGCCATGGTCATGGAGGTGTTCCCGCAGTTCAGCGCTGCTGGCGTTCGCACCGCCTTGAACTTCTACAGCAACGACGTGGAGCAATTCATCATGGATGCGAGTGTGGAGAACTTGCCACCGCACCTCGTCGGACCTTTGACGGCCTTTGGGCAGTCCGACGCGGAGCTGGCGGCAGCACTAGCGGCACAGGAGGCCGGGGTCGAGGACGCTGCTGCCCCCGTTACCAGCATCCACGCAGCAAAGTCGCCGGCCGCTCGCGCCGACGCCTCGGCGCACTTGGCCCTACACGATTTTGATGACAACTTTGAGCCTGACATGCTCTATCGCCTTATGGGTCGTGATCTGTACGAGATGCTGACGGATTCCGACGGTGACGCCGGCTACGCCGACGGCGGCGCGAACGATGACGAAGTGGAGGATGAGACGGCGTACAAGATCACCATAAACGACCCCCAGTCTTACATGTCGGACGCCTTCGACATTGACGAGGAGATGAAGATGAGGATTCGGGTGCTGAACGAGATCATGTACGAAGATGAACTGGACGACGGTCAGCAAGATGTTCACCTGGCAGGCGGGGACATTATCGACGGTACCTCCGACAGCGACGGTGACGACAATGGTGGTGGCGGGCAACGAGGACGTGAACGTCGTCGTGGCGGCGGAGGCGCTGACAACTGTGCCCCCGGGCACCCAGAAACGGAGACATGGGCGGCCGTTGAGGGCCAAGAGGCGGCCGCTGCAAGCGCAGCTTCATCCCTGCAGCAGCGGGCACCTCGCGACGAGTACCACGACAAGCGCTACCATGAGAAGCGCTCGAAAGATCGCTTGGCGCGCACGAAGCAAATCCAGTCAGCGCGGAACGAGCGGGTGCCTGCGTACGCCAACAAGAAGAAGACGTCAAAAGCAAAGGCTGGGGGATCGAAGGGCTCTCTGCAGCGCGCCGTAAAGCGGGGCAAGTTCACGGCCGACGCCTGACACACACGCGTGCGTTGATGTTGGCCGGCCACCTCTGCACCGCGCCAGGGCCCAGTTATCATTCTTGGTGCCGGCAGGCAGGCCTGTGTTGGCTCGGGGACGGAGAGACATGCGGTCATCACACCGTTAGGGCCAGCGCGCTCTAAGCTCTCTGTGCGCAGCCACATGCGTTTCTGTGGGCCCTCTTCGCTTGACACGCCCACGCCTGTGAAAAGCGCGCGGATGCAGGTGCGGGTGGAGCGCCCCCTGCTGCAGCAGACCCATGGCATCGACGGAGATGGAGGAGGATGACCGCCACCCGGACCGCCGCGGTGCCCTGAGGCAGGCCACAAGACCTGGATGAAAAGGCGAGCGCACGGCAGCGCAGGTGCTGCCATGCACAGCTGGCATGGGCGTACCGCATCCATGCAAGGCATGCGGTTGTCCGATGCGCAAGAGCGATGGGCGAAAAGGGGCGCGAAGGGCACCATGCGAATCGACGCCAGGGTGCGTGTGTGCGCAGAGCATGCGGCGTCTCCTGCGTCCGACCCGGTGGGCTGATATCATGAGGGCACGGGTGCCGGAAGCATGGCATACGGCCGGGTTGCAGGGGCTCAGAAGGGCTCTCACCGGAGGCTGGCGGACTTGTTCCTCGAGCTCATCCGGCACGCGCCTGGACCACCACCACCACCTCTGTTACCCCGCAGGGCGGACGCCACCGCCACCGCCCTCGAGCAGAGCCCTGTGACGCCGACCGCGCAGCACGTACCGGAGGAAGGGATGGGCAGGTGCTGTTGGGCGCGTGGCGCGGTTCGGCGGCAGGGCGGCTCGTTCTCGGCGACCAGGAGATGTCGCCGCCGTGCGGCCAGAGGGTGGGGGCGCTGTGGTTGCGGCGGCGTGTATACGCTGTTGCTGGCGTGTTCGCGGTGGGACGGGTATGTTGGGCACGAATCAAAAGGGAAAGCTACGGACGTGTGTTTCCGCGTTGTTGAAGTTTGCGAAGCGTCTGCATGTGTGAGTGAAGGAAAACAGAGATCGATTCATCACGCCAGCACACTGGCATTGCGGCTCTGTGTGTTTGCCCTCTCCCGATAGTGGATAGCGACGATTGGAGGCGTATCGCTGTGCTTCTGTGGCGAACTTGCCCGACTCAGTGACCGACGGGACTAGCGGCTCAGAGTACGCAACTGCACATGAGGGGCGATCCGCGGTGTCCTTCTGCATATCACGCGTTCACTCCTTGCTTCGCATCCGCACTCGAACGTAAAGTCAGAGAAGTAGCTGAATGCCCGATAACGTGGGCGGTCGCACACATCGTCGTGTGCACGTGGGTCGTGTGTGTGTGTCTTGATTGCGTGCGACAGCGGCTCCCAAGACACTAACATGCCACAGGGAGAGGCACTTTGTGCCACGCCCAAACTCGAGGGCGAAGCAGCGGTTCCACGTGTGTGTTTCCTAATATCTCCCACCCACACACCTCATCCTTTCGCTGGGGTGTTGGTCACTGCTGACGCGGATTCTTGGAAAGCGCATAGCGACGCGCACCCGTTGGACTGGAGCATGTGACAGCGTGTGGGGTGGTGGTAGCGCTGTGAAGCATCCGCCCACGCGTGCGTGTCAGTCAACGTAAACGCTGCCCTCTTTCGCCACCTCTCTCTCTTTCTCGCACGCGCTCCGTCTCTTGCCTCAGCTGAGCTGTAGGTTTTTTTTTTCGTTTGGGGGGGGGGGGGCCTTTTCGGTGCTTCACTCTCTGCGTACCACGTAGCGGGGCTGCCTCGTAGTGATGCAGCGATCGCCATTGGGTGCGTGCACAGTTGCGGCAGCGCAGCTGCACGCATGCGCATCGCTGCACTCTTCTACGCCCATGTGTTGCGCTTGCTCACCCCTAACGGTGCAACGGCGCGGCCTCCGCAATTTGCACCAGTACCCGCACGCACGCTACAAGAGTCTGGTAAAGGACTGCCACCGCTTTTCGCGTAACTGGTGGCTGACGGCGGGCAACAACTACGAGTTTGTGTCCGAGGTCGGCCACGAGCGCGAGGCCACGGAGAATTTCGCGGTTTTGCGGGACGACAGCGACAACGACGCTTATGTCTTGTCCACAAACCGCCTCGAAGACCTGCCGCCTGCGGAGCGACTCAACGTGCTGGTGGCGCTCATGACGGAACGGTGGAAGGTGAAGGACAGCAATCGCGGATATGACAAGGCGAAGATGCTGCTGAAGGCGCTCGAGTGCTTCAGCGAGATGCGCCTGTCCGGTCAGATAAAGGTCTTTGCCGAACTGCCAGAGCCGGACCAAGACACCTTCCTGCAGTACGTCGAGGGCTGCGCGCAGTTTGCGCAGGGATGCTCGCATTCACACCCCGACGCCGTGGCGATGGTGCTGCGCGCTGCCGAGATTTGCGACGAGATGCGCTGCGTGGACAAGAGAGAAGAAATGACGCACGTTGCGGAGGTGATGGCGCGGCGGCTGGATCGGGCGTGCGCTTCCGCGCGGCCTCTCGAGACAAAGGCGCAGCTGATGCCTCCCTCCATCACCGAGCTTCACAGTGGCCTGCGGGTGAAGCAGATGAGGGACCTGCGAGATCGCTTCAAGGAAAAGCCGTGGGTACTAGAGCCGAAGAAACGCCTCGAGTACTTTTACGGACCTCGCAGTCGAAAGATTTTTCACAAACCGATGCGGCGGGACGACATCCATCGAAACCTGCTCGCCATCCCGCATCGCCCGGAAACGCGATCGTGGAATCAGTAGCCCGCGGCTGACGTTTCTTGATGGGGGCCCTCGTGCCGCAGTCAAACTGTGTGCTTGTTCCTCATCATATCTCCCGAACTACCGCACCTATAACTGCCACCGCCGCGAAACAGCCATCCACTCCGGCTCTCTGCGTCCCTCTGTGCGGGTACGCGAATGCGGTGGAATGGGAGGGGCTGGGGGAGGAGTGTGTTCAGCAAGTCAACAGTAGGCGCACCACAGCGAAGAACTGCGACACGGCGAGAGTACCGCCTCGAGACGCGGGGTGAGCGCCGCGAGCGTGTGCCTCTTTGCCCTCCGTGCCCTTCACGATCGAATGCGATCTTTTCATCACACCAACGTCAACGCATCTTCTTTTCTTCTCGCATCTGCTTCGACGACGCTCTCTGCACCACCACCACCGGCAGCGCACGGCCTCCGTTGATTCACGGCTGTACGGAAAACAAGGTGAGGTACGGGTGCGCCTCCTTTTTGATTCTTCTTCCTCTTTAGCTGTCTCCCCGTGCCCCACATGTCTCACTACAACACGGGCATCGGCAACAATGTGCCGTCTCTTCTTGACATGTGCAGCGGTTTAACCGCCTTCTTGGTAGACTTCGTTCAAGTTGTGCTTGGCCAAACGCAGACCAGTTTCCAGGCCGCGGCGCCCGAGGACAGCGACCCGGGCGTTTACGACCCCAATACGCGAAGTTGGTCCGGCACGGATGGGCTACGATACCGCGTTCCCCTCTTTCCGATCCCTAGCGAGCGTCACACGCGCGAGAAAGTGCGCAACGTGAAGATCTTGATGGACAACTGCCGCCACATCTGCATCTCGGACGAGCTGCCGGCAACCAAGGAAGAGAAGAGGTTCTGGGCCTCGTACCGGTTCATCCAGTACCAGCTGTTTCTGGCCCCTGCCTGCGTTGTGACGCCGCCCGTGTACGTCTTCTTTAAGATGTTCCATGACAAGCTACCACACTTCCTCCGCGGCCGCACGATGCCCATCTTGACTGGGCTCGCCGTCGCGGAGATGTGGGCGGAGGCGACGTACCCGAGCCACCAGCTACTATCGATGGCGCTGCGCGCCAAGACACCCATGGGCGACGCGGCGCGGGCGGAGTGGACAAGACTGCAGCCCATCGATATACCCTTTTACATATTCAGCTCCTACCAATTCCAGCAGCTCTTCAACGCTGTACCGGAGGAGTATCTCTTCGGCGGGGATTTGGCCTCGCTCTGCGGTTGAGATCTGACCTGAGGCGAGTCCGGCACCGAAACCAGACGCCGCCGAGGAAGCGAGGTTTGTGTACGTATGTGACGATGACGTGGATGCCCGTGCGGCGAGCCTTGGCGTTGCCCGTCGTACTTTGGACGTTTGATTTGAATGCGTGCCGGCGCACTCGGGTGGGTCGTCCGCGCAACCCCCGCACACGGATGGTCGGAAGTCTGCGCAAGACTCGCCATTCTCACGTTGGCTGTCTGTGTGGAACGTCGTCGTTGTGTCTGCCTGCTCTGTCTGCGCCCGTGCGTTGCCCATTCTCCCTCCCCCTCTCAATGCATAGGCATGCGCGTGTGCGCGGAGGTGGGAGGATGGTATGGAGGAGGAGGAGGCTCGAGAGGCGCAGAGACGCGGTGGCTTCTCACAAATTAAGCGTGTACGCTAACCAGGCATGATGTGCCTGGCAACGAGGGCAAAGACAAAGAAATGAAACAGCTGGGCAGCATCATCGTTCTCTCGCGTCTCCTTTCCCAACCCCGTCTCCCCTCGCGCTAGGTAGTCACGGTCTACGAGTCCGGCAGTGCGCCGTTGAGACGATGGCCCTCGTAGGCCTGTCATGCGCGCCGCTGTATCGCTTGCGTCGGACTCCCTGTGAGTCTCTCTCCCGTCCTCGTGCCATCACTTGTCTCCACCAAACCCCATCGCTCTTTTGCCTCGCCACAGCGAAAAATACTGAAACGCACGGGGCGGTACTCACGTTTGTCGGCAGCCTGTTTGTTTGGCAACGAGCGGAGCACACCCTCCTTCCTGAGTTGACGATGGCGGGCAGCAGCCCAGATCTCCCCGTGACCGAAGCATGGGCCTCCATTGTGCGCATGATCCGCAAGAACCAAGCCGTGATCGTCGTTGGCGAGACCGGATCGGGTAAGACGACGCAGATTCCGCAGTACGTTTGGGACGATATCCTGAGTAAGCGTCCGGGTGCTGGCATTGTAGGGTGCACGCAGCCGCGCCGTGTCGCGGCCGTCAGCATTGCACGGCACGTCGCTCGGCAACGCGGCGGAAAAGTCGGCGGCGAAGTGGCCTACGCTGTCCGCTTTGATGACACGTGCACCAGCGCCACACGCATCAAGTTTCTCACGGACGGTATTCTGCTGCGTGAGATTCAGGCTGACCCTGTGCTGTCCAAGTACGGCTGCATCATCCTCGACGAGGCCCACGAACGCACGTTGCATGGAGACGTGCTCTTTGGCCTGCTGAAGGCGATCGCGCGTCAGCGCGAGGACTCGCTGAAGATCGTGGTCATGTCCGCTACGCTGAACGCGGAGCACTTTTCGAAGTTTTGGTGGAACGCCCCAATCGGCGTCGTGCACGGCCGCATGTTTCCGGTGACCATCATGCACACGGTGGAGCCGCAGGCGGACTACGTCGAGGCAGCCATTAGCACCATCCTGCTGATCCACCACACGGAGCCGCCTGGCGATATTCTGTGTTTCCTGACGGGTCAGGAGGAAGTCGAGGACGCGAAGCGCATTCTGCTGGAGCGCATGAAGCTGCTACCCAACGACGTGCCGGACTTCTCAGTTCTGACCCTGTACGCCGCGATGCCGTACGAGCAGCAGCTGCTTGTCTTTGAGCCAAACCTAAACGAGCAGCGCAAGGTGATCCTCGCCACCAACATCGCTGAGACATCCATCACGGTGGAGGGTATCCGCTACGTCGTGGACAGCGGCGTGGTGAAGGCGAAGTACTACAATAGCAAGTCCGGGATGGAGATGCTGACGGAGGTGGACATCAGCCGCGCGCAGGCCACGCAGCGCACGGGGCGCGCCGGCCGCGTGGCAGCCGGCAAGTGCTACCGCCTCTACACCGCCAACGCGTTTGAGAACCTGAGCGAGAACACAATTCCAGAAATACGCCGAAGTAGTCTGCTCAGCGTTGTGCTTCAAATGAAAAGCCTCCACATCCACAATATCCTCGCGTTCGAGTTCATGGACATGCCTCGCCCGCGCGCCGTCGCGAAGGCGGAGGAGACGCTGATGCTTCTGCAAGCCCTCGACAAAGCAGGCCACATCACGGCCCTGGGCGCCCGCCTGACGGACTTTCCGATTGAACCGATGCCAGCGATGGTTCTCTTGGCCGCGAAGGCCCTCGGCGTCGCCCGTGAGGCTGTTATCGTCATTGCCATGTCCAGCACTGACAACCTCTTTCTCACCTCGCGCGAGTTCAAAGAGGCTGCTGACCGCTGCCGCGCCGCCTTTGCCAAGTCCGCCGGCGATCACGCGACGCTCCTCAGCATCTACCAGGCGTACTGCCACTCCCCGCGCGACCAGCGCAAGACGTGGTGTGAGTCCAACGCCATGAGCCACCGGCAGATGCTGAAGGTCGAGGACGTCATTACTCAGCTGCAGTGCATTTTAGAAGAGAAGAGCGACAGCGAGCTACTCGCCAAGATTATCCCCGCGTCTCTGCGGTACCTGCGAGCGGGCGCTGGTGGTGATTTGTCTACTCAGCTGCACAAGCGCCCCCGCGGCGAAATCGTCGATGACACCAACGATCTGCTGGAGCGCTATGAAGAGCTGCGGCACGGCGGCGGTGGGTTGTCTACCGGGGCAACCGAGCGCAAGGGGAAACTGCTTGATGCAGAACTGCTGCGTCGTGCTCTCTGCTTCGGCTACTTCCTGAACGCCGCCTTCTACAACGCGAAACTCGGCATGTACCAGACCATCGTGGGGCAGCTGCCGGTGTACATCCACCCTTCCAGCGTCCTCTTTACCCACCGCAAGAAGCCTGCGCTGGTGATCTTTAACAGCGTCGTGCGCACCACGAAGCGGTACATGAAGGACGTGTCGGTGGTGCAGGAGGAGTGGCTGCAGGACGCCGCGCCAGACTTTCTGACGGCGGCCTCGTAGCGCACGCTCGACGGGTTTGGCACACACGAAATATGCGCCTGCACGTAATCCGTGTTGGCAACGTCAACACGATCGTCAAAACGTTGTTGCATGTTGGCCAGCGTCTGTGACGCAAACGCGCGGCGCGCACGCACGGCTTGTGCGCATTAGTGGCTGTGCTCTGCTCGTGTGGTTCTTCTGTTTTTTTTTCTTTGCTTGTTTCGATTAACACACGTCTAACACACGCGCAGAAAACATCCTGTTTGGGCACGGTGTCCGTTCGCCGCCACCGCCCATGAGTTCAGCTCCACTCGACTCCCCCCTCCCTTCCTCCCCCCCCCATCATACCAGGTCTCCCCGTGGTGCATCCCCCTCGCGGTGGCACTCCGGCTTCTCCAAACCGACTGGGTGGGGGGTAGGGGAGGGGGACTGGACCGTGTGTAATATGCCACCACGCACTAAAGGGTGCGTCCCTTCCCCTCATCCCCAGTCGTCATTATTGGATGAGCATAGCGCAGGGAGAAGGCGAACACCACAAAAGAGGTCGTCGCAAGTGCGCAGTGTTCACCCAGCCGAGCAGCGGACACACACAAAACGGAAGTTGAGGGCAAAGGCCTTGGTACAGTCGCTAAAATAGAGCATCGCATCCTTTTTCTGGTTGTTCTGTGTTACGTGAAACCCACGGAGACCGTGACGCGGCCATGGCATCTCTTGTGCATGTGTGTGTGAGTGTGTGTGTGTGTGTGTACGAGAGAGAGAGAGAGAGCTGTAAAGCTCGTTAGGCGCGGGTGGCGGGCCGATCATCATCATTTCTCCAATCTTTGAATCCCACCCAGACACAGGTTGTGTCGTCCATGCACGTCTCATCTCCTTGTCGCGATTTGTGTCTACTCTGCGTTTCTCTTTCCTTGTCTCCCTCCCTTTTCCGCCGTACCATGGTGCGTGTGTCTTGGACTGACCCCACCCTCACCGCGCAGGGTAGTCCCCCACGGCTCCTGGAGAAACAGTCATTACCGCTGGAAAGGTCCCGTTGCGCAGGTTCTTGAAGCCTCTGTGCGGCGCTGGATCTCCTCCTGTGCGGCTTGCGCGGCTGCATTGCCGCGACTGTGGGAAAAAAAAAAAAGACAGAAAGCGCTGAGCTGCTCACGCCAGAGAAGTTCCCCCCATTGATGTCTTTCCGGCGTTGCGCGTGTCCTCGGAGCACCCTTCTGTCTTCATCGTTGTTTCCTGTTGAACTTTGTGCTGACTTGCCCAACGTTGCTCCGACAAACTTCAGGCTCTCCAGGCGTGTAGACCATCTCGCCTTGTTCTGGTTTCCTTATTTTGCACCCCTTCCGTTTTCTTCGCGCGGAGCGTCATGGGACAGCGCGGGTCTCGGGTGTCACCGGTGGTTGCGTCAGCCAGCGACCCACCTTCCCCAAACCCGACGGAGCGATTGTCGCTGGTTGCCCCAAGCGCCGCGGTCGTTGGTGCTGGTGTGGCCGGTGTACATGTCGCCTACGAGCTCGCCAAGCTAGGCTTCAAGGTGACTGTCTTTGAGCGCCGCGGCGACATCGCGGGCGGCGAGACCAGGTTCTCCCTTCCTTTTGTGGGCGTCGGACTGATCGAGCCGTCGCTGGCTCGGACGGCATTCCGCACAGAAGTGCTGCGTGGCATGCTGTTCCCCACCGCCTGCCCGGATTTGATCGCCCGGGAGCACCTCTTTAACACGCTGCTCAACCCAGTGGTGTACCGCTGGATGTGGGGTCGGCTTCGGTCGTGCTTCTCCGACTCCGAGGTGATGGCCTACACAAACAACCTATCCTGCGTCAGTCACTCCGTCGTGTGCGAGCTCGTGAACAAGTACCCGCACCTCCATCAGCACGTGTTCGCGGGACCGGTCACGGTTCTCAACGAGCGGAAAGAGGCCGCCGTGACAGCGCACGCGGAGCCCCTGATGGTCGATCCGGTTGGCTGGACCCGAGCGTTGGCAGAGGTATGCAGGCGAGACTACGATGTACAGTTTGCCCTTGGTGAGCGGCTCGAGGACGCCGTCACCTACCTCAAGTACGACGTCGAATCCACCAGGAGCATTCGTGTGTCGAAGCCCGACCCTTCGCACCCCGAGCAGCGCCTCTTCGCCAGCGAAGGGTACGATGTGGTGATCCTTGCAGCGGGAGCTAGCACTGGCACCATGACCCTTCCCAACTCCCGCCTCCCGGTGCTGGGTCTCAGCGGTCTCTCGGCGGTGGTGCAGCAACCAAGCGGTGCCCTCAAAGACGCGGTTTGGTCCCTCTTTCAGTGCAGGCCGCACCGATCCCCAGCCGCAGCAGCGTCGTCGTCATCCCCGGAGGTCGATGCACCGTCCAGCCACGAGGGTGTAGCAGACCCCCTTGCGCGGCCTGCCCCAGGCACACTGGCGTTGCTCAGCAGCCACTGCAGCCTGTATGGTTACACGTGGCCCAGTAGCCTCACGCTCTCCGCGAATCGTAACGGCGGGCCCCCCAGCAGGTCATCTGCCGTCGCCTCCATGATGCAGTCAAAGGTGCTGCCGACACCGCAGGACGTTGTGCTGCAAGGACTGCTCTCCCTGGACAGCACCGTCAAAACCAAAACTCACGCGCTGGTATCGCGGCAGCTCGATCGGCTGGAGTCGTATTTGCGAATCAAGTGTGGCTGGTCGGTCCCCCTTAGCTCGTCTTCTACGTCAGCCGAGGCCGGGTGCGGCAGCAACGTCGTCCGCGTAAGCGAGTACGTACGAGCCTTCACCCCTGACGGTGTTCCTATCGTTGACCGCAACGGCGGCTCCTTCAACTGCTTTGTGTGCTGCGGCTTTGGCGACCACGCCATGGACTTCGCACCGGGGGCCGCAAAGGTGCTGGGCAAGCTTGTGGAGCATCAGGCACAGCACCTCCGCGAGGAGGACATCGAAAAGACAAAGACATGGGGGCTGCTGACGTCGAAGCTGTCACCGAGTCGACGGGCAGCCGTAGAGGAGGAGCTGCAGCTGCTCTTCAATGGCGTGGACTCAGATGCAGTGAAACGGAAGGGCTCCAGGACACCGAGCGAGGCATCGGCTCTGGCCTTGCTGAGGCACGAAGACAACCCGTACAGCACGAACCGATTCGCGAACATGGTGCGCAAAGAGGTGAAGATGGACAGTAGTCCGCCCATCTTGAGCCGCCTCTGTGCCCTCGAGGATGTCTTCCTGACTCACCTGGAGCCGCTCCGCCGCCGCTTTCACGCCAAGGCCACCGAACTGGCACTGCGAGAAAACACGCCGGACTGGCTACGCACTTTCGTGTTCTGTTTCATGTACGAGGAGGACGACGATCCGGCCGCGCAGGCGCGAAAGGAGCAGCACGTGCGTAGCCTGCAGAGGCTCGCGAGTCAGTACGAGACCCCAGTGACCGACGCCAAGACAACGGGCGATGGCGCAGAAGAGTTGCCCCTCACACCCGCAGAGCAGAGCAAGCGCAAGCAGGCAGAGCTCGAGCGGCGCGCGCGCGAAGTTTTTGCCAAGAGGGTGTAGTCGGGCGGGGTCTCTTTAGGTTCAGATGCGTTGTGCGTTCATGGGTGCAGCGCGTCGGCTACTGCCTCGTTTTCCTTCCCGCATTCTTTTTTTTTCCTTGTCACATCACCTACATCATATGAGTGGGCAGACCAATCGAATACCGTCGCCGCCTGGGCCCCTTAGCGGTCGTGCTGTGCGCCACCCTTTTCGAATCTGCGGAAGGGTATCCCTCTGTTTCAAACTGTGGAGCACACCCGCGTCTACGCACGCATGCACGTGCAACCCCGACGCAGGTGCGCGGGCGGGGGTACGAAGAACACAAAACTGGATGGGTGATTCATTCCATGAAGGGGAACGCGCCAACGCCGAGCGACATTTTGTCATGTGCAAGGGCGGATGTGTCGGTACAGGTAGAGGGGTTGCGTCGATCACGTGCGTGGAAGCGGCAAGCCAGCAAAAAAAAAACGCAGGCATGTCAGGGAGATGAAAGGACGCGTCATGTTCGGCTTGGAAGGAGTGGCAAAGCGATAGTTGTGGCCCCGCCCTCTTCGACTCCTTTTTTCCCGTGTTTCGCTGCATGCGCCACCGGCAGAAGCGACTCCCGCTGATTTTTGTCGTGTCACATGGCACCTCTCTTTGTTTTCTTTTCATTATTATCGTTGCATCGTCTCTCTCTCTCTCTCTCCCTCTCTATCCTGTGCACCATCCACCATCCATCGGAGGTGAAATCGCTTCCACATTGGGGGGGGGGACTCAACTACTCTCGCCCTTCCTCATCTCACCTCCTCCGCTCTGCGCACAGCCGCCACCACCACCGCCAGCAACACCTAAGCATTCTTGCGGTTCGTAACATACATACTCAAAGAAGGACACTCTTTGGATGCCGTGCTGCAGCCCTCCATCCCATGTCGCTCCGACGCGGCCGCTCGTTACGACAACGCTGCTGCTACTTGTATGCGTGTTGGCCGCTGCGCTTGGATGCGCGAGTGCCCGCAAACAGCTGCCGCTGAACACCCCCTATCCTCCCGTTGTGCAGAATGCTTTGCGCTGCGACGTGTGCTCCTTCATTGTCGTGAATTCCCTCTACCAAATAGAGGCGAAGCGCGAGGAGCAACAGAGGAAGCGGCTGCAGGTGCGCGAGGACGACGTGCTGGAGGAGGTTGAGAATATGTGTGTCCCTTTCAAGGACCAGGGCCAGTGGATTCGCCAAGTGGCTCTCCAAGTGGAAGAGGTGGCGCCTTCCGAGAGAGGCACTGACAGGCCCGCTGCCGCAACGCCTCGCCATCACATGAGCGTGGGAGTGGTGGACTACTACAGCAAGTGCGGCCGAATCTGCGAAACCGTGGCGGTGCTTTGTGAAGAGTGGATGGACAGCGGCTACATGGACGGCTTCTCCAGCCGCCTTGTAAAGGAAGCGAATGCCGGGCGCAGCATCAGTGATGCGCCGCACCGCGACGCCGTCTTTGACAGCTTCTGCGCTCCATCCCCGCACTGCAAGAAGCACGCGATCTTTGTGCGCGAACTGGACTTGGCCCTCACAACAGACACGGAGCTGCGTGCGTCGATTGACGCGGACAGGCCCCAGGAGATCGAGACGGAGGAACGAGAGATGGAGACGATGCTGCACCGCCTGACCCGTGAGCAGGGCCAGTCCGCCGACGTCTTCTCGCGGGACGAGATCCGTCGAATGAAGGAAGCCTTTGTGACAGGGAACAAGGAGGATTTGCAGGCGGTCGATCCCACCGCTTTCGACCTCACCGACGATGAGTTCTCCACGCTGAAGGACTACATGCATGGTGAGGAACGCAAGCAACAGCAACAGCAGCGGCAGCGCCGGCCAAGTGCTCCAAGCGACGCTGACGATCTCTGAGGCACAGAGGAGCATGTGCGTGCGCGTCGGCTTACATTAAGAAGCACACCAGTGGGCTCCTTCGCAACATGCATTATCATCGCTTCCCTCGCCCGCAGTGGAGCCGTGCATGCGTGAACGTGTGCGCATGGGTACGCTGTGCTGAGCTATAGTTGCTAAACGAAAGGACAGGACGCACGTGAAGCCACGCGAAAAAGGCCCTGCTCTCTCCCTCCACATTGGACCTGTGCCACATGCGGAGCAGTCTGCACGAACGCCACGTCGACCCGATGACGAACGCGTAGACTCCCTGGTGTTTGCGTTTGCCTCCAGGCGAGGCAGCCTTCACACCGGCGTTGCAGGGGCTCTGAAGACGACGGGCATCTGTCACCCCGCATCCGTCGTTTGTGCGCCCCCCCCCCCATCGTCTCCTTCTCTACCCCATCCCCTCCCACCCCCCCCCCACTCACACAAACCGATTTCTCTTTGTCTTTTTCTTTCATTCGCCTTACCGTCGCGCACCGGTGATCCCACACGGTTGCCGTGATCTGTGTGCTGTGTGAAGGCAGACACGTCCTACTCGAAGGCCCCTTAGTCTCGGAGGGATATATATATATACACACACACATATATATACGTATATGTATATATTGCGGTGGAGTCGTAGCAACGTGCACTCCCTCCTCAGACACGCGTGCACCTCTTCACATTTGCGCTGGTGTACCGATACTGTCACCAACACACTCGTTTCCGCGTTGTTGTCTGTATTCTCCCCCAAGGTGTTCGGGTGACCGCTCTTATATTGTCCCAGTCGCCATGACGGATGCTGCGGCGCGGGATGCATACACCGCCTACGGCGTGGACTTGATTCGTACAACAGGGCTGCTTCTGCGAACCACACCCTCCACAATTTACCGCGCGTCGATTCTCTTCCAGCGCTTTGAGGCGTCCGTCGAGGCGCACTTCCGCTCTCAGTACATCAGCGCACTCGACATGCCCACTTATCGAAATGGTCTCAACGAGGATCTCAAGCGTGCCCAACTCGACTTGTTGGCTGTTTCATCGCCCACCGACACTCCATCCATGACGGAAAAGACACGTGATGCTCCGAGCAAGCATGCGCACCCGGCCGGCGTCGAGTATCTCGTGCCGAACCACGTGCAGCTCAAGATGCGCACCGGTCTCGTTCCTTTGGTCGACCTGCACGCCCCACTCGACTACTGCATTCATCACTTGTCGGATCACGAGGATATCATGTATCTCGTGGCGGCCTGCCTGCTTATCGCTACCAAAATGGAGGACCCGTCGACGCGCATTCGCGCCGTGGTGAACGTCTGCATGCGACTAAGCCTACGCCGCAGCGGAATACCTGTGACTGAGCAGTCCAAGCCCTCTCTTCCACGCTACGAAGACTTCAAAGCCTGCGTGATAGAGGCAGAAGAGGTTGTCCTGCACCAGCTTGGCTTTCAGACATTTGTCGAGAGTCCCTACAAGTACGTTTTACTGTACTTGAATATCTTGTCGGAGCCGGCCAGTGACAATGCGCAGAGCAGCATCAGCGCCGTCAGGGGTGACCCAAGTGCTGGCGCGAACGGAACAACTCGTCCTAGCGCCGCCGTTGTAGCAAAAGCCGCACGACCGCCGGCGGCTCTGACGCAGTGGATGATACGTGCTGTGCAGGTCGTTAACGACCTCCCACGATGCCGCCGACTCCTCGCTGTTCCCGCCGACGCGCTCGCCATCTACGCCATTCAGCAATCGTGTCCGCCCGACCTCACTCTACCCGACAAATGGTCCACGGCGTTTGGGGTAAGCGAGCGCCTTCTCAAGGCCATCTCGTATCGATACGGGGTATACAGCAGCAACAGTGCTGGAAACCGTCCTGCAACAGCCGCGTTGGCAGACGCGCGAGCGCTTAGCACGGTTCCGCTGTACCGCACCGTTGCCGAGCGGGATCAGTATAACGTTGCCATGGAGCAACTCAAAGTGGCTCGAGAAACAGCCGCAGAGGCGAGCGCAAAGACCTCGCTTAGTTTATCGCCCGCTCCGCCGCCGCCATCGTCCTCCGGCGCCGCAGCGCCACTGCCGGCATCCTTTGCGAACCCAGCGAGCATCGAAGAACTGCGCGATCTGATTGGTGCCTCCCTCCCTTCCGACGCCGTCCATGACGCGTCCAGACGCCGTTCGCGTCACGACGACGACGAGAACATTCCCGTGCGGAAGTCGAGGCACGAAAAGCGCCACCACCGCCGCCGCAACGACGATGGAGAGTCGCGGCGTCGTCGCCATCACCGCAAGTGAGCCGGTCATCCGTGAAGGCACCCATACCAACCCTAGACATGGCGCGCGCCTCCGGTGCCACTCCCCCATCCATGTGCCTCCTCGTGCTGTAGGTGTCTGTGTGTCTGTGTGTGTGTGTGTGTGTGTGTAGGTGGGTGGGTGGGTGTGTTCTGCAGAGTAGGGCGCACATGTGTGATGCGGCCTTAACGAAAAAAGAGCGTGTTCTTGTTTGGTCACGGTGTCCGTTCGCTGCCACCGCCCATGAGTTCAGCTCCACTCGACTCCCCCCTCCCTTCCTCCCCCCCTCCATCATACCAGGTCTCCCCGTGGTGCATCCCCCTCGCGGTGGCACTCCGGCTTCTCCAAACCGACTGGGTGGGGGGTAGGGGAGGGGGACTGGACCGTGTGTGATATGCCAACACGCACTAAGGGGTGCGTCCCTTCCCCTCATCCCCCCTTCCACCGTCTTCAGGGGGTCGAGAAGTATAGAGAAATAAAAGGTGGCGCGCTGGTGCATCATACCAGCAGTGGGTCAACGCAACTGCGTACTTGTCTGTGTCGTGGCGACCAAAACAGTGACCACCATCGAGCACCTCCAAAAGGAGGAGGTGTGATGCGCTGCGCAGTCGAGGGGCAGTCTCTTGCACTGCGAGACAAAGGCCGAGAAGCTCATCAATGGAATTCGGCCTCACGAAATATCACGGCGCGTCGACATGTTTTCTCTCTCCATCCTCCTCCTCTCCCTCTCCTTCTCCTTTCTCCAACTATATCCATCACTCCCCTTAACGACTAGCAGCTCCGCGCGACGCCGTTGACGTCTCCTGCCGCCTCGCACTTGCGGTCCACGAGAAGGTGCCTAGCCCGTCGCCGCTTTCATGAGCATGGCCATGACAGGTTTTTCGAGAGCGGCCGAGGACTATCCAGCGCTCATCACCCGCGCCGTCTTGGACGCCTACGCACAATACGTCGTTGCGGGTTCTCATTCCAGTGACGCCCTACGCCCGGATGGCGTAGTCGATGCTGAGGCGCATGATGTACCCAAGAGCATCGAGGAGGCACTAGCGCCGCTTGAGATTCTGTATGGGAAAACAGCGCTGTCAGCCATTGGTATCGCGTTGCACGGGACCGAGCCCGTCATACGATATGTGGAACGCGCTGAGGCGGACTTTTCCGACGACGAGTCGGTGAAGACGGCGGACGATGACGTGGGGTGCGTGCACCGTGAAGCTCAGCGTGCGAGGAGCTCCGGTGCTGACGCGGTGTCGTCCACCCCTCGCTCAAACGCTGTCTCTCAGCAGGGCGATCAGGAGAGCGCAGCTGCAGTCTCCTCACAGTCGGCCGTGCAGCGGGCACGCTGTCTCTACCAGGTCGGCGAACACACACTCTTCTCTCCCTACTACTGCCCCTGCTCTGCGTACGCGTACCAATCGATTCAGCGGCAGGAGGTGTGGTGCTGCAAGCACATGCTGGCGCTGCAGCTCGCCTTGCGCATCGAGGCCACCGGAGTGGTCCAGGACAACCTTTCTGTGCGCATCGTTAGTCCTGCCGAGTACGAGCAGCTGCTGCTGCGCTCCCTCTGAATCAACGGAGCAGACCCGGTGGACGAGATGAGTGCGTGACTTTGTCGGCAAGCGTCGGCTCGCCGATGATGTCTACTCGCTGCCGCGACGTCCGTGTAAACTGCCACAAGTCCGCTTCTCTCTTTGTTTCTGTTAGAGGGCGGGGGGGGTTCACTGCCACTGTGGCTGCTGCTTGCCTTGTCTTCTCCCCGACTTTCTCTTACGCCCGCGAAATTGGAGGGAGTGAACGAGCGAAGCGAAAAACGAAGGCAGGACTGTGTCTCTTCCTTCCCTTCACCCCGCCTTTCGGCTTGCAGACGGAGGGGCTCGCGGAGGTGCCTCAGCATCACGCCTGGAGTGCGGATTTGGCAGCAGTATCGAAAGAGGAGGGAGGAGGGAGAAGACAGCGCGATACGGCGAAAAGGTGCATAACGCCGGCGGCGAGTGTCAGCATCACCACCGCTGCTCTGCTTGCTCCTCCAAAAGCACGGGAGCTGACGCACACACGTGCACACGTTTGTCCAAAGACTTCCCATCGCTCTCTCTCTCTCACCCTTTCTCCTCACCCTCCCCCTTCTCTCTCTCTCTCTCTCTCTCTCTCTCGATGGCTGCACAATGATGGCGCGGCGAGTGCGTACTGAATCCTTGGTGAAAATGGCCTCTCCTCTGCTCGGCTCTGCCTCACGCGCTTGACGAGTGACGGAACGAACCCCCCCCCCCACCACCACCACCACCTTCTCTCCCAACAAACACACACACATGCACACTTTCATGTGCTTACGCAATGACTATCACACAGCGAACAGAGTAAGCCTATCGAATTTCGGTTGTCGCTCTTTTCTTGTGTATTGCTTTTGTGTTGTCTCGTTTGTTTGTTTGTTTTTGTCTTGTATGGTGGCTGCTGTTTCAGTTCAGGCCAAACAACAATAAAGCAGACACACGCAGCGCATCTGGGGCAAGTGCGATCAGCGTGCGTTGCATGTGTGCGTGTGTTCATCCTTCTCCTGCCCTTCCTGTCTTCGTTGGTGTTGCAGCTTCTTTGTTGTGGCGCCGCTGTGCGACAGCGGCTCCCCTTCTCTGCTTGGAGACTCGAAACGCCACATTTACGAGGAGAGCAGTCCTACTTTTTTCTTTACGTGCGTGTCGTCTGCGTCGCGGACCCACATAGAGGCGCACACGCAATCCAGAAACGCGCGCGTGCGGTGTGGCAGGCGTTGAATGCTTCGGAGCAGCACACACCTCGCGCGAGGCTACGGCTGTGGTGTTTTGGCCTGTACGGCGGCGAGGTTAAGGAAGAAGAGCGGGAAAAGTAGTAACCCTTATCCCACTGCAGCCCGCACGGTCATCTACTCACACGGAAGGCCTGTGAAGTACACGGGAACTTCAGCTTTTGCGACTGCTCCCTCCGCCTCGTCCCCTTCTCCCTCTCCCTCTGCTTCACATTCGCCATCGACCGCGCCGAGCAGCACGCTCCGCACCGACGACAGTCAGGCTACACCTAACGCTAACAGCCAAAACCCCGACTTCACCGCCCGCCCCTCTCTCTATACGCCGTCCCCGAATTCCTCCTCGTCTCTCGCACACCCCGCATTGCCGTCTCACATGGCGGGCGAGGGTCAGCAGCAGCAGCAAGACCCCCCGGCGGGGCAGCAGGGCGTACCAGTGAAGAACTATCCCGATGTGCTCGACTTCGCGAAGATGGAGGAGGAAGTGCTGGCGATGTGGCACGAGAAGGATTGCTTTCGCACTTCCATGCAGCTCTCCGAGGGTCGCCAGCCGTTCAGCTTCTACGACGGCCCACCGTTCGCGACTGGTCTGCCGCACTACGGCCACATCTTGGCAGGCACCATCAAGGACATGGTCACTCGCTTTGCCTACCAGACGAACCACCACGTCATCCGTCGCTTCGGCTGGGACTGCCACGGTCTGCCGGTGGAGTACGAGATCGACAAGATGCTCGGCATCAAGACGTCCCACGACGTGGCGAAGCTCGGCATTGACAAGTACAACGACGAGTGCAAGAAGATCGTCACCCGCTACGTTGGCGAGTGGAGGAAGACCGTCGAGCGCGTTGGCCGCTGGATCGACTTTGACGACGACTACAAGACGATGCACCTCACGTACATGGAGAGTGTCTGGTGGGTCTTCTCGCAGCTGTGGGAGAAGAAGATGGTGTACCGCGGCTTTCGCGTGATGCCGTACTCGACCGCCTGCACGACGCCGCTGAGCAACTTTGAGGCGAACTCCAACTACAAGGAGGTCAGCGACCTCGCCGTGACGGTCGCCTTCCAGGCCCGCGCCGACCCCAACACATACTTCCTGGCCTGGACCACCACGCCGTGGACGTTGCCGAGCAACCTCAGTTTGTGCGTGCACCCCGAGCTGGACTACGTGAAGGTGCTGGACACTAAGTCGAAGCGACACTACTGGCTCGCGGAGGCCCGCCTGGGGGAGGTGTACCCGAAGAGGGACAGCCAGAAGGCCTCCAAGTCAAAGGACGGCGACAACGCCGCGGAGGCCGGTGCCGCGCCGTACACGGTCGTCGAGAAGGTCAAGGGCGCGCAGCTAGTGGGCGAGAAGTACGTGCCACTTTTCCCGTACTTTGAGTCGTCCATGAGCGCCACGGCCTTCCGCGTCATCTCTGGTACCTACGTGACGACAGACGCTGGTACAGGTATCGTGCACCAGGCCCCTGCCTTCGGTGAGGATGATTACCAGGCGTGCCTCGACGCCGGCATCTTCGAGAAGGGTGGCAAGTTCGTCTGTCCGGTCGACGAGAACGGCATGTTCACGAGCGAGGTGACGGATTTCGCCGGTAAGTACGTCAAGGAGGCGGATCCGGAGATTATCAAAGCGCTCGAGACGAAAGGGCACCTCTTTCACAAGGCTTCGATTGTGCACAGCTACCCCTTCTGCTGGCGCAGCGACACACCCCTCATCTACAAGGCTGTCGAGTCGTGGTTTGTCAACGTCGAGGCCTTCCGCGACCGCCTCATCGAATGCAATGACAAGACATACTGGGTGCCTGATTTTGTCAAGACCCGCCGCTTCTCCAACTGGCTCGCCGAGGCGCGCGACTGGAACGTGTCACGCAACCGCTACTGGGGTACGCCGATGCCGGTGTGGCACAGCGAGGACTGGGAAGAGGTTGTGTGCGTCAGCAACGCCAAGCAGCTCGAGGAGCTCTCCGGCGTCACCGGCATCACAGACATCCACCGCCAGTTCGTTGACAATATCACGATCCCAAGTAAGCGGCCTGGTATGCCGCCGCTGAAGCGTGTGCCGATGGTGTTCGACTGCTGGTTCGAGTCCGGCTCGATGCCGTACGCCCAGGAACACTTCCCATTCGAGAACCAGGACAAGTTCAAGAGCCTGTTTCCGGCCGACTTTGTGTCGGAGGGCTTGGACCAGACGCGCGGCTGGTTCTACACCCTTCTCGTGCTCGGTGTTGCCCTCTTCGACGTCTCCCCTTTCCGCAACGTCGCCGTCAGCGGGCTCGTGCTCGCCGAGGACGGTAAGAAGATGAGCAAGCGCCTCAAGAACTACCCTGAGCCGAAGGTAGTGATCGACACGTACGGCGCGGATGCCTTGCGCATGTACATGATTAGCTCCCCGGTTGTGCGCGCCGAGCCGCTGCGCTTCCGCGAGGCAGGTGTGAAGGGCGTGGTCAAGGACATCCTCCTGCCTCTGTTCAACGCCGCGAAGTTCTTCATCTCGAACACGAACTACTGCATTGCGGCCGGTGGTCAGGTGTCGCTGCAGGTTCGCAGCACAAACGAGATGGACCGCTGGATTCTCGCCTCGTGCCAGAGTCTGCTGCGCTACGTGAAGGCGGAGATGCGGCTGTACCACCTGTACAACGTCGTTCCCGGCATTCTGCGTTTCGTCGGTGACCTGTCCAACTGGTACGTGCGCATGAACCGCCGCCGCATGAAGAACGCCACGGACAGCGAGGACCGCTCGCAGGCGCTGTCGACGATGCTGTACCTCCTCTTCTCGGTGTCTCGCATTGTGGGCCACATTGCCCCCTTTGTGGCAGAAATGCTTTACCAGCAGATCAAACCCCTCCTCCCGGCGAATGAGCGCGTAGACTCCGTGCACTACCTCATGATCCCCGACGAGGACGCCTCCTTGGACGACCCGGAGCTGGAGCGTGCTATGTCCCGCATGATGAACATTGTGGACTTGGTGCGTGTGCTGCGCGATCAGATGGTCATTCCAATCAAGCGGCCGGTGCGTCAGGTCGTCATTGTTCACCCGGACCAGCAGTACATCGACGACGTGCGCAAGGTGGTGGGCTACATCAAGGATGAGGTGAACGCGTTCGAGATTGTGATGTCGAGTGGCGAGAATTACGTGGAGACGAAGCTGGACGCGAACTTCGAGGTGCTTGGCAAGAAGTACCGCAAGGAGATGCCCGCGATCCGCAAGGGTATCCAGGCCATGACGCAGGAGGAGGTGACCAAGTTCCTGAACGACAAGAAGGGCGTCGTCGTCGGCAAGGAGCTGACCATCGAGGACGTGAAGGTGCTGCGCCAGGTAAAGGAGGGCATTACCGACTTCCAGAGCAACACTGACAACAACGTCGTTGTGCTGGTTGACAAGCGCCAGGATCAGGAGCTGATCGACTCGTGGCGCGCGCGTGAGTTCGTGAACCGCGTACAGCAGCTGCGTAAGAAGGCGAAGCTGGTGGTGACGGACGAAGTGGATGTGTACTTTGAGGCGGAGGAGGCGGATCTGACGGCGTCCATCCTCCACTCTAAGGACCAGATTAATCAGACATTGAGGGGCGTGTGGACGACAATGGACCAGAAGCCTAGCGACGCCGAGCTCGTTGCGGAGGAGGACAACAGCATCTCGGGGGTGGCGGTGCGCCTCGTCCTCACTAAGCCCAAGACTTAAAGTGCCGTATGAAGAGGGTGGGTGAGATACAGGCCCTGCGGTTTTGGCCGCCAAAGTGGATACCGAGGCCCCCTGACACGCACCCACATCCAAGCGGAGGTCCATCTCTTCGTTGAGGCATAGAGACGACCTCGCCATGTCCGGTAGCTGCTGTTACGCCGACCATTTCCTGCATGAGCCTTCTACTGTCTCTCCCCACTCCCCATACACACATTCTCTCTTTCTTTGTTGTTGTTTGCTCGTATGACCCTTTACGTGTTACGATTCTGATCATAACTTGTCGTTTTTTTTTTGTTCGTGTTGCTGGTGCGGATGTGGCCCATCCCTGTGGTCAACTAACTCGAAAACAGAGACTCGGTTCTTTGCCCCATTCACCCCGCCTTTTTGTGTCTTCTTTTTTTTGTTGTTCAGTTTCGAAAACACCTTTTCTTTTGTTGTTAGTTTCTCTCTGTGCACCACCTATGCTCTGACAAAGCCTCAAGCATGCGCGCAAGCCACACACACACACACACACGCACACGCACACCGAGACAGACTCACAAGCACGCTCCGCTCCCTCGTCTCCGTACGTCGGTGTTGTGCATTTCTAACGCGGTCACCTCCAGTTCTTATATGTTTGTTTTCGTTTCCTTTTTTGTGGTGTTTATGTTCTTTGTGTGTCTGTGTTCAGAGTGACCTCGTCTTCTTTTTGTGTGTATGTGTGTTCCCTGTGGAGAACCAGATGGCGAGAAAGAAAGAGAGAGAGAAGGAGAAAGAAATCGACACATATTGCGCAGCGAATCACCACCCATCGCCACCAGTCAGACCTCCGATCCGTTCCAATACTTGTAGAAAACGGAGCGTCCATAAAGTCCGCTGCGGCCAAGTCACGGCGCCGTGCAGGTGGGCACGTGTGAACGTCGTCGTTGTCCGATTCGCTTTTACTATGATTCTCTCTTCTTTGCCGCTTCTCCTTTCCATTTCAGTGTTACCATCATAAGGCAACGCAGCGTGCTGTTACACCCGTGGCACGTGCATCGGTTAAAGTGATGAGTACTAGTGCACACATCAAAACATGGCCACTACCACTCTGTGATGCGCCGAGGGGGCAACGCATCCCCCGCTGGAGATAGATTGCGTCTATGCGTGCGCTTGTGACCATGTGGTGAGGAACCAGTACGTCTGCGTATCTTTGCCTTGTCGTCTTTTTTTTATATAATGCTTTTCGTTCTTTCGGTGTGCTATGTTGCTATCTAATGGATAAGCCGCCCACTCTTCTTCAGGCCATCTTTATCGTTAGAGGTCTGCTAAAAGGTTACACCCACATACATACGCCTGCTGCTCACTCGAACTCAAGAAACGGAAGAAACAAACTTTTCGAGTTTTTTTCTAGTGTCCCCTCTCTCCCCCCACCCCCTCCTCGCTCCCTCATTCTTCTCCTCAGATTGCCTCTGATGACACGATCGTTGTGCCGTTGTCGTCGTGCTGCTTATTTGTTGTTGTGTGCGTCTTTCTATGGACGCTGGGTCGTTGTCGAACGCTCATGAGGAGGAGCCGCAGCAGTCGTCGAGGATAGCGGTGCAAGGGCACGTCCTCACCGTTGCAGTGGTGCTTCTCACCCCTTTCGGTCCTTGTGCGGCTGGCAGAACGCAATGAGCGGTGTGGCGCGCTTGCTGATAGCCTAAAGTGGAAATGTAGCATGCAAAAGGAAAACAAAAAGAGATTCAAGGTGGAATGGAATGTGTAGAATGTTAGTTGTTGGCCCGGTGGTGATGGTGGTAGTCTCTTGTGTTGTATGCATGGCGTTTGGTGATAGTTATCGTGATCCTCTCTCTCTGTTCTCTCCTCACCTCTCGTCTCCTCTCCTCCTCCTCCATACCTCAAGTGCTTATTATTAGCATATATATATATATATATATATATGCAGGTTGGTGTGCGTAGTTGGGGAGGAGAGAGCAGGGAGGTGGACGCACGGACGAGAGCGTGGCAACGCCGCATGCTTTGCCCCTTCGCCCCTGTGAGAACCAGGCGATCAAAAGAAGAGGTTACCGAGTGCGCGCTGTGGAAAAAAAAAGCAACAAACGAAGGAATGCGGGCTTGCGACAACGACGCGCCTCGACGCCAACACGTGTGAAGCACAGACAACGGTGTTTCCGGAGGGGAACACACACGCACACACATGCCCAAAAAAGAGGGGCGTCTTTTTTTTTAAGTGGGGCCGTTGTGACGGAAGAGAGTATACGGGGGCTTTACCGCAAGGCCCGTGAGCGACACACTCTACGCAATGCAACAGATGCGGATCTGCCGAGACCGGTGGCCCATTTGCCCTCTCGGAGGCCGTGACGTAAGCTCTTCACACAAATTGTCGTTTTCGTTTGTTTTCTCGCTCATTTTGCTCGCTGCGGCGCTCATCGTCTTTCCTACCTGTCGCCTTTTCTCTGCTAACATCCACCTTGTCTTTCTTCGCACGCCGTCAAGGTATGGAGCACCGCTGGCGACGCACTGGTACTGGTGCTTCGTTGCAGCTTATCCGCATCTCTTGCTGCCGCCGTGCACCTGCGTCGCTGAGTCCTCTCTGCCGTCAGGCGCATGCGCACACGGCATGAACGCCGCGCTTTCTCTGCTGGATGACGCAGTCTACATCCTCCTAGGCATCACAACGGTGCTGCTCTGCGCGGTAGCCTTTGGCCTCAGCCGTAATGTGTATCGCGAAACGTTGCGCGCACAGGCGCGATCGCAACTGCGCCGCGAGGATTTGTTGACGCACGAGCAGCAGAACTTCCTGCGGTCCATGCAGGCCGAAGAAAAAGTCGAGGCTGTACTGCGCAAGGCGGGGTGGACAGATGTTTTTCTGCGGCGGCGTGTGGCTGTCGCGCGTGTCGGGCACAACCGCGAAATTGACGTCGTCGCGGTCGGCCCTATCATCCTCGTCGTCGAGGTGAAGAACTGGCAGGGCTTTGTGTGGAGCAACGGGCCGCGCTGGTACCAGTGCCGCAATCGAAAACGGATGGACACGCTGGAGTTTGAGGATGTTCAGGAAGATAACGTGGAGAAGGCCGCCGCACTGCGCCGCTACATTGAAAACGCGCGTCGTGTAGAGCTGCCCGACTCGCATCTCGTTCAGGCGGATGCGGTTCTGCTCGGTCAAGACACGGGCGCTAACGGCAAGCGCGCTACATGGTACTCCGACAAGGCCATCCACAAGGTGTGCGGCAGGTGTGTCGTTCCCGTTGTCGTGTTTACGCATCCGCATGTCAAGCTGGACCCCTCGACAGTCAAGGCTAAGAAGTACGTTTTCACCCTCGATACCTTCAGCGTCTTTGCCGCGCATGCTATCCGCGGTAGCATAGATCTGGACGCACTGAACGACGTCGCAGCGGCGTCGTGGTGGTCATCCTGGCTGCCGTTCACGCCGATCTCTCGCCCTTTAGCCCCCAAGTCCGCCTCTGCCGCTGCCTTCCTCACCGAAGAGCAGCGAAACAACGTCGCTGGCGTCGTGGACGTACTGCGTACGTGGGATTTAGTGTACCTGCTCGACCACCGCCTCATCACAGGTGACCTTGAGAAGATTGATGTTCCTAGTGCGTTCTGCATGTACAACCGCAAGCACCTCCTCGGCATTAACGTGCGGTGGAACCGCGGCGCAGTCGGCCTCGTAAAAACACTGCTCACCAACAGCGTTGGCAGCGTTGAACTCGTCCTGACAACAGCGAAGCGGCTGGCGAAGAAGCGCAAGGAGAAGAAGCCGCGTAACGCCGAGGGCAACATCGCCTTCCCCATGAAGCCGAAGAAGAACAAGGAGAACGGCTACCTAGTGATGAAGATGGCGGGCACAGGAAAGCTGGAGACGGTGCTCCTGTGCGATGTCGATCACATTTCGCTGAGCCGTCACTTGTACGAGAGTGAGAAGCAGCTAGAGTAAACAGCCGCCGCCCCGGACGGCGTGGGCGGGTGTTTCATGGCGACCGTGTCAGAGTGGCTGGCGCTGTCGTGGCTCTTGCTGTTTTCTCTCCCTCGTTATTTTGTGTGTGTGTGTGCGTGTGTGTCCTCGACACCCCTTTCGGTTAAGCTGCCATTTTATTAATGTAAGTGGCATTTTATACCAATGCTGGATACGATGGGGGAAGGCGCTGGAGCTGGAGAGTAGCGTCAACGTTTTGCCGGGAGTCCCTCGTCTGTTGATCTCCTCACCTCCGCCACTAAGCCTTCGTTGTGCCTTCTCTTGCCCTGTTTGAGCGCGTTCTAATGCGCGGGTGCGCTCCGTGAGCCGTGCAAGACAAGCGCGTAAAACCGTATCGACGTACCGCATGTCGTGGTCTTCCTCCTCCCTTGCGCCCGCCCCTCTGCGTCGCACGCAACCGCTGCCGTGCGTTACCATGTGTAGGTCGCAGACGCGCGCGGGCTGCTCTGCGGACGCGGGTGCGCCACAAGAACGCAAAGCCTCCCCGTTCTCGCACTTATGTTTTCGACGCATCCATTGCGCCACAAACCCTCATCGCCCTCTCTGCGCTCGCCTATCGCTCCTCTCCTCTCCCCTAGTCCAGCCATAGCGGGACCAATTTTTTTTTTTTCTTGGAGAAGGGACAGCACACATCTGCGCATTCATATGCTGGCACGCACACCTTTCCGCTTTTGGACGCCAAGGTACTTCCGTGGGCAAACCGGTGCCGGGCGCTACCTTGGCAAGAGACGCGTGCGTGCCTTCGATGCTGCACCTCCTCACCGCTTGACTGGAGCGGCGAAGGGAGGAGAGACCGTGAAGGTGTGCACGCTACCGACGCGCGCGCCACCGCCACAGAACCCTGCCAGAAAATCGCCAGCTGAGGACGCACCGTGTAGCCCCTCCGTAGGGCAGAACCTAGATCAGCCCCGGATCAGCGGTCTCCACTCGCCTCCGCCAGATGCCTTGCACCCCAGCAACCCGTTGGTGCAACGCGCACAGACGCTGCTTCATGAGCTCGCCACCGTCGACTACTCGCAATCCGACCTGTCCCCTGAAGCCGCAAAAGCGTTTGCCGAGTTTAGTGCCAGGCGCGATGTGCTCGGGCCTCTCCGTGGCCTTCTTCCCCCTCCCGCGTCGACGAGTGATGGCGGCTCTGCTAGCCCTGCGTCGCGTCAGCGCTTCCGCGTTGTGCCGGTGGTGAGCGGCAGCCCTGCCGTACCCCCTCGTGGTCCGCGGATGACGGCAGCGGCCGACTTTGCCCTCCCTGATTTAGTTTTGTTTCTGCGACTCTATGACAGCGCCAACGTAGAGGATGGACAGCTGCTGGTGCAGGTGATGAACGAAATTCACCGGCAGCTGTTTGCGTTGGCAGAGACCGCGGCCGACGCGGCTGTCGCAAGAGGCGGCAGCTCCACTCCCTCTATGGCCGGCACCACCATAGGTGAGCACGATCTGGATGCGGCGAATAGGGGCGTGAAGGGGATATCACCGGCGCCGAGTGCATCACCGCTTCCCCTTCCTGCGATGCTCTACACAATGTCCTCGCTCGGCATCGTCGAGGAAGCCGTCCTCGATGTGGTGACGAGTTCCGCCGTGCAAGATGGCGCACGCGGCAGGCGTGGCCTCCTCTACTCGCAGCTGCGCCTCTACTCTGTGGCGGATTTACTTCAGCTGCTCGTCGCGCTTCATCGCTTTGGGCACCAGCAGCAGCCATCGACAAAAGCTGTAACAATGGCGCTCCGTGCTTCTCTGTATCGCACCTCCACCACAGCAAGTCGTTTTCACAGGCGCGCAAGATCGTTGAAACGGGCGCTGGCCGCGCGGCCACAGACTCCGTCGTCGGGAGAGGGACGCGCGGACGCGGCAGCGGCCGATGCCGACACTGGTGGCGTGGCTGCCGTGATTGCGGCGGATGAGGAGCTCAGCTCCCTCGCCTTTGGGCTGGGGTGCCCCTTGTTTTTGCTTCTGGAAGCGTTGACCGCGACGGCGACAACGGTGCACCGCCGCACCGACGTCGTGGCATTTCTATCCGACCTAATCGCTGTCACGGCAGTGGCGGAGCTGACGACGGCGGTGCACGAGAGCCGCGGGAGGCGCTCGCCTGCCGGTTGCGAGGACCTTGCACGAGAGGCACAAGAGTTTGTCTTCGCCGTGTCACATCAGCTCTTGCGTGCAGCAAAGCTCACCGAATGCATGGAACTTCCACAGATCCTTCTCTCCGATGTTTTTGCATGGAGCACGACGCTGTCGGGCAGAGGGGTGTTCGTGGACGGCGGCGAGGACAACGCCGTGCCGTCCGATCGTGTCGCCTACTACGATCATGTGACGGCTGACCTGATCAAAGCGAACAGTGCAGAGTGAGCTGCGTGAGAGGCGCTGCGCACGGGGGTGGTGCCCGGCACTCCGCCGCACCTTTCCGATGTGCCTTTTTCTTTGTTTCGCACCGGTGTCGGAAACGTTGCATAACGTAAACGCCGCGTCGCAGAGGTGCGTGCAGACATGCTCACGTGCGTCTGCACCACCGCATTTAAAAGGCAGCGGCGTCGAACAGGCAAAAATAACTGGATAAGGGGAAGAGGACGGGGTCGGTGCCACGCTGCCGCCACCGCTCCGCCGCCCATCCATCGTTGGATTTTGCCGAGCTGGGAGCAGGGGCGCAGAGCTCTCAGGTGTGGTGGCGGTGGCGGCTACGTCTTCTCGAGGATGTATTGCCTCCGCAGAGGTGGTTCATGCAGCGACCTTCATCACCCACACGCACACCTACACAAGCAGGAACTCCCCTTCGCCTTTTCTCCTCCACGGAATTATTTGAGGGCGAACGCCCGCCGCAGCGCCGACATCATCACTGATACACGGACGCGTGTTTGTACAGCTGCAACGACGCTCACCAGGTGCCTCTGAGTGAAACACGCCTACTTCCCCCCCCCCAAGTAGGCATGGGTGCGCCATCGCCGCAAGCAAAACACAAAAAGGTTCACGTGTCGTGATGAACGTCACAACCGTTAGTCCGTCCCACCCCACCGCAAAGTGTAGATTGGGGGAAGGGGGGCATTTGGAGGAGATCAGGGCATGCTGGCGCGAGTCGATGCAGACCGGCGATGACAACTCACAGCAGATGGCGCTGAGGAAGGCGACAGCGCTCATGGGGGGCAGCATGGACACCGCCGTACCGTTCGCGGAAGTAATCATTTCCTGCTCCACAAATGATCTCGAGGACAACACTATGGTTCACCTCTGCCTCACCGCAACGCTGAAGTAAAAAGAGGACCTGGCGGCGCTGGCCATCAAAGCACTGGTGAAAGAGTGCAGTGGTCAGAGTCCGATGATGCGTATGTTGGCGCCCCACGCCTTGTCGGCGATGCGCGTGGGCAGCGTACTTGAGTAACCTTTGCCGCTTCTCGAAAAGGCTAGGGTGATCTAAGCGGTCTGTGTGTGCGCAAGGCAGCCATGCGCTCTCTCTTTCACAGATTCGATCGCCCCCCCCTCCTCCCTCCCCGTGACCCCTAGGAGCACAGGTGCTTTGAGTACGCCCTGCGCTTTCTGTCTGACCTCCGGCGTCCAAGTGAGCTGCAAGGCACTTGAGTTGCTGCTTGCGGTGCACTCGAGAGAGAGAGAGAGAGAGACGACGCAGGAGCCTCGGTGCAAACCAGCATATTCCATTCACGGTGAACGGCGCGCTGCCGTACCGTCTGCTGGGCCGGCGGCAACTCACGAACGAGTAGCAGCAGATTCAGGTGCACCACCTGTGGCTCGAGTACACCTCTTCCCCCCCACCCACCACCACCACCACCACTAACACAAGCGCACACACCAGCGAGAACGGGATGTTTGAAATGATGAACCTGCTTGCCGAACGCCTCGAGCCCCACAACGCCGGAGTCATGATGGCCTGGAGTCACGTCTTTGCATCGTGATGCCACGCTTACGGTGCTCACGGACGCGCGACGGCAGCACTTTCATCGTGACACTGTCCGCTCTCTGTTACTGACCATCGCTTAGTGCTACAAGGAGGCACTGCTCGCCGACGATAAAAGGCGGTCGGCGCTCCTCTGGCTATTGGGCGACTTGGACAAGAACACTATAGGCGCCTCGTACCTGTTGGAGCTGTTCCTCGACACACACACACGTCAAGGACTCAGTGGCGTTTCGCCCGCAGCTGCTGACCTCTGCCGAAAAACGCTTTTTCAAGCTCCCGGCAAAGATGCAGCGCTGCCTCGGCGGCGCCCTCTCCGACCCGTCTGGATGACTTCGCGAACGCAGACGTTCGCAACAAGGCGCCCTTGCGCTATCGGCTCCTCCACACCGACATGGCAGCAGCGGCGGCGCGGGTATGTTTTGCGGCGAAGCAGTCAGTGCGCATCACCCCCGTCAAGGGCACGGATACCGGTGTAATGGGCCGGCTCACAGTAGAGTTGTGCACCCTTTCCATCGTCAAGGGCATGCCGCGAGAGGTGTTTTTTGATGCGGAGAGGCGACAGTAGCAGTGTAGGACGTCGAGCGCTGAGGCAGCGAAAGAGGAAGACGAGGAGGAAGACAGCGTGCCCGCTGATGGGACGGGCATCATCAGCGAGGCTGCGGAGAGGCGCGTGGATGACGGCAAGTCACGCAACCAGCTCTACAGTGTAGAGTTTGAAAGCGCTGGTCTTGTGTCGGGCAGCACCGCCATAGAAGCGGCACTGAAGACGCGCAGTATCGTTCCTCCCGCATCGGAAATGGAGAACGGTACGCCGATGCGAGGTCTTTACGCGGTGGTCACAGCGCCGGCTCAAGTGTGCTTCTTGATGAACCCCCTCGTGGCTCTCACAAGCGCGGTGTGGGTGACTGCGAAAAGTGTCTTGTCCAACCATCTGCAGAGATTCTCGGGGGAAGTATGTAGGACGCTTCCCGCAGTGCGGCAGCACCCGCAGGCGCCCGCATAGGGCTCTCCATCACCCAACAGCCTCGCCCCCGACACACTGTCTTGTTTCCTCTCACCAGTGGAGCAAGCAAACGCAAAGTAGAACAAAGATGCTTAGCAGCGACGACGGAGCTGGTGAGCCGCTACGGCCAATGCCTGCACAGTTCGCGCATCCACTTTTTCCCGTGAAGGCACTTGGTCACTCGTGACGCAACGGTTGGCGTGTTTTTGGTTTTTTTTTCGCGTTGTGGCGCATACGTGTGCCGCTGCTTGTCGGCTGTGCATTTTCGTTTGTCCTCCACCTCCCCTTTTTCCCCCTCCTGTCTCGGGTATGCGCACGTGAGCGCCTGTACTCCGTTATGGGCACGGGGGTCATGTGTGTCCAGCACGACCAGCAATAGTTGGTCAGACCACGTCTGCAGATAAGCGAAGCAAAGCACAGCGCACACACTCACAGCCTTCTGGTGCCGGTGTACGTCTGATGCGCCACCAGAGAACGAGCTGGTGAGAACGCGAAAGGAGGGACCAGGGCAGCGTGGGACACACCTATACACCCACGCGAGCCAGCATTGTGCCGGGGGCTTCCCTTACCCACCCCTATCAACCTCTGTGATCCCTCCCTCATCCTCCGTATCATCTCCTCTCCAATCCACGGCTACTCCCCATACCCCAACACTCCTACTGAAGAAATCCTTCTTTGTTCTCATTCTCGCAGTGGTCTTGACGCTCCCTCCTCTCCCCCCTCGCTGATCTCTTCCTCGTCTCAGTGTTGCGTAGTCTATGTGAAGTACTCAGTATAGCATCTCCTATTTCCTTTTCAACTCGCATCGCTAAACCACACTCAGCGGTGAAGGTGATCAACAGCGATGCCGGTCCCACCGCCTCCGCCTCCGCCTCCACCACCACCGCCGCCACCGCCGCCGCCGGCCAACTCCGGAGGGCCCAGCGCCAGCGTTGGCGGTGCTGCCGCCGCCGTCTTTGCAGAGATCTGCCAAGGCGGTGACAACATCACCGCGCGTCTGCGTCACGTGACGGATGACCAAAAGATGTATAAACAGAACATTCGGCACGGTGAAGTCGACATGAGTGAGCTGGAGCACAAAAAAGCAGCCGCCGAAGAACGTCGTCGTGCACAGCAGCGAACCGAGAGCACCACCGGAGAGGAGGCGGCGCAGCCGCCGGTGCTGACGTTAGAGGGGGACAAGCGGTGGGTCGTCAAGCACCAAGCCGGCAGTCCAGCGGTGCAGCTGCAGCTGGTGCTCGACAAGGCAGAGATGCGCCACGCCGTTCGTATCGAGAATTGCCATCACGCCTACATCACGATCACCAACAAGGTTAATTCCGTGAGTATCGTCAACTGCACCAAGGTGCAGGTGGCTCTGCAGGTCATCGTGTCCTCGCTCGAGGTGCTCGGCTGCGCTGACGTCGACGTGCAAGTGGCGCAGGCGGCGCCAACCATCGACATTGAGCGATCTACGAGTGTGAACGTATACCTGCTTGACAAGGATGAGGCGAGAAACACCGAGATTGTCACGGCGTGCAGCTCCACCGTCAACGTTCTCTTCCCCTCGGAGAAGGAGGAGGACATTGTCGAGCGTGCCATCCCGGAGCAGTTCGTCACGCGCATCGTTCCAGACGGCAAGGGAGGCCACAAGCTCTGTACGAAGCCAAGTGAATCCTTCTAAGCAATCACCGTCACTGCCGCCTCCCCTTGTTGTGTGTACACTTTTGGTTATCCCCGATGCCCACCCCAGGCACATTATGCGGGGTATGGTGGCTTCACGTGCTGTTGCTGTGTTTTTTGCTCTCTTGAGTTTCTGTACCCGTGCTCAGCGGTGTTACAGAAGCTGCCATGCGCTTCCCTCGCTCCTTTTCCACTTCTCTCGTGTTCGCCACGTCAACGTGCCGGACTACCACGCAGACACGCCCCTCTCTGCCCCAGACTCACAGAGGCTGAAAGGGGACACCGAAGACAAACACGAAACAGAAAACAGAAAGCAGACCACCGCATGAGCTGTCCTGTCTACTTTTTCTTCTCATTGCCCCGACACGTCTCCCTCCCTGCCGCTGGCTCGCTGCGTCACGGCGATGTGCGATTACCGCCTGCGGCCGCTCGTAAAAGCACGCACACGCGCAGACGCTCACGTCCGAACGACGCCGCGTGTGATGCACCCATGCTTCTCCCTTATCCGCCGCCTGTGTTGCCGGTGCGGCCGTCTTTCTAACGCTTGCCATGCTCACGCATCTCATCTTAATCCTCTGTTGTTGTCGATGCTTTATGTTTTTCGCGTTTGCGCTCTCCGTCCATTCGCCATCCTCGCGCCTCACATTGCACGGCTGCCCGAAGCGAGCAAAAAAAAAGAGAAGCGGGAAGCGCACCCTGAGTTGCTTCGTGGACGTCGTTCCGCCCACGGACTTGCCCCCTCGTTTCTCTGAGTGCGGCTCCTCATCTTTGGCCCACCCACCCCTCTCCTTTCTCTTCTTCGCTCTTTACCTCTCACGCGCGCGGACAACTACACGTATCGCACGACATTCAGCCGGGCTCCGCTCTACCGCTGCATCTGACTGGCGCTCCCCTTTCGCTTCCCCACACAGGTACGCGTAACTCGGTGTTGTGTTGTAGTGCCATCGACATTGGAAGAGGTGGTGCGGCATATCATTTACCCCTTCTTGTTGTGGTTCCCTTTTCCTATAGAGACCCCGTTTTGCGGTGTTTGTTTGTTCTTCCTTTTCCCCCTTTTGATTTCGGTTGTTTGCTGTTCTTTTCACGCCCCCTCCCCCTCCTCCCCGCTCACTTGTTCCTCATTCCTCTGGGATTGCAAGCACGCGCGCGCGCGCACGCATCGATATCGTGGAGAAGCACAAGAACAGAAACAGGTGTTTGCGTGGGAACGGTGGTACGTGCACACGTTGACGTCTCTAAGTCGACGGCAGCAACTATTTATCAGTCGCGGAAGTGACGCATCGCTCGCGGGTCTCTTTCCCTCATCCCGTTGCCATAGCGTCTCCGCCTTCTTGATTCGCTCACATAACACTCGAAGACGCACTATAACACTTATTTGGTTTCACTTAGCATTTCACCGGTGTTTGCCTCTGCGCACCTGCAGCCATGGCGACTATCAACACCGAACTCTCGCTAGTGCGACGCTTTCACGCGCTGCTGCAGAACTACGATTCGCGGCCCACCGTTGCGCGCCGTAACACACTTCCGACTCTTTCCCGTTTCCTCCGTAGCAAAGACCGCCAGATCCGCAAGCTTTCTCTGGAGGCGGTCTGCCTCCTGGCCGAGCACCACGAGAACCTCGAGCTGCTCGGTAACGACCACGACCTCGTCGACGGTGTAGTCGAGATCTACGATGGTGCCCAGTACGACGACCCGGAACTGTGCGATCTGTCCAACAAAACACTCGATCTCCTCGCGCCGACCTTCCGCTGCGGCGACCCGCGCGAGGCGGTGGCGCGCCGTGCGGCGCAGGATGCCGGGGTCGCGTCCGCTGGTGCAATGCCGCTGTGCCCCACCCCGCTCCCGGACGCCGACAGCTCCGAGGAGCTGCCGGACTTGTCAAACGCCGTCCGCGAATACGACACAATCATCAGCGACGGTCACGCCGAGGCGGTCGGCGACTTTGATCAGGTCTCCGTCATCTCTGGTGGGACTGGCTTCGACATGGCCAGCTCTAGCTCTTACCTGACGCGGCGCATGACAGACCCCGCGCTTCGGCCGTCGGAGGTGATTCGCGGCGTCGGCAAGGACTGCCCTCTCTCGATTGTGCTGGAGATCCCGGCGCTGGATGCGATGACGGACATCTCGCACATCGAGGAGATCTTGCAGACAACGCGCGGAGTTATGTCGTACACCATTACGGCGAGTGCCCACCAAACTCGCGTCTTTCTCTCCGCCTTCGCCCAGGCACCGCTGCAGAACATGCTGACGGAGGCCGGCTACGAGAACATACTGACCAGCGCCGAGCGGATGCACTACCAAGGTAGCGATGTCGGTAATCAGAGCCTCAACGGCAGTTTCTTCTACGATCAGCAAAGCAAGCGGCCGTCCTATGTGCAGAGTGCCAAGAACTTTGCCTCGAACCTGTTTAATTCCGTGATGGTGTACAGTGATCCGAGAAACAACTCCCTGGCGGCGCGCATCAGGCAGCAGCGGGCGGCGAAAGAAGAGGGTGGCAGCACCACTGCAGACCGGATTGCACAGGCGTTTTCGCGATGGTGGTAGCTTTCGGACTTTGGACGGCCGATAAGCGGCCATCGGTGCGGGCGTGTTGTTTGCGCACCCCCGGAAAAAGGGTCTGTGCAGCTGCAGATGCCCTGTGGTGGGACTGCGTGTCTTTTATGCGGCCACTCACCCCCTCCCCCTTTTTGTTGTTGTTTTTTGTGCTGCTTTCGTCTTTGCTGTGTCCGTTACCATCTGTTTCTCTCTCTCTTTGTGTGTGAGTAAGTTTGTCTCTCTCACTATATATATATGCATGTATACATATACCCGTGCGCATACACGTACCCAACAGTACCGTTGTTGATGCGCTGGGCTTGTTTGTTTTCTTGTTGTTCTCCCTCTTCTTTTTGTATGAGGAGGAGGAGGAGGAGGAGGAGGAGGAGGGGGGAAGTCTGAAGTGTGCATTGTGACAAGAGGATTCGCTCTGATTTCCGTCGTGCTCCTGTCCTTCTGTGTCGGCGTATTGCAAGTTGCCGCTGCTATTGCCGTTGGCGTGGGCGTGATTGTTTGCACAGCTGCGAGGAAGAAGCGGGTGGACGTGATGACGCTGGGTTGCTTCTCGGATGATTCCGAAGACACGCACGCGTACCCCAACCACCCACCCACACATACACACGCACACACACACACACACACACACACACACACGTGCGTACACAAAAATACAAGATCAAAGAGAAGTCTGTGTGTTGAGCGCACAAACAAACCGCAGAGAATGTTGCATGATGCCCTGTTGGCCCCAGGATCGTGTTTCCGAATAAGAAGATCGCCTATTTCTCCGTTTGGAACCCTCGGGTCAGCTGAATCTCTCCGTGGTGAAGACGGCGGCTTGCCGCCCTCTCTTATTCTCTGTCCTCCTGTGCCTTCTTGTCCCACCTGGTCACGCTGTGCTTGGCAAGTGCTGCAGTGACTCCGCACTGCAGCCATTTCCCGCTGCCTATTCGAATCCATCATGTCCTTTTTGCATGCATACATGCATATGCATGTGTGTCTGTGCGCCTTTTCTTGCCTTTTGCCGTTGCTCGTCAACTTACGCGCACACAAGCCGTCACCACCTTTCCCAATCACACATCACAAGTTCATCGCTCACGACGCCGTGCGCGCTGTCATCGCTCTTCATAGTTACGGATATTTGACGGGAGGCAAAACGGCCCTGATACACGCCCGCTTTCCAGGCACACCGACGTCAGCCGGTGGCTTTGCACTTGAGCATTTCGCAACGACGATAGGGTTTACCTCGCGTTGTGCATGAACGCTCTTGATCCGACGCGCGCGCACACGTCTGTAATGATGGCCGCATCGCGTGTCCTGGGGCTGCTGACTGTTTGCCTGCTCTGCGCGCTGTGCGCACGCGTCGTGGCGGCCGCGTCCATGCACGCTGGCGTGTACGCGAAGCTTCTGCCGGGAAAGGAGTTCTGCGCAGACTACCACGCCTACCGCGATCCGCAGAGTGACCCAGTGCCGGTGACATTTCATCACCGCTGCATCGATCCGCGCCTGGCTGGCATTACTACAAAGCTGTACGGTCCGAGTAGCGAGCCGCTCAAGCGCGGCCCGGAGATCCCTTTATCAGAAACCATCGACACCTTTGGCGACATCTCGCAGATTTTCTTCTACGCCGAGAAGACCGGCATCTATAAGATGTGCTTTCTGCTTCCCCTCAAGAAGCCCGCCATGCGCTTCGAGATGTCCTTCAGCGCGGCCAACGACATTGTCGAGCCGCCCAAGGTAGAGGACGGGGCCTTCGTGGTGGACAAACCGCCAGAGGTGGCCGACTACGCTGACCGCCTGCGCATGTTGAACTTGTCCGTGGAGACAACCGTGGACGAGCTCCGAATGTATCAGACGCGGCGATACTTCTTCGACAAGACGGTCAACTCTGCCTTTTACGTTTGCGTCTTTAGTGTGCTGCTGAACATCGCCATCGCCGTGGGGCTCACCTTGTGGTCGGAGAGGTATCTGAAGCGGTACTTTGTAAAGCAGAAGATTGCATAAGTCCCCTTTTCTCCCCTTCCCCCTATCCCTCACACACACACACACACAAAAGAAAAAGAGCAACCGCAGACTACATAGGGCCCCTGATTGTGGGGTCGAATTCGAGGAGGGGCAAAATCGGCGTGAATTCAAGTATGACTGAACGCGGCTAGCGTCCTTGATGTCGAGACACTCACTGTTGAGGAGCCTCCTGGCACTCGACAAGAACGTCGCGGCAGCAGTTGAGCGCGTTACCGTGATTTGCTGTCTTCTTTCGTTTTCTCTCAGTCGCCGTGTCTCCAAGATTTCCTCCCGTCCTTTGTGCAGGTCGCTGTTTCGATATACATATATATACATATATATATATATATATACATATATATGCATATGTATATATATATATATATATATATGTATACATGTATGGTTTCTTTGGCTTTGTCCGGAGGGCCGTTGCTGTGGAAAAGCGACAAGCGGTGTAGGCGCTGTGCGCCTCCCGTCCTACCCGGCCCCCTCGCACACGGGAGCATGTACAGGAAAAACTGAGGAGCAAAAGGCTGCACTAAAGCGTCGATGGACGACGCGAAGACAAAAAAAAACGCCATGACTGCCGTTCATCTTAGGCACCGCACAAGATGACGAAGTCGGAACGGCAGCGTTCAGCTCTTTGGCGTATCTTTTTTTTGTTTGAATTGCGCTCGGCGTCTGAAGGCGTGGTGCAGTACAGACATCACATCAGACGCTTCTCGCATCTCCCACATTTTCTCTCTACACCGTGGCTCTCCTCTTGGTCTTTTTGTTGTGTTGTGGCTGGGGATGCGCTCGGCTTCGTCTGTCGCTCCGGCCGTACACTGCGTGGCCCTCCTTCTGGTGGCCGTGCTGCGCGACAGTCGAGCCACGAGCCACGCCTCCCCTCCCACCCGCCTTCCTCCCTCAGCAACGACGCGGAAGCATCTGCCGGGAGGCGGAGTGTTTTCGAAAAACGATCGCAGCCCATATGCTTCGCCGAGCATGGCGTACCGCACCAGCGCAAAGGCATAGTGTGTCGGTCACGTTGGGCTCGACGCGCTGGATCGGTGGCTCAACCGCAGTAGCTGAAGAAGTGAGCGCGCAGGAGTACGCGGACCGGCGCAGGCGGTTCCTGGAGTGCCTCCCAGATAATTCCATTGTTCTTCTTCCCGCCGCCGATGAATCGCTCTATAGCCACGATATCCTGTGGCCGCATCGTCAAGACTCCTTGTGGTATCACCTGTTTGGCATGCGCGTCCCGATGCGGCATCAGCTCGCCCCGCCTTCGTCGGCGATCACCGAGGATGTACGGGTCACCATCGCGGCCTTTGCCAAGGGCATGAAGGGCGCCCCCACGCAAACCCTCCTCTGTGTGCCGCCTGTGACGACGGACACAGCGACGCTGGTGTGGAGATCTGAGGCGGTGCCGCTCAGCGAGTACAAAAGTCGTCTCTGCGCGGATACTGATGGTGGTATGCTGTCGCCTTGCAGACACGAGAACGTGGTCACGACGAACGAAGTGGGCACCGTCTGCGCAGCGGTGCGCCGGCTTATCACAGACATGGCACAGCAGCAGGTAAAGGAATGGGCAGAGCACAGCGACGTCGAGCTGTCAACGTTGCCGGGAGAAGGAGGAGGAGGAGGAGGAGAAGAAGGGGTGCAGGCAGGGAGGCTACTTGCGCTGGGCATCCTGCCGAGAGTGTTCGCGGCGTATCCGCAACAGCTACGCTGGGATGGAAGAGGCTACCGCCTTCGCCAGCCAGCGGCATCGATGCTGCTCGCAAAAACGCGGGATGTAGCCGACAGCACCTCTGTCTTTCACCATCCACTTGAGGCGTTCTTCTCCACGCTGAGCGCGATACCCTTTGTGGTGCACCTGCCACGTCCACTCCCTCTTGCAACAGCAGCAGCACTGGGGCAGCAGTCGGCCTGCAGCGTAGTCGCCTTCCGCTACTCGGCAGTTGGCGGTCATACCCCTGGGCTCGTGCCCAGCACTGCGAACGCGCTACCTAAGCGAAGCCGCGTGCCCTGCACCCCACGAGGGCGTGATTCTCCGGCTGCCGTCGCCAACGCATCCGCAAGCGCTGAAAGCGAGCCGGGTTCCACGATACAGCTCTGTCTGCCTGTTCGTCGCAGTGATGCATACGCGTGGCTGTACCGGCAGGTCAAAGACCGATCACAGCTACGACAGCACCTTCGCAGTGCCCGCGCAACAGAGGATGCTTTTCTGCAGCTCATGCGCTGCGCCCCCGCGACACTGTCGGAGCACGTGCTGCATTGTGCGTTTCAGCGTGCCGTGTGCGACATAAGCGCGCACGCCGGGGCAGCTGCCCAGGTACGATGCGCGTACATTCCCGTCGTGGCAAGCGGCGTGCGCGGCAGCGAAATCCACTTCACCGACAACGACGGTGTGGCCGCACCGGGTGACATCGTGCGCGTGGACGCCGGTGTGGAGGTGGACGGCGTCCCCACGGACTGCACGCGAACACTTCCAATAGGCAGCTCACGCTTTCCCTCCTCGTACGTGCCGCTGTACGAGGGATTGCTCGAGATTCAGCGCAAGCTGCTCCGGTGCATGAGGCCTGGGGCTTCGGTCCGTGACATGGCTCGAATGCACATCGACGAAACGCGGGCGTTGCTTTGCTTGCTTGGGGTCGATGTGCGTCGTGCAGCACCCTCGTCAGCCGCGCACAACCCGTGCCCCCACGAGTCGGCTACTGCGACCTCGTCGCCGGAGCAGCAGGTACCGCTTGCCTTGGTGCGCTCCTGCTTCTGTGCTCACTTGTTCGGCCATTTCTTTGGCCTCGACATCCATGAGGAGCTAAGTAGCGTCTCGCGGCCACTCCCAACGGCAGCGGCAAAGGAAGAGGCCGCGCAGCGGCAGCGACCGACTCCGCGCATCCTGCAAGGAGGCATGATGCACACTGTTGAGCCTGGCGTCTACGTGCCGAGCGCACAACGAGCGGCCCTCTTCGGCCTCGAGAGGGCGCACTTGCCGATCGCGTTTCACGGCGGCGTTGGCGTGCAAATCGAAGACGACGTTCTCGTCTTGCCTTCCCCGAATGACGAGGACGTCGATGTTTGCAAAGGTGACGAGCCTCTGGTGCGCTGTCCATGGAGCTGTGGGGACTACCTCCAGCACGCCCTCGCTGCTTTTCATCGCTACCACGGCAGTGGAGACGCAGGGTTGATGCCCTCCCTGCTGGTGTCTGTGTGCGACGCGCATGTGTCCACAGTATGGGGGGGATGCATGACTGCCGCTACGCAAAATGTGTTGCGCTTCCTGTTTGCCCAGCGCGTGGCTATGGAAGGGTTACCAAAGGCGAAGGCGTCCGTGGCAACGGACGTGTGCGCCATACAGCAGCAGACGTTTGTGCCGAATCCAGCATACTCAAACGGACCACCGGTGCCGCATGCGACAGTCTCTGACTGGTACCCGTACTCGAGCATCGTCTTGACCGCCACTATCCCGAAGGACATTGCGCTTATAGAAGCTGTCATGCGGCAGTGAAGGCGTGCCGCTTACGTGGGCGGCACACATCACGTTAGCCCCTCACCATCAACACCATCACCACCACGACCTATCGCAAAAAAAAAAGGCAACGATTACGAGACACAGCAGGGCCCTTCGACGCACGTGACCGTCAAAATATACCTCAGTGACACGCCGGATAAGATGGAGCGAGTGTGTGCTCTTGCGTGTGTGTTGCTCAGCCATCGAGAGCACACCAACCGCAGTGCACTTACTCTGTCCCCCCTCCCTCCCCCACCCAACCCTGCCCCCTCTTCTGCTCTGACCACACGTCCAGCGGATGGAAGACAGGTGCTCCTTGGCAGCCCGTATGCTAGCCTCCTCCTCCACTCATCCACTGCCTTCCCTTTTCTCTGCGTGTGTCTCTGTGTCCATATTGTCGCGCACAGTGCTACTTCCGTTGGTGCTTCGCTGCATCGCGCGTCGTCGGAAGCGGATCGAGAAGTGCAACGTGTTGCTGCGACGCTTCAACCTTACTTCTCCACCACGAGGCGAGTACCGTTGTTGTTGTTGTTGTTTTTCTTCCGGTAACGCTCTCTTCTCTCTTTGCTGTGGGTCTTCTGCGTTTTGTGGTCACTTTCTCGGTCGTCATCGCACAGGGAAGCCGCCATCACGCACACTTGTGCGCGGCCTCCGTATCGGCAGGCGCGTCGTACACTCATGGGGTGTTAGGCACCTTTACCTTTTCTCTTCCCCCATTCTGACCCTGGTTCGCGGGAAAGGGAGACGCTGTGCAGGCGGTGGTCGTACTCGACGGTGGCTTTTGCCACCACGTGCGCTACCCCTCAGAGGAGGGGCGAAGAGAGCATCATGGTGCGCTATAATACAGCGGTAACGGCCCTGCTGAAGCGGGTGGGCCCTCGCACCGATCGTGGCCTCGGCCAACTCCCCGATTCGCTTCTCCGAGATCTGACCCGCACGACCCACAGCATGTTGACACGGTTTTCCTTGTGCTGGGAAAGTGACAAAGCGCACAAGGCACGAGAAGCGCAGGCGGAAGAGATCGCGGCGGGCAACGGTGTGACGAACCTGGACCGAATCCCTGAAGCGCACAGGGTATCTATGGCGGCACAAATACCGTGCATACTTCTCTTCCTGCAGCTCGCGCCACCGAAAGTGCAGACAAGTTGCGCCTCCATCCTGAGCCGGTTTGCGCTCTTCAGCATTCCAGTGCGCGGTCGCTCACCACACGTGAATGCGCTCTTCACCGCCATCATCTTACACCTGCTTCCGCGCCCATACGCGACGGTGCCGACGATTAACCTGATCCTTACGGTCATCACCGTTGGCGCCACTCGAATCGCTGACGAGGAGGCAGAAAAGTTGATGAGGCGACAGTTAACGAGTCGTATACCGAAGTGGGTTCTCGAACAAAACGCAGAGGTCGAGGCGTGCTTAGCAGGACTGCCGCGGTGGCTCCAGACCCTTGTTCCCAAGGGTGCCAGCTTAGACTTCCCCGAGATCATCGATGAAATTGCTCGGCGACTTCCACCAGCAGACGAAGGGCTGCCCGGTGACTATGTTGACGTCCTTGCTGCCCGCACAGAAAGAGAAGCTGCAAAGTACGAGTATGGCGTCACGCTGAAAGCCATGTACAGCGAGTCTACGACAAACAGGGTGACACCCGCGGAGTTATCGATGCTAGTGCCGAAGCTGCTTGATTTTTCGGTGAAATTCGACAGAATGCGAGCTGCTGCTCAAATGGCTCAGAATGTGCAGCTGCTCGACTTTTCGCCACCAGTGAACCGCGAAACACTGTACTCCGCCTACGCCTGTACGGCGCTGCGTGATGCTCTGTCGAACCTGAGCCTGCTACGTCACACAGAGAAGATCCTGGCTGTGCGAGAACTCTCCCCGTTCGAGTGGCTCTTCATCATATCAATCGTGACAGGCCGCGAAAAGGCATGGGCGCCAACAGCCTACACGGCAATGCGCGCCGCGTTGCGCATTGCCGAGGAGCGACGTAGAGCCGAAATTAAAAGAAGCTGCAAGGCTGAGCGAGATGTGTCTCTGTTTGGATCCATGGACGCGAAAAAACGCCTGATGCTGCTCGCACATTACTCCAACGGTTTGTGTGAGCTGCGCTTCGACCACGACCTCTTCACCGCCGCGCTAGAGTGCACGAAGCCTCTGATGCAAGAGTACCTCAGAGCACTTGAGGCAGACACAACCCCTTCGCTGCGAATTCTCGATGCGAAGTATCGCATCCGGCAAATGCTTTCCGTCGTGACTCGTGCCGATAACGTGAACGTAAGCCACGTCGGTGAGGAGTTAGAAGACGTGGCGGACGATAACGACATCACAGCCGAGTCGGCAGGGGCGGACGAGGCGAGGACCACCACAGGCAAGACCACACACTTCCTTTTGCGAGCGCTGGAGAAGTTCTTTGCGGAGCCATCGTTCTCCTGCTCCTCCGCAGCTGTCGCACTGGCTACGCGTGTCCCCGAGAAGCGCGGCAGCGGCTTCGCGAGGACAAATTCGCCAGACCAACAATGCAGTGCCGCAGTAGCGTTGGAGGACCTTCAATTTGATGAGCTCATCCTGCGTATGCACGTTGTGGAGTGCGCGATCGTGTACTGCCTGCAGCTGCACGAGCAAAAAGCGAAACGTCACGGTGCATCCAGTGAGCTGGTGGAACTGTCGTTGCGCTCCGCACGTCGTATGCAGCGCATTGTCGGTATGCAGCTGCGGAACGTCTCGTCCGTCATCCGAAGCTCCCGGTGGAAGTCGCAGGCAGCATGCGTGCCCGAAGGACTGTCGTCTGACACAACAGCTGAAACGGTGATCGTGGATGGTGTCATGGAAGAGTACAAGAGCCTTCAGCTAAGCTGGGTTACCATGAAGTTGCTAGTGACACTTACACAGCTAAAAGACCTGAGCGCGGCGGCACGCGCTGATGTCGCCTGCGTCGCTGCAGCTTTCATGTCGGACTTTGCCGTTTTCATGGACTCGATAGGCGACCACCGTGTGCTGCCGACCACTGTGAACCGCAACATCGCCATGCTTCATCGCTGGTATGTAAGCCACAAAAACATGCTGAAATCGAGCGCGATAGCAGAAGACGCGCCGCCGTTCCGTGACGCAGATGAGAAGGCGCGGAAGGTGGCCCTGTCCTGCTTGGGAGTGGCGCAGCGGATACTTCCACCTCGCCACCATCAGCGGCGGCTCACGGGCGTCGAATCCGGACTCTCCTTCGGCTTTCACAAAAAGTTGGTCGTTGTGCGAATCTTCGACTCCGCATTGTCGCTCGCACTCACAACGAACATGACGCTGGACGAACTGCCGAACATTTTTGACTTGATGGAGAAGACGGTCGATACGATTCGTGACGCTTCGCTAATGGCGTTGCAGGAGTCGCCATCCAACACGGAGCGCTACAAAGCTGAGAAGAAACTGCGTAGCTCGTTGCTTCCGAAGCTGATGCGCCTCCTGCACCACATTTGCATCCTGTCCATCAACGACGAGTCGTGCCTCACTGTGGCGGCAGCCGCGCTGGATGCGTGCGCTAGAGAGGACCAGATCGCATTCCTATCGTGGAAAAAGCGAGAGTCCATCTTGAGCACGACGTTGTACGTCTATCGTGCCCTCGCCGAGCGGTTTGCGCACTCGCGCGCAAGCCGTGATGTGGCGCACCAGCTTTTGATCATGGTGAGCCGCTTGGCTTTGGGCCGTTTGGAGTACAAGGATTCCGAGTTCACAGTGCAGAAAGAGAAGAGGCGGTTGTCCGAGAGTGAACTAGAGCTGCGACACCTCGTGTGGGCGGTACTTATGTGGCAGATTTCGTGCACCGTCGCCTCGACTTTTCTGCAGAGTGCACCCCTCGACAAGTATCTGAGAGTCATGCACACGTACGTCAAGCGGCACTTTGTGATATCCATGAGCGCGCAAGCGATGGAAGAGTCGAGCATGATTGGGACGGAGGCGGAGTTAGAGTACTGCGAGCAGGTACTCGCGGAATTGGGGCCGTCTGCACGCTCGCCGATCCACTGGGAGCCGACAACGACAAAGAAGGCGGTGATTCTGCGGTGCAACCTTGCCATAAGGGATGTCTTCTCAGCGATGAGGTTCCTGGCAACCGTACTCTACAAGGATTCGTCGGCTTCCGCTAGTCAGGCTTTCCGTATGCGATGGGTAAGTCAGATGGAGCTGGCGTGTGGGCTGCTGAAGCAGTATCGGCGGTGGATTGCGCCGTCCGTTTGGTATTCTATCTGGCGGGAGCTGGTTGCTATTTCCGTTGTGATGCGAATAGGCCATTGCAACTCGCTTCCGGTGCAAGAGACCACCGAGGTGACTGCGGAGCGTCTGCTAACCTTCTCCAAGATCCGAGACAACAAGGGAGTGTGGCTCGATCTTCGAGGCCCGCACGCCGCTGCTTCGCAGGAGGATGGCGGTGCACAGGAGGGGGCCTCTGCTTCGAATAGGCACGCGAGAGGAGAGTCTGAGTTGATGTCTTTTTCAGACGCGTCGCGAATCTTCCAGGTGCAAGAGCGATTGACAGACGTGAATCTGCGTGTTTACCTTGTGCAGCTGACAGATCGACTGAGTCGAGAGCAGGAGCAGCACGCGCTCAACCAGGCAGACAGCGGCGCAAACCTTGAAGGAGAGCGGCGTATCAGACTTAACGGCCTTAGCGAAACACAAGCACAGATTCATGAGCGCAACCTCCGCGCCGCGCGCATCAGCATCCTTTTTACCTGCCGACGCATGCGGTCGTAACACGTCGTTACAGCGCACGCGCAGCAGGCGTCGCTCACTTTGAAAATAGGAGGCTTTTGTTGTGTCGGTGGAATATCGGCTTGCCATTTCATGATGTGTGCGTGCGTGTGTTGCCACATTCTTTGCTAAAAGCCCAAGGCTGCTGACATACAAGTGAAAAGAGCTTCGCATCCTTCGAGGTGTGTTCGATTCTGCGGGGTTGGGTGTGGCTGCTGAGCGCGCCTCCATCGCCGTTCCATGTGAAGGTGGCATCGCGAAATGACGCGGATTGCTCCTCTGTCAGCTGCCAAGTGGCCCACAATCGCTCATAACGCACCCACTCACCCACCCGACCCCTCGTCCTCCTCCTCATCTTCGTCATCAGAATTCGGAGGATGTGTGTGTGTGTGTGTGTGATGTGCGAATGTGAATGATTCACTTCCCTCTCTTTGTCTTTTTTTTTTGCGCTCGCCTGTGGTCCCTCCCACACGCACGCGCTCTTTCTTCTGCGTGCCTGTCGCGTGACTTGCACCCCCTGCTCTTGTCAACACCTTCGCTCCACTGACTGCCCTCTCCCGCTCTCGCATGTCTCTGAGGCCCTTCCTCCCGCCGCTGTGCAGGGCGTTCCATTGTCTGTGTGCCGGTGTCTGTGCCGAAGCAAGGGTGTTTTGTGACAGTTTTGTGTTTTTTTTTTGGGGGGGGGCTTTGGGTGCTTTTGTGGCCGCATGGACAGCATCGTGCTAGTGTCCTTCTTAGCCTTCTGTTTGTGTGTGCGTGTATCTCTGCGTGCGCACGCATGGCACAGGCTCCATCATCTCCGTTATCGCCGCACCCGTCAGCGCTTCTCTTCTTGGTCACCGGCATCCCAGCTGCTGGAAAGTCCACTTTTCTTGCCGCTGCGCAGCGCCACGTCCTCCAACGCGATAGCATCTCGGGAAAAGTGCCGCTCTTCGGTGGGCGCTGCCACGGTCGCATATGTGCTGTGCTGGAGCTCGACAAAGTGCTCGCAGATCTCGATGCGGCAACAGTGCGCGAGAAAGACACAGCTGCCTCAGCAGGGGAGCATAAGTTTAGCCCGCGACTTTGGAGGCGAGCCACGAGGCGGCTGCTGGAACTGACTCAGTCAGCGCTGCGCACGTGTATTGCGGGCACCGTCAACGGTGACGCGACGGAGAACGCGGTGGTCCCCATGGTCTTTGTGGAGGACAACATGCACTACCGGAGCATGCGAGAGCGCTATTATCAGGTGTGCCGCACCCTGGAACGAGAAGAGTATTCTCTCCAGTCGTCGCAGAAAGACCCGACAGCCGCGGGGCAGTCACGGCAGGCCCTCATTGTACTTTTCGAGCTCCGCTTCGCCACGCCGCTGGCCGTGTGCCTTGCACGCAATGCACAGCGTGGTAATCCTCGAGAAGGGTCCGGCAAAGAGCAGGCACGCGCATCTGCGTGGGTGCCACCGCCGGTAATCTGCTCTATGGATGCCTTGTTCGATCACTGCTACGAGACCGCCGACCCTGCGGACCATGCGGCGTGGGCACCATGTCACTGGAATGAGTGGCAGTGGACTGCAACGACCCAGCCGTGGGGGCTGCTCGTGCATGCCACGCAAGGTGCTGAGGCGGATGAGATGTGTCCTACCGCAATGTCAGAAACGGCAGCGTGTTTCTTTGACGTAGCGCTACAGCGGCCTGAGGCGTGGGACGCGTGCCAAGAGCAGTGCCGGAACATCGCCCGCTCTCGGCTTCAGCGGCTGCGCGACGACGAGCAGATGGATGAGACCACGCGTCTCCGGCGTGCCGCCGAGACTGTCGAATCTTACACGCATCAGCTGGACCTGCAGCTTCGGGGCGTCGTGCACGCGTTCCTTCGCCAGCAGAATCAGCAGAAAGCGTATGGGACTGACGCTGCGCCCACGCCGCAGCGAGCGGCCCTATTTCGCAGAAGGATTGTAGTCGCGAAGAAAGAGGCCACACAGCAGTTCAAGGTGCAGCTGCGACAACTGAACACCGCAAAACACGAACGGATAGACACGATCACCATTGACTTGCTCGGCAGTGGCATTGATGACATTCAGGAGTCCGTCGTTCAACAGTTCCAGCAACATCTGCTAGACCTCTGGCGAGAACTTGAGTAAGTCCTCCCTGCGTCACGGTAGGATGCGTCCAGACTCGTGCAGCACAGGGAGGCGTTGACTTTTACGTGTTACCGCTTCGTCAGTGGGCATATGCGTGTGCCCCCTCCTTTTGTGTGTGTATGTGTGTGTGTATCTGCCGTTGGCGCTGCCGCGTCTCGCGTTGTTCCCTCGCGGATGCATTGCGCACAGCACTGCTACTGAATAATTTTGTGCATACTTCTTTTTTTGGAGGAGGAAGGGGGAGGGGAGGGGAGGGGCAGTGTGCCGAAGAGATTGCTGGAAAAAATGGGGTTCGCTGCGAACGACATACAGCCTCCTGTAGCCTCCTCTCATCCACCGTCGACACCTGCCTACCTCGATGTCTTTTTCGGTGTCTCCGACGGGCACACGCGCGGTGCGCTGCTCTTTGGCCTCGCTCTCCGTCACCATTTTCGCTAATCGCTGCACCTCCTCGCTGCCACCTCCCCTGCTCCCTCTTCTCTGTTAATTTCACCCTGCCACTCTTGCGCACGCCCGCGCCGTGACAGAACACACAAACCAGCGCCACAGGAGATTGCGCGTCGCACGCTCCACATTCACGTCCTCCTCAGGCGCCTCCATTGCATCCTCTGCGTCAATGCAGAGCGCACTGGAGGAGATCCTGCGATACAGAGCCGCCTTGGCCGTGCAAGCGGAACTCGAACGACTGTGCAAGGCACACCCGCCGGCCTCGCCTTCACTGGACGCCAGAGGACTCCTACCCAGCGCCATCTTTGAAGGTCACCAGAGTCTCGCAACGACGCCAGCGCACCCCGCCGATGCCCGGCACCGTGAGCGCGTTCAGCAGACGCGGGAGTGGGTGCATCCCATTCTCGACGTTCGCCGGCAGGCGGATGTCGTGGAAGTATCGCACGCAGCAACCACCGCCGCGAAGCGTCTACGCCTGGTGGCGATGCAATACGTGCAGGGCGACATACTCGGTGTAGTGGAGCCTGCAGAGCTCGCAGCGGACGCTGGTGCAGAGACCTGTGTGCAGTCGTCACCCTGCTGCGTCTCCGTCAAGAATCTCCGCCTCGCCACTCCCGAGCCCTTTTACCACGACGCGCTCCTGCCCGCACTGGAGGCGATTGAACCCCACCACGCCTCGAAAAACCTGCTGGACCTCTGGCTCAACAAGCTGTGCGGCGCGGCCAACAAGATGGACACCTCCTTCAATCAGAAGCGCAGAGCAGCGTGGCAGATGACCGACGAGGCGACCTACATCTTCTACGCGGTGCGCAAGCAGCTGGCGGAGCGCATCGGGACAGTGCGGATGCACAACGGCGAAGACGGCGGAAAGCGACCGTGGAAGCTAAAGGTGTACCTGCAAAGCGGCGATGTGCATCTGCTGGCGGCGCTGCCGTCCGTTGCCGCGTCCACGGGCGGCAGCGGTGTGTCGGCGGAGACGGCCGTCGTCATCGACCTGATGGGAAGGGCCGTGGACTGCAGCGAGTGGGTATCTCTGCGGGAGTGGCTCAAGCTATCGACGCCGTCGCATGGTGAGCCCCTTGCTTCGCACGAGCGGTCGGGCGTGGAGTGGACGGTGCTGAGCGACGCGGCGATTCGCCTTCGCATTCCCATACGTCCCGCCGTCGTGCTGCGTCTGCATACTCGCTACATTGCTCGGCAGACAGCGGAGACGGCGGCAGCAGACAGCTTTCCGCATGCTCTGGCGCGCCTGCTGTTGCGCTATCACGGCCTCTGTGGTGGTAGAATGGAAAAGGAATCGGGCTGGCAAGCCGCCGTGCCACCCCAGGTAATGGACGCGTTTGAGCACCACCACCAGGGGTCGCTCTCGCACCAGCGCCCGACCGTCGTGGTGGAGTGCTTTGCCAGCCCTTTCAACGCAACGCGGCCCTTCTTCTTTTCTGTTTTTCATGACACAGATGCTGCCTTTGGCTCTCTTGGGAACTTCTTCGCCTGCTGTGACGTGGCGGCGTGCGTCGCGGCAGTGGATGCAGCCGTGGGGCCGTCGTGTGGAGTGGCCAGGGCTCGGGAAGAGCCCTCTGCGTCCTGCGCCAGCGGTGATGGCGTTGCCACGGTGTCATTGGCGTCGCAGCCGCACCGCCTGCTGCGACTGGAGTGCAACCCACCCTTCGTCCACGAGATCATTGCCGCAGCCTTTGCACATCTGCTGCGATGGCTGGAAAGCGCCTCGTCGACGACGGCCGTGTCGATTCTCATCATCATCCCGGACTCAGGACAGGCGCACGCCGCCAAGGTGCGCGCGGCAATCGAGGAGTCGCGTTTCTGCCGCTGGGTGCGCTCGTTGCCACCGCCGGAATGCCTATACGTTCACGGTGCAAATCACCAAGACCACTCCCGTTCAGGAGAATCATCTCTTTACCTGGAAGGCCGGAAGCGTCCCCGCGACACCAACAACACGGCCACAGCCCCTTCCTGGCTTGCCGTTCATGCAGGCAGCCTCGTACGCCTGTCGTGCCCGACTCTGCTGATGGTCATTCAGGATGACGAAGCCGAGCACGCGTGCACTGGTGCCACGATTGGTGCAGAGGTGTGTGCTGCATGGAGCCGACTATCGCACGCAGTGTCCAGCGCGGGTCGATGAAAGGGTGAACTGGACGCCGCCCTAGCGTCCCACTACGGGACGTCTCACCGCCTCTAAGCTCGCGTGGGCGGCGATTTTGGATGACGCACTTCGGTGAAGGAACAAAGAAAAACGAACGTGACCGGAAGAAACGATGCCAAACAAGAATCCCTCCGTGACAGCTTTGGCGCAGTAGCACCCCCTGCCCGCTACGCTTGCCGTTGAAGGCGCGTAAGCCTCGCTGTTGCTGGTCCTCCGCTGAGCTTTCGAACATTGTGTTGTGCGCGTGACGCTACCTCACACCGTCTCCCCTCCCCCTCCCCTCCCTCTTTTGTTCTCCCCTGCCGCTGACCAGACTCACTCATGCCACTCGCCGGTCGTCGCAGGACCCTATCCCTTCCCCGCAATAGCGTCGATGTGTGCATCACGCATCACAAACGAGCACCGCCAGCATCCGCCCATCATTCACTCACTCTTCCGCCCGCCTGTCTCCTCTGCTGCTGCTTTTTTTCTGCGTCGAAGGACGTCTTGCACTTCTGCACGGTACTATATCATTTGCTCTCCAAAGACGATTAAAAAATAAACACACACGCGCACGAGCGCCCTTGGCGGCGTGCCTCCTCTCTAAGCTCTCCACGCCTCATTCCCAACACCACCTCGAACCACCATCATCGAAGAGCACACAATTACGCCACACTCGTTAGCACGCTCGGTTTTCCTTTCTTGTTGTTGTCGTTGTTGTTTTTGCGTCTGCATGTCGTCGATTGCGTCGATGCGTAGTTGTCGCTGTGGGTACTAGTAAATTATCTTCTCGTCGCTCGCAGGACTTGATTTCCTCTTGCTTTCTTGTTTTGTGTCTGGCTCACCTCCCTCCCATCCCTCCTCGTCACGCTGGCGCCGTCGTCATCACCATCCATCCTCACCGCACACGCCCGTACACGCATACCCTCTCTAAAACGCAAGACCGTCTTCTGTTTTGCTGTTGCTTTCCGTGCTCGATTGAAGGTTCAACTCAGTTCCTGCAAAGTCGCTGGCGTTCTTCACCGGTATCGCAGCGTCTGTTCTTTTTTTGCTTGTTTGTTTTTTTTTTGGGGGGGGGGGCTCCTTGTTTCGCTGCTCCCTGCCCTTCATATATAGATACTATAATAACTGCACTCCGGCAGGTGCACCAGGTTTCGGGTGGAGCGCAAGGCGCGCCATTCTTCTTTTGTCTCTCCACTTCTCTCTCTCTCGCCTGCAGGTCAAACATGAACGACGCACTAACCAGCGACGAGGCGCGTGTGCGGTGCCGCGGCATCGCGCAGAACAAGGCAGCGGCCATCACCACAAACAGAGTGGGGGAAGCAGCGAACAAGCTGCTGGGGACGGCACAACGTCACCGGAGCTTCAGCCCGTGCTCACCCACGACCACGCGGTGCCGTGATCTCCCCTTGTATGACCTGAGCTCGATTCCCGAATGGCTGAAAGGTAACCCGTTCATTCTCAGATACTACCGAGCCGGCTACACCACAAAGCAGTGCTTCAAGAGCGTCTTCGCCCTCCACAACGAGACACTCAGTATTTGGACGCACCTGGTGGGCCTCCTCATTGTGCTGGTGCTCTCACTCCACACCCTACTCAACCTTGGCCTGCACCGCACGCAGGACTACCTTGTCTTCTCGGTGTTTCAGCTAGGCAGCATGGTCATGCTCGGCGGATCCTCTGTTTACCACACGCTCAGCGCCCACCACTCTGAGGAGGTGCACAACATTGCCCTTGCGATCGACTACTTCGGCATCACCTCCATGATCGTCGGCAGCTTCTACCCGCCCGTCTTCTACCTCTTCTCGTGCTTGACGGTGGTGCGGGCGGTGTACCTCATTTCAATCACGCTGCTGGGTATTCTCGGCTTGATGGGGCCCTTCTTCACGTTTTTCAACACTCAGACGTTCTACTGGCCGCGCATGATTCTGTACTCCTCCCTGACCTCTATCGGCATTCTCCCCACCGTTCACATGTTCTTTGGGTTGCCCGCCAACGAGCAGACCTTGCCGCTGTACAAGGGCATGTTTTTCATGCTGGCCACGTACTGTGTGGGTATTGTGATCTACATCTTCAAAGTCCCTGAGCGATGGTACCCGGGTCGGTTTGATGTGTGGCTGCACAGCCACCAGCTGTGGCATTTCTTTGTGCTGTGCGCTGCAGTAGTGCACTATTTCACCTGCATCGCCGCCTTTCAGATGTGGCACGTCACGCGCGGAGTGGGCGGTGAGTGCGCGTAAAGCAGAACTCACACACGCACACACACGGCGCAGGCACCTCTGTGATTGCAAGAAGCAGGTGTACAACGGGCCTTGAAGGGGCAGGCTCCTTTCATGCAGTTGTTGTGCTTCCTTCTTCACTGGGTGCGCGCAAGAGTCTGTAGCATGGCATCCGTTCACACACTGTCTTCCCGGTTGCTACGGGGATCGGTGGAAGAGGATGCCCAGCCTCACACCCATATGCACTTGAGCAAGCATACACAAGCACACAGTCGTGAAGCGAGAAAAGTGGTGTGCTCTGTAATAGGAACAGGAGCCCCTCCTCTCGTTCTCTTTCACTCATTTCGCATTGTTTGTCTCTCTTGTTGTTGTTGTTTTCGTTGTAACATGTTCACTCTTTAATGACGGGGGTGGAGAGGATGCGCCCCATAGTGCGTGATGGCATATCACACACGGTCCGGTACCCCTCCCCCCCCCTCCCACTCGGTTTGGAGAAGCCGGAGTGCCACCTCGAGGGGGGATGCACCCCGAGGCGACCTGACATGATGGGAGGAGCGGCCGTGGGGGAGGGTGGGAGGTGGGTGGCGTTTGAGGCAGGGGGCCCCGCCCCGATGACCGCATTGACGCATTACTCTAGCGTGTGTGTCTCTCGGGCTGCTTTGCGCCGCGCGGCTGGGGCCGGTGACAGGGCCGGCGGCGGGGAAGGAGGGTTGAGGGGAGCTGGACTCGTCGACGGTGGCAACGACCGGACACCTGGAGCAAAGGAGGAGAAACGAGTGTTTCTTGCTGTTTTGCGATTGACAGCTTTTGCTGTTCTCGCTCTCTTTCTTTGCTTTTCCTCTTTATTGCTGACAGCTTATCTGAAGTAGCCTAGCTCGTCTCTTTCTCTCCCTCTCGGCGCGTGTCTCGCTGCTTCTCTTGCTCCTGTTTAGTCGGGTATGACTTATGCAAAGAATGACAAGAAAAAACAAAAGGTAAAAATTCACAAAGCGACCAAAGACGAGCACACACGCACGCACAAACTCACGCACAAAAAAAAAACGGGGAAAACGAAGCGCACGACACTTGCAAGCCTTTTCTCTTTGTTTTTTTTCTTTTAGTGGTATGTGGCCGTCCATTCTCGACTGCATCACTCACACACCCTCTCCCTCTCTCTCTTCCCCCCCCCCCCACACACACACCCTCTGCTTCGTTCCTGCTAATTTCTTTTTTTTTCACGTTCTCTATGTTGCACTTGCTTCCGTGCTAGTGTCTCCTCGCTCTTCTTTTCGACTGGTGTGCGTTCCGTGATGCCTGCGTGTATGCGAGTTGCACCGGTGAATGGCTACGTACGCGCCAAAAGAGTAGATCCTGGTGCCTCAACCTGACGGATTGATGAAGGAAGAAACAAACAAGCAGCGGCTGAGTGGGTTTAACTGCGCGTTGTGTCGTATCGTGCCGCATCTCCGGCCTCGTTCGTATTTTTTTTTCATGTTCTTTGCTCTGCTCATCTCGTTTAGGAGAGATGAAGCACTTCACATGCGTCTCCCGCTTTTACCGCTCTTTGTGGTCGAATCAAGTCTCTTTGTGGTGGGCAGTGTGTGTGCGCGCGTGATCGCTACTGGGAAGTGCCTTCAGCGCTTAGTTCTTTGCGGACGCTGTTCACATATTTTGCACGTGCGCCTTTGCATGTGCGGCTGTCTTCCCGCCTTCTCCCGGGCCTTCCGAGTGGCTTACGCAGGAGGAGGGGAACTGGGTCGTGGTTTCGCTCTTGGGTTAATTCGGTTCGTCTCTCACCGCCTCATCTCACCCCAACCCTCTGCGTTTTCGCGTCAACCGCTGCTTTCTCGCTCTTGCCGCGAGAGGCGCGAGCACCAAATTCGCATGACAGCGTCGTCACTCTTCTCTTTTCGGTTGCTTCTTCTTTTGCATGACTTGACTCTCTTTTCATCTGTATCACTCGTTTTTGGTGTGTTGCACACTGCGCGTAAATTAAAGCATCCTCCTGTCGCCGTCTCACACGGTTCCTTGGGGGTGGGGAGGGGAGGGGTAAGGAGGGGGGTCTACAAAAGGCGGCTAACAAAGCCTCGATTTAAGCGCGCGTTTTTGTGTGGTCTGTATCTCCCTGCCTACACATATGTCTGTGCGTGTGTGTGTGTGTGTGTGTGTGTGTGTGTGTGTTTGGCTTTCTTTGGTTCCGGGTGGATGGACCTGCAACACAGAGGGCGCGCGTCTCCTCCTTTGTTTCTGTAAGCTGGAGGCTCCCTCTTTCGTTTCCTTGCGGACACATACGTGCAGTCCTTCCATGGCATCCCGCCTTGTTCATTCCTCCCTCCGCGCCTCTGCCCCTTATGAAGCAACGTTTCGTCTCCCCCGCTGCCTTAAACCACTCACCCCCCTGAGTGTCGTCCAGGAGAGCCTACACATCTACGGTTGCCTTTCTGCGTTTCGCGAGTTCTTTCTACCTTAGCGCTGATAGGCGTGCGGTCACACGCAACCTTTTTGGTTTTCAGATTTCGTTTGTGTCGTCTGCTTACACTGCAACAGGACTTCCAGACCGTCACCACCTCCTCCTCAGAACAAAAAGGCGAGCGCACGGCAGCGCGGGCGCTGCCATGCACAGCTGGCATGGGCGTACCGCATCCATGCAAGGCATGCGGTTGTCCGATGCGCAAGAGCGATGGGCGAAAAGGGGCGCGAAGGGCACCATGCAAATCGACGCCAGGGTGCGTGTGTGCGCAGAGCATGCGGCGTCTCCTGCGTCCGACCCGGTGGGCTGATATCATGAGGGCACGGGTGCCGGAAGCATGGCATACGGCCGGGTTGCAGGGGCTCAGAAGGGCTCTCACCGGAGGCTGGCGGACTTGTTCCTCGAGCTCATCCGGCACGCGCCTGGACCACCACCACCACCTCTGTTACCCCGCAGGGCGGACGCCACCGCCACCGCCCTCGAGCAGAGCCCTGTGACGCCGACCGCGCAGCACGTACCGGAGGAAGGGATGGGCAGGTGCTGTTGGGCGCGTGGCGCGGTTCGGCGGCAGGGCGGCTCGTTCTCGGCGACCAGGAGATGTCGCCGCCGTGCGGCCAGAGGGTGGGGGCGCTGTGGTTGCGGCGGCGTGTATACGCTGTTGCTGGCGTGTTCGCGGTGGGATGGGCACGTCCAAGAGGAAAAACAAGAAGGAAGGGAAATGTTTTCTTTTACGTTTCTTGTTTGCCAGCGGCAAACAAGTGCTCAAGCATCTGTGCGATTCTAGTGAGTGCAGTGAAGCTGCTGCGGTGTGTTTGCGAAGGCAGGTAGGCTGTCGGTTTCTGTTCCTAGCAGCGGCACATTGCGATCTGCACCACTTCTCTGGTGAGTCTTCGCGCACACCATGAATCTGAAGCAGCGGTATCGCTGCCGTCGACCCCCTTCAGGAGGGCAGAGGCGGTCATGTGCAGCAGGGACGCGTATTCGAGGCGGTGTTGGCGCTCGAATGTCTGGAAACCCCTCTCGACCTCCATCTGGTTTTTTGTTGCTGTTCCCTTTTGGCTTTTTTTTTCTCGCTGCTTGCTCGCTTTTCACCTTGAACACGCCGAAGGAACGCGTCATTACAGTTCGTTGTTGCATCGCGCCCCACCTCGTCTGTTGCTGCCTCACAAACAGAATCATCTTACGGCAATTTCGATGGTGGCGTGTGCACGCCTCGTTCTACGTTTTCTTGCCTTTACGGAGACGGCACGTGTGCGTGTGTGTGTGCGCGCGCGCTGCAATCGAAGGAGATCTCGTGCGAAACGGAAGAAGCATGTCTCTGAAGGCAACAGACATTATCTTAGGGGACCGCGCACCACGGTCATTCCTCGAACTTAACCGAGAGGACCCACGAGTGATGCGCAACAGCCGAGAAAATGAGGAATCGCTGCCGTTCGTGTCCTTGCCATGCGTGCACGCCACTCGCACGCACCCGACGTGCACTTCGAAGCAGCAACGCAACATGTTCGTGAGCGGCGAATCAGCCCAACTAGACTTCCCAGCGTACTCGTCGACGAAGATGGTGATGACGTCGCCTTTCATCCCCACGGAGCGAGAGCACAACTTTTTCATGAAGGACGAGGACAGTCAGAGTTTCGGCGACGGCGACGCACACAAGACGGTCAGACCGGGACTCGACAGTGCGCAGAGCTCCACAGCCACCTTCGACGCCGTGATGCCGTGCAGAATGATCGCGACAGCGGCCGTGGTGACCCCCTCGGCGGGGACGCAGGACACCGCTGATGTGAGTACCGCAACCACCTTCGACGTGCCTTCAGCCGCGCTGGAGGACCAGAACACTCCGCGTCAGCTGGAGCACACGGCGACGCACACGAAGACGGCGGTGCACAGCTACACGCAGGGCAAGCGCCGCTTCTCCCTCGTTGCCAAGGCACCAGCGTTTGACGCAGCGAGGGAGCAGCAAAGGAACTTGATCACGATGGGTCCCGACGAGTCGCTGCCGCTGTACAAGTTCGAGGAAATCCCGCCTTGGCAGAGGTACAACCCGTATATCCGCAGCCGCTACCGGGCCTTCTATACGGTCGAGATGTGTTTCAAGAGCCTCCTAGGCTGGCATAACGAGACCATCAACGTGTGCTCGCATCTTCTTACCTTTGTCGTCTTTCTCGTCTTAACCGCGCTGCTGTACACCACGGTGCTCAGCAAAGCTGTCACCGCCCCCTCTCTCAGCGCGTCCAAGCTGATATACGGCATCTTCTGCTTCGGCTCCCTCATCTGCATGCTGAACAGCGCCATCTATCACCTCTTCAACAGCCACTGCAGCTGTCGCGTGATGACAGCGATGGGACGGCTGGACTTTATAGGCATCACAGCCCTCATTGTGTCCAGCTTCTTGCCTCCGCTGTATGTCATGTTTCACTGCCACCCCGTAGCGCGAACTGTGTACATTACGGCGATCTTGCTGCTCAGCACGGCCGGTGTCATCGGCCCGTGGACGGATTTGTTTCATAAGAATGTACGAGTGCGGTTGAGCGTGTTTCTTGGGCTGGGTTTTAGCGGTCTGGCGCCGGCCCTCCACAGCCTCGCGATTTTGCCCATGAACGCAGCGAGCGTGTCGACGCTGCTTGGCATTTGCCTGATGGTGGTCCTCTACTGCAGCGGAGTGGCTTTCTATGTGACTCAGTTTCCGGAGTCTCGCTACCCTGGCCACTTCGACTGCTGGCTCTCCAGTCATCAGCTTTGGCACTTCTTTGTCTCCATGGCAGCCCTGGTGCACTACTGTAACTGCGTTAGCATGTACCAGATGTGGCAAGTGAGCGATGGCATGTGCGGATGAGCTCGACCTTGTCTTGTCTGTAGAAAGCGGCCTGTTCGGTGACACGTGGGGTCGTCACGCCGGTGGTTTACTGCAGGCAATGGTTCCTCGACCCCCCCCCCTCCAATCCTTCATCTCCCTTCACACGCAGACGCGCAGTCGACCGCGCTATCACCACCCTAACATTCTCACGTGCATGCTGCGATGCCAAACCTGTGCGAGCAGTGGTTCGATCCCTCTGCGACCACATGGCAGGACCGATGCCCTCTGTGCCAGCCATCACAACCCGGTATATGGTGTGTATGTGCAATGGTGTTGCTGCCGTTGTTTGTTTGCTCTTTGCCTCTCCCCTCCTTCCCTAATGAAGAGGGGTTGGGGGAGGACATACCTATCAGTGCGTGGTGGCATCACACGTCTCCATACCTCCCCCCCCCCCATCCCCTTCCACTCGGTGTGGGGAAGCCGAGCAGCCCCTCTCCCTGTCCTTGCCAAATGCCGAGCCACTTCTGGCGGTGAGACGGTGAAGCACCTACGAGGCAGGGGCATCGCGGTGATTTATCGCTACTGATGCCGGCGGTGAGGTCCTGGATGGCGCTGCGTTGGAGCGACCGGCGACGGTGAGCACTCTTGTGCCATCCATATGACAGGCAGAGTGCCAACCTGACTTGGACGCATCCCACCCCTGGCCCTCACGCTGCCCACTGGTGTGGGGGAGCCTGAGTGCCACCGCGCGGGGGATGCACCACGTGGCGACCGGCATGATGCGAGCGGCTATGAGGCAACCTGGGAGATGTGGGGTGGGTGCAGCACGAGGCAGGGGCCGTGCTCTCCGATGGCTGGGTCGGCACACTGCTGTTTTCACGTCTGCTTGTAGCCGCTTCGCACCACGCGATGTAGGGCCTGTGACAGGGCCGCGGGAGCGGTGGTGCACCGCTTGATCTCGTGCTTCGTGGCAGCGAACGGGCACGTCGAATATGAAACGAAAACAAAACAGAGAAGCGCTGCCGCAGCCTCTCCTTTCTTCCGCCCCCTTTCCACTCCTCCTCGACCTCCTTCCCTCGCTGCTGCTACCAGTTGTCCGACTGCATTCACCTCACCATGTTTTCTCGCAAGAGCTCGAGTTCTGCGTCAAAGTCTCCGTCGCCCCGTCAACGTCGCGTCGATGCGTCCTTGTCGACGGCACAGCGCCCAGCTGCGGGCGCCTTCATCCCTGCAAACCTCACGCATGAACAGAAGGTACAGCTCGCCCGCAAGCAGGCGAACTGCGAGCACGCCAAGCCATACAACAACGATTCAACACTGCCACTCTACGCGATTGAGGATGTGCCCATGCACCTACGTGACAACTCCTACATCCTGCGCGGGTATCGCGCCTACTACACATGGAAGCAGTGCATCACGAGCCTACTCCGGATGCACAACGAGACGATCAACATTTGGACACACCTGCTTGGCGTCTTCTTTTTCTTGGGGCTGATGGCACAGTTGTTTACCCAGCACATCATTCCAGATTACCTTGCCGGCAATGTGCTTCACCACGCGAGCCGCACGGTACGGTCGGTTCCCGTTGAAAACGCGCGCACCGCGTGGCCATTTATCATCTTCGGCACTTTCTCGTTGGCATGTGTAATGTGCATGCTGTGCAGTGCGTGCTTTCACACATTTCTGTGCCATATGAGCGAGGATTTCTACCATCGCATGCACGCACTTGACTACTACGGCATCACCTTTCTCGTTGTCGGCTCGTTTCTGCCCTTCTGCTTCTACGCCATGAGCTGTGCCCCGGCGTGGCGCAACGCGTACCTGTCGATGATTGGCTCCTTCGGGTTGGTGGGCTTCATCGGGCCCTTTTTCCGCCACTGGACCTCTGAGGCGTTTGCGAAAAAGAAGATCATCTTCTACGTTTGCATGGTCGGCTCGGGTATCATCCCCACGATTCACTTGTCGCAGATGATTCCGCTACACATCAGCGGCCCGCATGTGAAAGGATTGCTAACGATGTTGGCTCTCTATGGCGTAGGTGTCTTCATCTACGCCTTCCGCATTCCAGAGGCACTGTCGCCTGGCACCTTCGACTTCTACTTCTCTAGCCATCAGATATGGCACCTGTGCGTGCTGGGGGCAGCCACAACGCACTTCTACAACTGCGTCGCCATGTACCTTAGTCGTGAAACGATCGTGTGCGTGTAGGGAGGAAGGTGAAGACGTAAGCAAGAGTGCGCCGTGAGCTGGCGTTGGAGATGATGGCGGGGTGTGCATTCGTTAGCTCCCTGTGCTGCGCTGCTCCTCTGCGAACGAACACATTTGCTTGCTGCCCTCATTCGCTCCACATCCGGTGCTGGTTCATTTGTGTTTGCTCCTCTTTTCTGCCTTTTACAAGGCCGTGTGCAGCACCTGCCCCGCCATCTCTCTCTCTCTCTCTCTTGCAAAGAAGAGGTTGAGCTACTCTACGCTCGCTCGGCGTTTCCTCGTCTCTCTCACTCTGTGTGTGTGTGTGTGTGTGTGTGTGTTATTATTATTTTCCTACATCTGTGCCACCGCTCTGCCTTTCATGTTTTTCGCACCTGTCTCCACCGCAAACGCTTTCACAACGCATTTTGTTTTGGTGCTGATGTTGTTTGGCACGTTCCCGTCTGCTAACATAAGCGTGTTGCGCATGCCTGATCTGTGTGCGACATGACGCCTTCGTTCCTTCTTCTTGTTGCCTATTGCCGTCCCTCTGTTGCGTCGTGGGCTACACCACTTACTTCCGATTCCGCCCATCTCCCATCCCACCCCGGCCACTGCGATGAGCGATAGAACTCTCTTGCTAAGCGACACTCTTCTTGAGAATAGGAGAGCGAGGCGGTGGGGCCTCGTACTTTGCGTTTCCGACTTCGTTTTTTCTTTGTTGGTTGGTTGGTTTGTTTCTCTCTCGCGGCGTTGCTCGGCTTTGTCGCCTGGCGAATGCCCTTTGCCTTTGTTAATGTGTTCCTTTTGCGTGTTTGTGTGTTGTTGCTCGGCGCGTTGAGGCACAGTCTCGTGTGGCGAAGGTGATGAGGCGACAGCAGCGGGCTGTTGTCCTTTGCGCATGGAACGTATCACAGGAGCCGAAAATGCTGCACTGAGAGAAAGTCGAATGGGATGTGCTACCTCTGTGTGTTGGCGTGCGCGCGCGCCGGGGATGCGTGATGGCGGGCAATTCGATGTTTTCCCGCCGAAGAGGGTGAAGACCACGGCACGGAGGGGAAGGGCGAAGCGCTGTCTTTCACTCACTGTGCGTCTTTTGTCTCTTCCGCCTATCCTCCTCCCTCTCCTTCACGCCGCTTTGGGGGTCTGCTGCCTATCAGCAGCCCCTGCGTGGCGCACACGTTGTGCCCCCACCATCATTCGCTGTTGGCGTTGGTGCAGCTGCCGCTTCTCCTCCGTCACACTTTCTGGGTATTCCCCTCCACTTTTTTCCCCGATCCCTCGCCTTCATCTGGCCTTGTCGGCACATATCCGGTAACTTTTGGTGGGTTGGCATTAAGGACCACCGGCAGCTCGCCCCCACTTCACGGCTTCCCACGCAAACACACACACACACACACACACACACACAACATCCATGCAAGAGGAAACGCCATTGACATCGCTGAAGGAGGCCGTGCCTGCAGGGCGCATCGTCGCGCGACTCTCGGCGACGCTGCAGCAGACAGAGCAAGCGTGTGCTGAGCTGTCGCGCCTTGAAAGCCTTCTATCTTCTCTGTCGTCCGGTGCCGCGGATCTGGTTCGCGCCTCAACAACGTCGGTTGATACGGAGATGGCCGAGCCCTCGCAGATGACGCGCAACGCAGGTGAACGCACCGAAGAGGTGTATCCATCGCTGGAGGCCACGGGTGAGCCCGCTACGAACGAGTCGGAGGTTTGGCGGACCTGGTGCTCAGCATCGGAGGTCAGCAACGCCTTTCACAGTAGCGGCCTCTCCACATCTTTCTCCGCCCTGGAGCGAAGCGTCAGCGATGCTATGGTGCTTGCACTTCCCTCGAAACTTCAGCGAATCACAGAGAAAGTGAAGCAGCTGTGCTCTACACTCGGCGAGCGGGCGCGGCGCGCGCGACAGAAGCAGGTTCTTGCTCAGGTTAGGGCACGGTGGACGTGCGAGGCGGTTCGCGCGCTCCATCAAATCGCCCACGCCCCTCTAGAGCCGGAGTACGCCGAGGCCGCAAAGCTGTCTCTCGCCGTGCCGTGTGATCCCCTTTCCTCGGTTCCACAAGAAGCGCACAATCTTGGAAAGAGTCGCGCGCTCCCTGGAGCTGATGACGCGGTTTGGTGGGAGTTGCACGCTGGGCTTCACGGCGTGCTGCACCGCACCGTTCTTTCCAGCGCGAGCTCGGCTGTGGGAAAGAACGAGGAAGTTGCGGAGGGCCGTTTAAAGCTACAACGGCAACGCCTGCTCGCCCTACTGGAAGAGATGACCATGTGGCTTGTCGACGACACAAGTGCCACTCGCTGACTGGCCGTCCTCATCGTTTCAATGCGCATCCGCTAACAGGAGCGCTGTTCGTGTTTGAATTACGTGTGTGCGCTTTTCATTTTTCCTCCTCCATCGTTTTTGTTCAACGCCTGCTGCCCTCTGCTTCGTTGATTTTTTTTGTCGTTGTTTCGTTGATATCGCTGCATCCGTTACGCTAGTGAGTCTGCCAGTATACACACGTGTTCGTCTGTGGCGGCATCAAACAGATGAAGCAAACCGCTACATTCAGTGGTGTCGTCTTGCAAAGCAGATGGCGCCCCACCCCCTCCTCGTACGCGCACACACACGCGGACGATGTCGAGGCAAACCCGTGACCTCCCCAGACTCCGTTTGCGTTGGGCTCTCTGCATGCACACCTACGTGAAGGGTCGATCCGATGTGCGCAGCTCGGGTTCGCGTTTTTCTTCTTGGATAACCAACTAATGCGCACTCTTTTCTCTGCCTCCCCCCCCTCCTCTCCCTCCCTCCAGTGCGTGAGGCAACGCCTTTTCCCAAACCCCCCACCCCACACACCCCCACAGAAACAGTCAAGGAAGCCGGGCACACAGACTGAAAGACGCAGTCACGCGCGAGCAGTATACACACGCACACATACACACCTACACCTGCGCGTACGTTTGCCAACCCAGTCACGCAAGATCGGCCGCCACCTCTCTTCTCTCTCACTCTCTTCACCTTTGCGTATATCACACACCCTCCACCTCTCCTCCTCTCGCTCTCCCCTCCGTTTCGGCCGTCTTTTGTTGTTGTTCTTTTCCCTCCCTGTTCTTGCTCCGTCCTCCTCGGTTCCCTTTTCTACTCGTCTGCCTTTGACCATTCAGGCCGCTGATACGTACAACGAACACACGGAAAGAACAACACCAGCAAACATACGTGTGTGCGTCTCAGGTGTGCTTTTCTGTCTTTCTGGTTTACAACATCCTCAAACTTGGCACGCAAACCTCAAGGGAAAAGGGGCGAGAAGGGCAACGGCAAGGCTTTTTTTTTCTTTGGGAAAGTAAAAGCATTCATTCTGTTGTTGTTGTTCGTGAAGCAAACAGCCGAAGCGGCAACAGCGCATCCCACCTCAACGGCAAGGTAACACACACACATACACACACACACACACACACAAAACAGGAATACAAACACGAAGAAAAAACACGCGCACACAGAAAAAGAAGCAGGAATCAAAAACAGAAGAAAAAAGAAGGAAATCGTTTGTGCTTGCATCGCGGAAGTCGTAGCGAACTGCGTGGTTTTTTTTTTGGTTGCTCTTGCCTAGTAAGAGAAAGCAGGCGCCAACAAACATCCGCACACGCCACAGGAACGCAAGAAGATCACACTTCTCACGATTTTTGTGTTTCTTTTTTCTGGGTTTTTTTCGTGTTTGTGTGTGTCTGTCTCTCTGTCTCCCCCCTTTGTTGTGCCTTCTCGTTTGTATTGTCGGCTCGTTCTTTGCGTGTTTGTGCTCGCTCACTCTCCTCGTCCGTCCATAAAGTCGTTCTTGTTACTGCCCCCTCCGTTCATTCTACTTCGCCATCATCGCCTCCACCGCGCGCAGAAGTGGTCAGCTCTTTTGAAAAAGGTAGTTCTCTGGTTTTTGTTTAGTGCTCTGGTTCTTGGTGTTTACCATTCGAAGAGTCAACACGAGCGGTTGTCTTCTCCCTCTTACTCTTTTCCTTCCTGCCTCGACCACTCTTTCTCTTGTGTGGGTGTGTGTGTCTCTCCTTTTTCACCGTGGCCAAACGCCAGTCGTGAAATCCTCTTTCCTCTGCTCCCTGCGTGCTCACTGCTCTCGTTCTCGCGCTTCGTGTGTTGAGTCGATTCTGGCTCGCTTAATATCTTCCTCCTCTCTGGCCTTGATTTGTTTTCTTGTTTCAGCGACCCCGCACATCATATAGAAAAGATTCGGTTTCCTTTTTCTCGTCGTGGTTGCTTTTTTTTTTCGTTTCACCTTGTGTAATCTGTGGGTTTTCCGTTTACAGACATTGTCAACTACCCGATACCCCCTCTTCTCGAGTCATCACAGCTCTTCATCTTTCTCTCCCACTATCTGCCTTGTCCTTCTCGTTCATCTGTTTTCGCTTTCTCGTTGTTGTTTTTTTCTGTGCTTTTCGCCTTCGCCCCCTTCCTCCCCTCCCCCCCCCCTTACCCCCACCCCTCTTTTGAATCTTCAAGTAACTCAATCAAATAACATAACCACCTTTTCTCTCATTGAATAAAACTGTAGCGTGTGTGTCTGTGTGTCTGTGTGTCTGTGTGTGTGTGTGTGTGTGTGTTTGTGCGCCTAACCACTCGCTCAAAACGCTTTTCGCTCCTCTTGACCACCTCCCTTTCGCTCCTAATCTCTTTCCTTTTTTTTGTGTGTGTGTGTGTTGTTGTTGTTGTTGTTGCTGTGTGTATCTTACTCTGTCTCTCCCTCTCTTCGTTTACTACCTTGTTCCTGTTTTGTTTTTCTCCTTGTCGTGCTTGCGCTTATTTTCTTCGGCTCTTATCCCCCTCTTTAGGTGTTGGTGTACCTCGGTGTGCGCTTGCGTTTGTCCGCGTGACGAATCTCTCTTGTTGTATTCGTTGTTTTCACGGATTCACTAGCTGCTTGACTGTGCGTTCTCACAAGCATCACTCCCTTTCCCTCTACCTCATTTTTTTTTGGGGGGTGAGGTACGTGCGGGTGTGCGTCTCTGTGTCTGTGTTTGTATTCGTGAATGCGAATACATCAAAGGTACCTCTATACGTATATACATAGGTGTGCGTTGTGTGTGCTCGTTTTCTTTTCGCTCTTTTTTTGTGGTGGTGGTGGTGGTAGTTGCATCTCCCTACCTCTGCGCCTCCTTCGCTTTTTCGGTCAAACACACAAACAAAGGAAAAACAAAGTTCCCTCTTTGCCTGGTGCTTGTGCGTCGGTGTCCTTGTCTGCAGCCCCGCCCCTCCCCCCTCCTCCTTTCGTTTCCTACTCACCTTCAGCTCCTCTTTGTTTTTTTTTTCGTTTTTCGCTGTTGTTGTTTTCGTTCGCTGTGTACTGTGCGTTCCGCTTAAAGCCAACCCCTCGCGCTGTGGGCCACCATTTTTCACCATCATCACCATTCCTTTACCTGCGTGTATCTGCTTGTCCTTGCTATTCTTTTTCGAGTCAGAGCGTAGGTGGCTGTGCCATTACCATCCAGTGACACCCCCACGTAGAAGCGCCACATTCCTTTGTTTTTCGCTGGAAAAGAGAATTGCCTTTACAGGAAGTGCATCGCCGTTGTCTTTCGTTTTTTTTCTTGCGTGTGTGTGTGTGTGTGTTGTCTCGCATGCTTTGTTTCGTTTTCTTGCCCTGTGCATCCACACAAATCGGCTTGCTGCAGCTCTTTGTGGGGTGTGTCTTCTGTCGGCTTTTGCGTTGATCCCTTCACGCACTCTTCCGACGCACTCACCCTGTGTTTTTTTTGGTGTTGTTGTTTCTGTTTGTCAGTATTTTTCATTTTCGTTTGAACCTCTTCTGGTGCCTTCACGCTCGCGCAGCCCTTTCTTTTTTTCATGCGTTTCTTACTCGGTGGGAAAAGGGGCTCTCGTTCTCGCTCGTACGTTGCTACCGTGGTCGTTTTTTTGTGTGCATTTCTTTGTTGTTGTTACCTGTTGTTCCCGCTGCCCTGTGTGGACACAGAATAAGAAATTCAACAAAAAATAAAAGGGATTGCAGGGCACGAGAAGTCCAAGGAACAAAGACGACACGTAGCACGACGAAGCTGAGCGGTAGCTACAAGCGACTCTGAATAACAACAAAGATACAAACGGAACAGAGAAGCGAAGAGATTTCGACCTCTGGACCGATATATGGACACGTGATGTGCGCGTGTGTGTAGCATCATCCAGCTCTTACGAAACAAACACTTCACTTCTCTTTTTATATAACCAAGCACTCGTTTCTCGACTTGCTCTTCTTTGTTTTTTTTAGGTCTGTTTTTTATTGTTGTTGTTTTCTGTGGGTTTCCTTTCCTCCTCTCCCCTTCTATGTGTGTAGTAGTCGTGTGAATGTATGTGCACAAGACATTGGTCGTTTATTTTGAAGCACTCAAATCAAATCAGGCTCTAGAAGCTGGTGACAGTGAAACGCAATCGGCAAAGCCGCAGAGAAACCTCGACAGCCACAAGCGCATTCGCCACTTCAACACAGCTACATCCTTCCTGAAAGTCGCCGTCACCCGCCCCCCTCCCCGTCTCTCCCGACGTTCCACACAAACACGCAAAAGGCAGGAGCACCACCACTGCCACCACTGCCGCGCATCCTCCACATCATAGGCATCCCTCTCACTCTCTTCCGCGTTGGTGTGCCGCCGCCACTCTCCCCCTCTTTGCACGAGTGCTTGTGTGTGTATGTATGTGTGTGTGTGTGTGTGTGTGTGGCTGCGTGTTTTTCCCTTCCCCGTGCGCTCTGCAAATTGTTTCTTGTTTCCCGCGTGAGCGTGTGTAGCGCCATTTTTTGCTTGTTTTGCCCTTCCGCTCCTATTCCTTTACTTTGATTGTTTCACGTTACTTCTCTCTCCTTGCTTGCCTTGCGTCTTGTCGTTTCTATCGTTTTTTTTTGTTGTTTTCGCCTCTGTTTTGTTCTGTTTTCTTTGTTTTTTGGCTTTCGATTTCGTTTTCAGGTTTTGCGCCGCTTATTCGCCCTCTTTTTTCGTTGAGTTGTGGCTGCTTCATCTTCCCTTGTCTCGTCACTCGTCTCGTTCCTCGCGCCACACTGCGCAAACCTCCCTTTCCCATCGTCTGCTCGTTTTCTTTTCGCTGTTTTCGAATCTTGAAGCCGAGATCAAGAGATACGCAACCACTACAAACGAGAGGGCTGACAACTAAACGAGGCTAAAGAGCGGGAAGGCGACAAAAAAAAAAAGACTAGCGTTTCTCACGTGTTTTTCTTGTTTGCTTCGTTCTTCGCGGGTGTGCGCCTCGTGTCTTCTGTGTTGCTTCGCCTCCTCCTCCCTTATTCTTCTTTGGTTGCCGCGTTCACTTCCTTCTTTGTGCTGTTTTCCGTCCTCTTGCTTCGTGCTTACGTGCGTGCGCACTTTCCCTGTGAGAAGCTGTGTTCCTTATTGTCACCCCTGCCCCCAACGCCTCCCCCTTTTCGTCCTCTATTCCCCTCTTCCCCCCCCCCACCTGTACACATTTCTCCCCGTTGTTTTCTCCTTGAACCGTTTCTGTGTGTGTGCGTGTGCGTGTGTGTGTTGCATGCTATCCGTTGATGCAGAGAGACCAGTGATCGTGGTACCAGATAGGCATCTTTTGTTTCTATGTATACGTGCGATCACGTGTGATTGACCTTCATAACCGCTGTTGTTTTGCTCGCCCCTCCCGTCTCCTTCCCCTTTGCCCCCCCCCTCCTCCTCCTCCCACCCCCTAATACGTCGGCAACTTGATCGCGTTGTCACGCTGCGACCGACGCCATCGTTGGCGTTTTTTTTTCATTTCATCGAGGAAGCGCTAGCGTGTGTTCCACTGCACCCCTCTATTACCATCATCAACGAGTCCTTTTTTGTTGTTTTTCCGCGTGTCTGTCTGTCTGTCTGTCTGTGTGTGTGTGTGTGTGTGTGTGTACGCGGGGATAGCGCACGCTTCCTGCACTGCTTCGCACCTTCGCTCGAATTTCTCGCCGAGAAAAGGAAAGGCAGCAAAAAGGGGTCAGGTGGCGGCGGGTAAAGACAAAACACCGCCGTTGGAGAAGGAAGAGCCCCAAAAGGCGAACAACAGGCAACAAGCGGCCACGCAAGCTCGCTCGAGCCGCTTCCCACGGCGACGCCTCCGAAGAGAACAAGAACGTAACGAAGGGAAAGACACGAAAAGCGGAACAGGTGCATACGATTGTGTTTTGTCTTGTGCGCGTCGTTTGATCTTCCCTTTTCTCTGGTCTCCTTCTCGCTCTCCCCTCCGTTGAATAACAAAGGAAAAGACGCATTCAGCAGGCAACCAGAGAAAGGCAAGTTCGATCAGCCACCCCCCCTCCCCCCTCCCCCCTCCCCTCCCCCCCCCACCCAAAAAAAAAGGAAGCGCCTGTTTTTGGCCCTACCTTGTGAGTCCTCTAGCGCCTTTTCAGCCCTCCCCCACGTTCTCTGGGGTGCGGTGCTCCTTTTTGACGAATCCCAGAGTCTTTCGTTTGTCGTTGTTGTCTCGTTCTTGCTGTTGCCGCTGACTCTTTTTACTCGTGTCGTTCTTTGAGGCACCCCGGTCCTCTTGTCTGTGTGCGTGTATGTGCACGAGTTTCTTCTTGATTTCCGCTATAGCACGCTTCAGCCTCTCCCACTTCCCACTCTCTCTCTCTCCTACTCCTCCTTCAGCTTTTCAGCGATCTTAGCAGACTGAAGCGAAACAAAGGGTGAAGAACGTAGACCAGGAGGCGAGAAAGTGACAAAATCACGAGCACGTTTCTTTTTTTGCTTTCGTTGACGTGTCAATCCAAAAGAGGGTAGCACGCGCGCACGCTTTCAGGCAAACGAAGCAAGTCACGGCAATCCGAGAATCAACTTTTCCTTCTTGTTTTCTCGATTCTTTTTTTTTTTGCTGTATACACATTGAAAAATCCATTGCAGTCATTTTTTGTGCTTTTTATTGTACCCCCTTTTGAAAGCCTGCGGACGCCCGCTCATTTGTGGATTTTCATGATCTCTGCATTCTCCTTTCTAACGCCACCATCTCCGTTTCGCCCTCTCTCTGTCTCTTGATTATCTTGCTTCTCACCAGACACGCGCATTTTCTGCTCCCCCTCCTCACTCCCTGCGCCACCTTGCAGTCGATCGAGCAGCCACAAATCCTTTCGTTCCCCCCCCCTCCCGCACGTTCTTGCTCTGCCCCCTGTCCTGTCTTCCTCCGCAATTTCTTCGTCGCAGCATCGTGACACTTTTCAGCAGTGCACTGAGCCACGCCCCTCCTTTCTGTTCTTCCCCGTGCTTTCCCCTGCCTTCTCTCTGCCTTTTTCGTACTGGTCCTTACGACCATTGTCGTTGGCAGGCAGAATTCGCTGTTGTGGCTGCGTCGCACTCCAAAAAAAAGAAACCAGGCGAGGCATTGTCTCTTTCTTCTGTGTAGTTCGACCTCTCTAGGTCTCTCTGCGTGCTTGCATCCGTGTATCCCAGAGACCGGCGTTCTCCGTTTTGTATTGACTTTGTTTGCTTGGCTGAGCTCCCTGTTACTCGACACAAGGTAACTCTCCAAAAAGAGAACAGTAGAGAAGGAAAGAGAACAACAAACGAAAGAAGAAAACGAACTATCAAGAGATATTTAAGTGCGCCCGACCCCCCTCCGTCCCCCCCCCCACACACACACATACACAAAAAAAAAGACACACAACAACAGACCCTCATCAAACCCTCTGCATCTCACATTGCTTGCTGGTGCGCGCGACACCATCACTACCAGCAGCACTACAGATTAATTCGAGAACGTGGAGCTCATTTCAATCTGTTTTCGCGTGTTTTTCGCTTCGTATTTTCAGTTAATTTTCCAGTTGTTCTCCGTTTTTGTTGCCTTTTTTTTTCTTATCAGCCGTTTCGACCCTCAGCTCCCCCTTCCCCCTTCCGTGTGGCTGTGTCTTTCTCTGCCGTACCAGCCACGCCCATCCCTTATCACTGGACTCCCCGTTGTGTTCGAAAAAAAAAGCAGGATAGGCTGTTTCGGTTCCTCTCTTCGTTCTTTCGTATTGTTTTTTGACTTCTCCCTCGCTTGTCTCTGATTTGTCTTTCTTTTTGTTCTTCAGCGTTTGTTGTTTCGTGTGTGTGCGTGCGCGCGTGTGTGTGTGCACACTTTTTTGTTGGTTCCTGGCTACGTTCTTCGCATTTGGTGTTTTTCGCTTCTCGTATGTTTTGTTTTGTTTTTCTTTTTTGTTTTGCTTCTCTCTCACATTCACAAGGGAAAAGGTGATTAGAAAAGCACGCGGGTGCATTTTTATTGCTCTCGGCTTGTGTGTATGTGTGTGTGTGCGTGTGTCTTTCTTGATTATCCCTCCCCACTCCCCCCCCCTCTCTCTCTCTCTCCCTGCATTTTGCTCGCGGGAGCTGGCTTTCTCTCACACTCGCTTCTCCCTTACCTGTTACCAAGCCCCGCGCACTCCCTTTTCTTTCGTATTTATGTAGTAGTGTGCGTGAGTGACGGTGCTTTTTTTTTCTACAAAACATTTCTCGGCTTCGGTTTGTACCGCCTTAACCGCTTTCTTTGTACAGCACTCATTTCTTCTTTTTCAGTGTATCATCGATTTCTGTGTTTTGTTTTGTTTTCCTTGGGGCTTATCGTTTGCCGATAGTGTGTGTACGTATTCCCCCCCCCCTTATGCGTGTTCTCTTCAGCACTGCATCTCTATTTGGCTTACACACGACCTCTTCCCCTTCCTCTACTCTCTTCCTGTGCAGAACACCAGGACCGAGCTGTGCGTCCCTGCTGCTTCTTTCCTCTCGCCCCCTGCCTCGGCTGCGATCTTCTCCTCTTTTACCACACTAGAGCAGAAAACACGAAGAGACACACGCCGGCACCGCGTTACTATCTGTGTCTGCTTGATTCCGCTCTTCTTGCATGGATTGTTTTTATTATTGTTCGCTGGTACCTTTCGTGTGCACTCAAGCGTCTTGTACGGATCCCTCCCCTCCCCTGACCGAGGAAAGCGAACAAGCAAGCGAATACAAAGCCCCATTTAGCTGGGCTTGTTTGTTTTGGGTTGTTTCTTCTTGTCGTTCTTCGTTGCAGCAGTCGAACAGGCGCGAAAAGGGGGAAAAAAGAGAAAACTTGTCTTTGGTTGAGCTCCCTTTTTTGTCTCCTTTTTGGTGTGGAGAACTCATCTTCTCTATTGTGTTTGCCATCGCTTCTGGATTGTTAATTTCCTTTGTTGCGTATTCGGTCAGCACACACTTTCTGCCTCCCCTCCTCACCATCGCTGCTTTGCACTGCTGCTTTCGCGTGCGTAAGTGCGCGTGGGCGACGGCATCTGATTGTGTTTGCAGCCTGTTGTTTTGACTGACGTGTTTTGTTTTTATCGTAATTCCTTTTCCCGTTTGTTTTCCCCCTTGTAAACAAAACCTTTGCAGTATATCATTGGTGACGTGTGTGTGTGTGTGTGTGGCGTACGCGCCTCCTTGTGAGACACTTGCGCGTTCGCAGCTCGCTTCGATCTCCTTTTCCAGGGTCTTCCTCGCTCGCTCCTCCGACTCTCTCTCTCTCTCTTTCGCTCTCTTCCTCTGTCCCTCGGGTAACTTCCTTTTTGTGCTTGCGTTGTTGTTGTTTTTTGCCCTCCCCTACCACACCGCCATTTAGTCGTCATTCACCTACTTTGGTTTGTCTCATCGTTGTCGCTCAATCGGTCTTAGGTATTCTGTTTTTTTTGTTGTTGTTGTTGTCAAAGGCCGTGTACGCGTGTGGTCGCTGTTGTTGCTGTTGCTGCTGGCCCCTTGAAAACCTACAGGGCACCTTTCGCTTACTCTTTCCTTTACGTCGCGCTCGCTTTTCTGCACGTCTTGTCGGGAAACATCCCTATTGGTGTGGCGCGCCTCTCTCCCTTTTGTGTTGTGGTTTTCTGTTCTGGTTGCGGTTGTTTGGCTTTGACGCGGAAGCGACTCTTTTTTTTTTGTGGTGGTGGTGGTGGTTTCGAAGAAAACACGCAAGGGGACGTCAGGGACATCCGTGACGCAACGGTGACTCTCTCCATCTGGAAACCAACAAGACGATAGGAAATATTGGACCTTTTTGTTGTTGGTGTTGTGCACGAGAAAAAAAAGCCAAAGGAATTGAAGGGGAAGCGCGACTTCTATTTCGAAGCACTGGCCCTACGTATAAGTTTGTACGTACACACAAGCCAAGCCTACGCCGTCTGCGTCGCACAGTGTGGCACGCGTCACCGAAAAGACGAGACGAAACAAAGAGGAGCTAGTTGGAAAAATCACCCCTTCTTTGTTTGTTGTGCACGTCTTTATCCGTGTGTGTGTGTGTGCAGTCTCGCTGTGTTTCCGTCCGTGCTTGTGCCTCTGTGCAGTCACCACCACCCCTTCCAGCATCGCCTCCTGCAGTTGTGAGTGCGTGCCGGTCTCTAAGCGTGTTTTCTCTCTTCTTTCCCCCCCCTTCCACGCTCACCATCTCGTGTTGTATTCGCGGCTGTCGTTGTCCTTGTCATCGTCGCCTTTCGATCCGGTTCTTGGGGGGTCTTTCTTTACTCTTCGCGCCAACAATCTACTCTCCATCTCTCATACAGCTTGCTCGTTTTTTTTTTTGTGGCTTCTCGATTTTTTTTTTATTTCGTGGTGAGTGACGAAAGTGTAATCGCAAGTATCCCTCTTCGCGCACACGGCTTTCTCTCGCTCGCTCTCGCACGTCTCCATTTTTCTCCCCCTTTCATCGTTTTGTCTGTTCCCTCTCCTACCATTGTGTAGCGTATCAACGCTTACTTCACAGTTGCCTTTCTCACTCTCTCTCTCTGTTTTCGCTCATCTCTTACGCTTTGGTCTGCGGTCTTCTTTTGGTTTGATTCACGTGTGATAGTCGTCCAAAAACACGTACTGTTGTCTCGTTTTGTTTTTCTAGCTCCCCCTCCCCCTCCCCCTTTCTCCCTCCACGTATCATCTCTCGTCTTGATTCGTGCTCTCGTGGTTGTCGTTCTTTCGCGGCCTTTTATCTTCTCAATCCTACGATAGCTGGAATTGTTGCTTAACTAGCCGCGCCCTTGTCTACCACTGTTGTACCCTACTTTTTGTCATTTTCTGTTTTGTTTCTGTATGTGTGTCTGTGTGCGGGCGTGCGTGTGGCAAACATCTGTGTCACAGTCAACAGCCGATTGAGTGCCGGCATTGAACTTGTCTTCTTCCGTGAGTTGTAGTCGTTGTTACTGTCCTCTTTTCCTCGTCACGGCCGTCGAGCCAAGCAAGAGCGTACGGAGGATAGTACCCACATAACTCTACCAAAGGGACAAACGTTCACACACACCGGCAACATGGACTCTTCTTTGATAGACGTGGAATGCGAGCGGGGAATCATCGGCGCATCCATGTCCTTCTCTCTGCCCCAGGTATTCCAGAGTTGTCCCCCAGACACGTCTCTCACCGTCTCTCTCAACGCGTCGGCTGGGCAGCACCAGCAGCAGCAACTGCAACAGCAGCCTCCATACCCCCAGCAGCCGCTAGGGCACCTTCACAAAACGCCGCTTCCGCTCGCACCGCAATACGGAACGGCCAGGTCCCCATCAAAGGAGGGGGATGTTCGCATTGAAGGGTGGAGCAACAGCGGTTCCTCCGGGGTGCAGCCCAATGTCCCGGTCTCGGCAGGGCAAACCACGGAAGAGGCGAGCCGTGCCGTGACATCCGCAGACGCTCTGGTTGCCGCTAGTCACGTGCCGCAACCCGATGCTCTCCATCGCAATCCCATCGTTAGCGTCATCGCACCGGAGCCTCCTGCCGCTGCGGCACCGGAAAAAGAGGAATCGTCAGAGCGTGTCCACGTTCTAGTTGTGTTCGACAAGGTGTTCTGCGTTTGCTTTGTGCCGTCGGCACTGCGTGCGACACTCAAGGTTGGCGAACTGGTTCTCTGCGAGTACACCCACGGCGAGAATATCGGCACGATCGTCGCGGACGTGAGCACCCTCGTTGCCAAGGTGATGCAGCAGCACCGGAGCACCATGAGCTTGGCAGCAATTGGGCAGGCCTTCACTCCGCCGTGTGAGCGCGTCGTCCGCACTGCCGGCAGCCCCGTGTCCTCCGTGGTTGAGGGGCACTCGAGTGGTTTGTTTGTCGCGACCACGGCCATGTGCACCGAAAAGGCTCACAGCGGCTTGCCGGCGGATCAACGGCTGCGCCGCCTTCCGTGCGTCCTTCGGCGCGGCACGAACCGAGACAAGAAACGTATGTACTTCGCGCGACTTCGCAGCAATGACGCACTGGCTGCTGTGCTCCGCATTCTCCGCAGCGAGCCGCTGGTCGCGCAATCCGCCGAGTATCAGGTGAACTTCGCATGCGTCACCATCTATCTCAATGGTGAGCGCAGTCAGTGCGGCTGGTCGGCACATCAGTTTCAGCAGCTCAGCAACACGCTGGTTGACCCTTTGCGCTCAGAGACGGTGGAGTTCCGCTTCGTGTGCGACCAGCACCATGAGGAACTCGACCTGACGCGCGCCATCACTGGGTCGGGGCTGAGTGAGATTCTGTACGCTGTCGTGGCGGACCACCACAAACGTCAAAGCGGCAAAGGCGGACAAAGCAACCGTGGTGGAGCCGCACACGGAGCCGCCGTCAACCGGCCGGGTCAGTTGATTCATCACTCGCAGCAGCAACAGCAGCAGCAGCAGGCCGGGCAACTGTTTGGTGGTCAGTCGAGTATCGTGACGACCTACACAGGCTCTTCGATGTGGCCGCAGTCAGCAGCAGCTCTTACCCCAGGCAGCTGCGTTACTCCGGCCTCACCGCAGCAGCAACAGCAGCAGAAACATGCAATAGGCTACACGCTTGCTCCCTGCGTGTACGTGCCGCAGCAGCAGCAGCAGCAGCAGCAGACGAATGTGCGCACCATTACTCTCCCCAGTCACACCGTCACAACTGCACAGCCAGCCGCACAATCTCTTTCCTTGGTGCAGGTGCACTACCCGCCCATAAGCCAAGTGAACCCAGCGCCCGGCATATACTGGGCAAACGTCTCGACGCCGCCTCAATCGCAGCGACTGGAGGCATCGCAGCAGCAGCAGCTTTCTATCGCGCACAGTGGAGTGGCGGAGCCGGCTTACTACTATGTAGTGAGCTCGGCACAGCAGCAGCAGCAGTCCGTCGCACCGCAACCCCCGTCGGCACCGCAAAGGGGACCAACACTACTGCAGGCAAAAACGCTCGCCGCCCCTCCCCATGTTCAGCCAACAACGTTTGTCGAAGTGCCTGTTATGAACACAGAGAGCTACCAGACAGTCTCCTACCCGTTCGTGTTGCCCGCAAATGCTACCCCTTACTCGTAGTATGCCTATTCATGTTCTCTCTCGCAGTGTGGTGGTGGTGGTGGTGGTGGCTCTTCTTTTTTTTGCCTTGGCACCCGAGGTAAGGGGGATGCAGCACGCAAAACAGGCCATGTCGCCTCCACACCACACCCCCTCTTGAGACCGTTGGGAAAGGAAGGGAGGTGTAGTCGCACCGGAAAAAAAGAACATGAGCTGTGTAGATCTCTGTCGCTTTTTGGAGCAAGCACCGCCCCTCACGTGCACCCGGCACACACTGACGAGTGCGGCCCGAGTCCAGCACCCCTCCACCAGACCTCCCTGTGATCCTCCTTTTCTTGTTGTGCTCTTCCTTCATCTAACACTTGCCTGTAGATTTCTCTGGTACTGCCTGCTTTCGCTCTTTTCGTTCCACCACGACACCTTCCTCTTCTTCCACCTCCTCCCTCCCCGCTGCTTCTACCCCCGGCCCCCACCCTCCCTCACAAGCAAAGTGCGGCGCCCCCTTTTCCTGTGTCGTCCGCCAAACCGCACTCTTTTTGTTTTCCGCCCAAGACAGTATGCATGTTTTGTTATGCGTTTGTTTCTCTCTCGTTGCGCATGCGTGCAGTCTTCACACCACTGTTCAGCTCCCGCACTTCCTCTTCTTTGTTTTTGCGTTCCTCGTGGCGCGACACGCTTGTATCGCGGCGGCTGGGAACCTTCAGCGGGAGAAAAAGAAGGTTGCGCACGTGCGCTATCCGAGAAGCTGTGGTAGACACGTTTTCTGAACGCAGGTAAAACAAAACGAAAATCATGAAGGAGAGCGAACGTTTTCCGTGTTTTCTATTTTCTGTCTCGCTCACGGAAAAAAGAAGGAATCGGCTCGCGCGAAGAGAGGCTGAACGCGATGCGTTTTGCCGTGGTGTAGCAGTGAATGGTGGGGGGTGGGGGGGGGACGGCGGCGGTACATGTTACGTTGAGGGTGTCGAACAAAAAAAAGGACGTCGTTTGCACATCTTTTTTTTGGATTCGGTTGTTTTTCCTCTCTCTTGTTTGTTTTTCGGTGCTCGCGTGATCATGTTTTGCTCACACCCCATGTATGCGTCGCCTTGTTGATGTGTTCGTGGTGGAATGGACATGGTGAGGAAAAGAAGAACAGCAACAACAGCAAAAAGGAACCTCCGCATGTGTTCGTCCGTATTACGTGTGTCTTTCTACGTGCCTGTGTGTATGACTAGCTTGCCGCTTGTTGGTTGGTTGTTGCGTTGCTTTACTTCTCTCTGTTCGCTCTCTTTTTTCCGATTTCTTGTGTGTGTGTGTGTGTGTGTGTGTGTGTGTGTACTTCTCCTTTTTTTCGCCCAGTGTTCTTCTGATTCCACCGGCACTTTGTGTTTTTTGCTACTGGCATGGTCTCTGCGCATGGCAGTAGGGTAGGGAAAAAACAAAGGGATGTTGGTGTGTCGTCATCATCGCACCCGCGTTTTTGTCTCTGTTGGTGGTTGTCGTTGTGCTTTCCGCACTCCCGTTTTCTTCCATTGGCAGTGCAATGATGTTGTCGGTGTCTTTTTCTCCCAATGAACACGTCGATGTGCGTTTGTAGATATGTGGGTATGTGAGCTGACCTTTTTCGCACTCTGAATTATCGCTTCCGCATTAAAAACCGCCTGTGGGACCTTGTTGTTGCGGACATTGATGTTCTCTTTCCTTGTTCTTTTTTTTTCGTTTTCTCGCTCTCTGCCATCCCTCTCCGATACTTTCTCGCCTCTGTCTCTGCCTCTGCCCGATCACTCACCCTCTCTTGAGTCGGAGAAAACGAGGGACTTCACGCTGTGCAGCTGGCAAAGGGGAAAGAAGCAGAAAAAAAAGAGGTAAGAAAGTGCCAAAGACGGGAGAAATGGGCTGATGGGAGTGTACACTAGAAGACATTCCCGCATCAGCAGACCGAATGAAAAATCGAAAAAGGTTGATGAATAGATTACCGGCGCGAAAAACAAGAGAGCAGAACAAGCGAGGGTGTGAAAACGAAAAGAATTGTACCGTCACGCAACATGTCGGCACCAGGAAACACGAGAGAAGATAGCATCTGCGTGCCCATTCGTACGTTTGTGTGTGTGTGTGTGTGTGTGTGTGTGTTTGTGTTCGCGCTCGCTCCTCTACGGTTCTCCGCTCCTCCACCTTTCGCCCTCGTCCCCCTTATGTCACTTTCGCACCTTCCTTGCGGGCGCTGTCCATCTGTGAGTGAACCGCCAGATTTGTACTCCACGCACGAGCAGTATCAGCAACAACGAGAGCATCAAGAGCTGACGCAGAGGAGGCGAAAATGAGAGGTGTGAGTGGTGGACTTGGCAGCCTTCATCACACGTCGTGAATGCGGGGCTAGTCTCCGTCAAAACAAACGGCAACCTTTCGCTGTCGCATTTTGTCTTTGCATGATGCCCTCCTCACCTCCCTTCATTCAGTGCACTGGAGTGTTCCTCGATACCCGGCTTGATCGGGTTTTTTTATGGTCGACCCCCACCTCCTCCCTCTGCGACGTGCGTCGTAGGTATTTCCCGTAAGAAGTCCTTATCGCTTGTCAGCGTCTCCTACCATTACTCGTTTTTTTTTTCGCTGTTACTCCTATCGTTTTCCCTTCAAGTGATGGTTTACTCCTTGCAATATACTCTTGTTTGTTTTCCACGCTTGTTGTTCCGCGATGTCCGCTTTCGGACTCATCAAAAAGAATGTTTTCATCAAGAGAGACGATGCAAGGCATCGACCACCTACTTCTCTCTCTCTTTTTCTTGTGTTTGCTTGTTTTCGTCGTCTGTTTACGTCTCTTTTCCCCTTTTTTTCATGTATCCCGCAACTCTACTCTCTTTTTTTGTGCGGCCAACCGTGTGGAAACGCCAGATTACTTTTTCGGTGTTTTTGTGCTTGTGTGGCGCGTGTGCGCCACGGGTCTTCCATTTACGCCACCTCCGCTGCTTTTTTTTTTGCGCCGCTCCACTCCCCCTTCTCTCTTCCCTTCACAACACCCCCACCCCCACCCCTTTTGCAGCGCGTGTGACGCCACCGTAGAGATCACAAGCTGCTGTGTTCTCGTCCTTCCTGCACCCACCTCATCCCACACCGAAAAAAAAAAAATAAGAAGAGAGTCATAAAAGGAAAACTGGGCAGGTGCATTTGTGCCCTCTTTTTTTCTCCTCTTTGTTCTGTTTACTGCTTAACGCATCCTCCTCTCCGTCTGTGCGCTCCCTTCTTCCTCATAGGTGACTCGATTCATTTTTTGTTTTTGCTTTGTGCTCGTCTTTGTAAGCCTGTGCGTTGGAGAAAGGGCAAATAGCTTCGGCTCATCTTCTTTTTCAGTCGTGAACGTAGTCACGAGGAAGTGTTGTATGCCGGGGACGAGGTGAAGGCACGGCGCTCCTGACCTCCTTCAGAGAGCAGCCCTCCCCCCCCCCAACTTCACACACTAACGAAAACATTGCACTGAACCAGAGGGAGGCAACGAAGCAGAAGCCACAAACGAAACGGTACATGGGGTCCGCAGGTGCCGTTTATGCTTCTTCCTTTTGGCTTTTCCTCCTCTTTTACGAAAGACAGAAATGAAATCTGCAGACAGTGAGTCGCCCAGACGGCCGCGCCGTGGTGAAACAGCCCCCAAGAACTCTTCCACCGCCTCCTCCTCAGAACAAAAAGGCGAGCGCACGGCAGCGCGGGCGCTGCCATGCACAGCTGGCATGGGCGTACCGCATCCATGCAAGGCATGCGGTTGTCCGATGCGCAAGAGCGGTGGGCGAAAAGGGGCGCGAAGGGCACCATGCGAATCGACGCCAGGGTGCGTGTGTGCGCAGAGCATGCGGCGTCTCCTGCGTCCGACCCGGTGGGCTGATATCATGAGGGCACGGGTGCCGGAAGCATGGCATACGGCCGGGTTGCAGGGGCTCAGAAGGGCTCTCACCGGAGGCTGGCGGACTTGTTCCTCGAGCTCATCCGGCACGCGCCTGGACCACCACCACCACCTCTGTTACCCCGCAGGGCGGACGCCACCGCCACCGCCCTCGAGCAGAGCCCTGTGACGCCGACCGCGCAGCACGTACCGGAGGAAGGGATGAGCAGGTGCTGTTGGGCGCGTGGCGCGGTTCGGCGGCAGGGCGGCTCGTTCTCGGCGACCAGGAGATGTCGCCGCCGTGCGGCCAGAGGGTGGGGGCGCTGTGGTTGCGGCGGCGTGTATACGCTGTTGCTGGCGTGTTCGCGGTGGGATGAGCATGTCGGAAATCGAAAATTGCCGAAAGGCGGCTGAGGTGGGCCTCGCTTATTTTATGTTTCACTCTTGCTCTCTTCCCCCTTCCTCTCTCTTGTCTTCTTGCTGTCTCGCTTCTTCCGAACCGGAGTTGCATCCGCTCACGTGTTGCACCGTCACAGTTACTCGGACGACCAAACAGCTGTGCGGAGAAGCGGCGGTGGCGGACGGGGTATTGGGTGCCGAAGGTCATCAAACGCTAACATGAACTGTGAAGTACTTACACATTCATTGGCGATGATGCTGGATATTTGGCATTGTCGATGTACACCGTCGCGTTCGCCTGAGCCGTGCGTTTCACTGCGAAGGCAAGCGCACATGCACAGAGGAGGAGGATGCCGCCCTCGATCATGTGAGTAGACGAGGCTTTTTTCTATTCTCTGTGATAATAAGTCGAAGTACGGTGGCTAGATGCCAATTTGATCCGCGGCCTCTTCCCCACCCCCACCTCGTCTTCTTTTCACCCCACCGCTTGTTTCTTTCATGTGTCTGTTCGCGCACCCTCTCACCACGGTCCTCCCACCGCACTTGCCGTCGTCGTCATTTGTTGTTGCCTTTCTATTCGATTCTCGACTCCACGTCCTCGATGATCTGAGGAGCATGTCAGAGCGAAAGAAAAAAAGAGCAGGCAAAGAATAAGGCACACTGGTAAATAAACGAAAATGAAAGAAGCATGCCTCCCCCCCCCCGTATTGAAACCGAAAAAGAAACTCCTCGGCCTTTCTGTTGCCATGGAGGCTTTCACCGACACGGTTCCATGTGTCTGTGTATGCGTCTGCACTTCTACTTGTGTTCTATTTTTTTGGGGGGGAGGCCTCCAGCTCTCTGTGTTTCTTCATCTCTCTACCACTCAAGCACCCGATCGCTTGCGTGCGTCTGATCGTGTTCGATCTGAATTCCCCTCTCTACCCTCTCTTTACCCCCCCCCTCCTATCTATCTTTTATGTTCCTCTCATTTTCGTTTCTGTTTCTCACACAAGGTTGCCTTTCGGATTTCGTCCTTCTATTTGCTGTGTTTCGCTGCTGTTGTACGCATGTGTCATAGTGTCCCTCTTACCTTTCGTTATCCCTCCTTTCGTATGTACTGCTCTTCCCCCTTCCCCCTCCTCCCTCCCCGCCCCTATCTCTCTCTCTCCTTACACAGACGAAGGCAAAAAAAAAACGAAGAAGAAATGTCGGTGTGGCGGCTCAGGTGAGTCGTTGCTGCCGTCGTTACAATTCCTGTCTAGTTCAGCTCTCTGTTTACTGTTTTGTGTTTTTTGTTTGTTTGTTTTTGTTGTCTCTTTCCCTTTTTGTTTTGTTCTTTACTTCGTCGTCGACTTTGCTAATCGTCTGGTATCTCCCATCTACTCCTTCCGTCCCTTATTTCTGTGGACAGGCTTTCCTGTCTCCCGTCCTCGAGACCTCCTCCTCCTCCTTCTTCCGAACCGCCCTCCGAAAGAAGTAGACGGTAGAGTGGACAGCGAGAAGAGGGGGGGTCTGGGGGAGAGAGAAAGGGAGAGGGGGGCGGTTACACAGCACCGCATGGACAGTGTGGAGGCAATGCGAAACAAAAGGAAGATGTTTCTTTTTTTGTTCTCAAGCGTAAAACAAAAAAAAAACAGAACAAAGGAAAAACAAGCGAGCGACATGAGTGAGCAGCCCCTCATTTCTGTTTCTCCATCCCCGTGACAACGATGAGACATCCACTCTGCGCATCAACCATGATCACTCGTTTCATGAGGCGCATGAAATGTATGGGGCCCTCTTCTGCAAGCCGCCTCCGTGTACCGGCGCAGGCGCACACACAGGTACCGGCCAATACACCATCACATCTGACCCCCCCCCTCTGCCATCTCTTTTCTTCGGTCTCCTAACCTTCATCACAACCTTTCCTGAACTGCACACTCGCGCAGCAGATGGAATTTGCCAAGCGCATTAGTGAGCTTGCTCACCTCGTTCGTCGCTTGAGTCGCGTGCAGGCTGACGAAGCACGTTCACGGCGCCTCCTCGCGTCTGCACGCAGCGCGCCAAATGTGGTAGAAGATGAAGTAGGGCTCCGCAACTCTGCTGGCCAGCAACGAGTGTGCTCGTCCGCCTCAGTGCATCACCACGTCTTGTCCGGATGCGCAGCTGCCCAAAACCAGCTGCTGCTTCGACGCATTCCACTTTCTGTCTCACTGGTGGAACGCAGCTGGTGGAAGCTGGAATGCCGCCAGCGACAACGGGAAGCACAGCGAGGCGCCGCGCAGGCGTCTGCAGGCGCAGCGGCTGGCACCACTGCCGGCTCGGCCTCATCACCGCCAGCTAGCCACGCCTCTGGCTCTGCCCCTTCTTTAGCACCTGTAATGCAGCCAGAGAAGAGCAAAACTCTATCGATAGTGCTGCCCTCGCCTGCAGCGTCGCACCAGCACCTCGACGCTGTTGTTCTCCTTTTGAAGCTTCTCCATTCGGTCGAAGAGGCGCGTCGACAACTGCTGCGGAGGAAAGAAGGAACAGCGCAGCGCCGGTGTACCGCGGCGGCCGACAAGTGGCAACAGTTTCAGGAGGAGTTCGCACCGCAGCTGCGCCGACGCAGTCGGACGAGTGGAAAGCGGGACGACGAGCACCGTGAAGACAGTGACACGCTCCTTCGGGAAACAGCCAACATGTTGCAGGAACGCTGCCGCGCCGCTAAAGGGGATGCGTCGCTTCTGCGCGCCTCGCTGCTCGCCCGCTCCTTCGTCTCGGCACGTCTCTGGGAACTGCTGTTGAGGAAATCTGTGTGGACGGCGGCGGTCGTGGTGCACAAGCGCGCGGCGGCGGCGGATGAGTCGTCTCTGTCGGCACCTCAGGCCACGCGACTGCTTCTCATGTGCCTCGCGTTCACGCGCCTCTCGATGGGGGTGTTGCGCGACTACGTGGAGGGGAGGTGCTTCAGCCGGCACGCACCACGCTTCGTCGTGTCGATGCCGTCGCGGTCGTGGCAGTCCCGCAAACAGAAAGTAGACATCCGAAGCCTCGACGGAGACGCCGCGCAGAGCGCGGAGGCGGCGGACACGCCAGTCGAAGCCGGCGACGGTGCGCGCAATTCCAAGGACCGCTCTACCGCGGAAGCGACTCTGGGCAGCAACGAAGAAGATGCACTTTTTTCCATCCTGCAGGGGGCCCTGCAAGCCCCTAGCTCTGCTGCCGCTGACATCGCACCCGCGGTACGCACACCATGTGCCCATGACTCCGCCTTGAAGAGCACTAAGCGCAAACGGCGGCCGGGCAGAGTGGCGTCCATGCGATGGATTCCCCCTCACACGGCGCACGTGATTCCGCTCGCCTCGGAGACGCTCGCCCTCCATAGTCTCGTTTTGCCAGAGATGGACGTGCCCGCGCTGCTGCGTCTCGGCTGCGTAGCGGAGCTAGTCGATCTCTGTGTGACGCTGCAGCGATTGGCCTCTTGTGTGCTGGTTTTGTCGCCGCAGCAGACGCCGTCGCTTGCAGACAGCAAGGAAGCCGCGAAGTCGCTGCCGCGCACTCTCCGCTGCCTCGAGGACGCCATAGCAATGGTGGGGCGTCAGGTGAAGACGTACCTTGTCGCTCAGCAAAGCGTGCGTCCCTGTAGCGAGCCGATTGCGGCGGCGACGACGCCGGGGCGCCTCAAGCCTGCGGACGCCGCACGGCTTGCGGTTCAGCTGCACACGCTCCGCCTACTTCCCGTCGGCGACGCAGATGTCGCGCTCTTGCTGTCGCAGCTGCTGCGCGACATGCTCCCTGAACTGCGAACCAAGACGAGTCGCGTATTGAGGGAGAAGGCACGACAGTCTTCCCTTTTGGCATTTGCCACGCGTCCGCACCGCATGAAGCTGTACGTGCAGCACGGTCGCCGAGGCGCAGAGGGCTACGTGCTGGGCACCATTGTGCAGCAGGCGCGACTGCAGCAGCGCCAGCTTGCAGCGGCACTCCGTGCGCAGCACATCTCCGAGGTTCATGTGCAGCAACTGGGTGCATTTGCTGAATCTCTGCCACCGAGTGAGCTTGTGCGACTGATTCAGCTGTGCGCGAGCCACGCGAACAGCAGTCACGTAACGCAGCAGCGAGCGTTGTCCGCAGAGGCTTCCGATACTCTGGTGACAGGATGCCTCTTCCTTGCCGAGGCTCTGCTCATCTCGGGCGCGCTTCAAACAACTCCTGACCAACCGAGCACACTCTCTTTGCAGGAACTAGCCATCTTGTGGGATGCCGCGACACTGCTGTACCCGCTCATTCGTGCTCGGAGGGCGCAGCAGCTCATGGGCGGTGCTGGTCGGTCGCACCTTTCACATGCAGTGAAGACCGAATCCGTCATCTGGGCAACTTTCGCCGAACACGTGTTAGTGATGGTGAACGGGGCTATGGCACAGCGCCTCCAGAACCTGGAGAAGCTGCGGCAGCGCAAGTCTACAGCGATGCGGCGCGCTCGCGTCACGAGCGAAGGGAAAGCAGCGTCAGATGTCGCCACCGTGGAGCGTGAGGCTGCCTTGATAGACAGCCGAGTCACGGCGGACGCTTTAGTCAGCCTCGCAGCAGGCGTGCTAGAATACGCGGAGCACGACGAGAGTGTCTCCGCTCGCAGCGCCACCGCTAGCACGCACTCTTCCTCACTACCAGTGCAGAAGTCGGTGCGAGTACTCGCTCGTCTGCTGCAAGAGCTGGTCTTTCATGATCGGCAACTCTGGCACTCGCTTAGCATCCTCCCCGCCACCCAGCGCAATGCTGTGGAGCGTCAACTTGCGATGTGCTTCCAGACTATGGGCATACTGGACGAAACAACGACTCGCGCGCTTGACGCGCTCAGCCGGCGCAGCTACGTCGAGTTGTAAAGGAAAAGAGAAATCTCGGTGGAGGGCGGCAGCGGCGTTTCCGTGAGCCGCGGCGCTTCCATCGTGCCTCACACAGTGGAAGATGACGCAGTCTGGTGCATGGCTCCCCCCTCTCTCTCTCTCTCTCTTTGTCGCCTTCTCCCCGTTCTTTCCGCCCTTCTCACATCCCGCCGTTTTCTCCTGCTTGCCAAACAGCATGGGGGAGTCTCGCATCGATCTGGTTGTCAGCGGCGAGCGCGTACAAGTTCGGTAAACGGAAGAAGTACGTTGTTTAAGACAGACCGCTAAGGAGCATCAGCATGAACACGGTAAAATCCTGCCCACGCACGCGGGACTGATTTGCAGAAAGCAGAGGAAGGCGGGACATGGGAAGAGGCCAAAATAAATAAACAAGAAGCGAAGAGGGGCAAAGTATCTTTCGCTCCGTACGCGTTTGCGACACGCACACACACACACTCTCCAGCCACCACCACCACCACCATCACCATCACCACCTCGACTCCTCACCGCTCCTTGGATGCCCTTTACCCTCTCGCTCGCCGCGTTCCCCCCTCCCTCCTAAACATACACACGCACACATCATCACTGCAACTCTCCACACTTGGGCGGCTGTGCGCTACCCGTGTCCTTTCACCCTTAAACAAATACGCGCACACACACTCAACACTTCACAGACGCTGGCCTACTCCACACACTTCTTCGACATCGCCATCTCCTCGCTGTGGCACCAAAGCCCTCTCTTCCTACCGGTACGCCAACCTTTTCTTGTTTGTTCCGCTGCACCGCTCGCGCAGCGCCCTCGCCGCTTCCTCCCCCATACATCCCTCCAGGTCGACCGACAACTCACACGCCGTACGCTCAGTGATACATCGCGCTACGGGTTCTTCCTCTTTTGGTGTATGTTGGACTCTTGTCGTTGCCCACGCAACCCTCCCCCTCTCTTCGTTCGCTGTCGAGATTCGCCCGTCACTGAGGGGTCGCCATCATCCCTCTTTCGTTTAGCTGGTCCTGTGTTGATCCCCTTCTGTTCGTGCTCTCTGTCTTTTTTTCTTGTGTGTGCTGCACCGCGGTCGCGTCACCACCTCGCACTGCAACCAGCATGGCGTCTGTAGTTGGCAAAGTCTTCTCTGGCATGAGCCAAGTTGCCGTTGTGTGCGGGCTCGTCGGCGCCGTCTACTACCGCCGCGAGTACGGCAACATGGCTACCGACGACGCCAGCACCGCGCACTCGCTCATCACCTTCGCCAAGGACGACCGCCGCAACATTTACGACGTCGCCATCGTCGGCGGCGGCATCGTCGGCGTCGCCACGGCACGCGAGATACGGCAAAAGTACCCCAGAAAGCGCGTCATCCTCATCGAGCGCGAGGCCGATGTGGCGCAGCACCAGTCCGGCCACAACAGCGGCTGCCTCCATGCCGGCATGTTCTACCCGCCTGGCTCCGCCATGGCGCGCTTGTGCCCCCGCGGCCACAGTCTGATCATCGACTACTGCAAGAAGAACAAGCTTCCCTATGAGCTGTGCGGCAAGATCCTCGTCGCCACGGAGGACAGCCAGCGCCCAACCGTTCAGCGCCTATACGACTGGGGTGTTGCGAACGGTGTCAAGGGGCTCGAGATCCTTGAAGGCGAGGAAGCTATCAAAAAGAAGGAGCCACTGGTGACCGGTGTCTCTGCTTTGTGGTCCCCCGTTTCGGGCATCATTGACTTTTCGGAAGTCACGCGCTGCATGCTGCGTGAGCTGACGACCCACGCCAAGAACAACTTCACCACACAGTTCCAATTCGATGCTCAGGACTTCGTGGGCGTGTCGATCACGAAATCGAAGGGTGCAGGCACGGAGGAGATGGTCCTCATCCGTGGCCGCGAGAAGAACCACCTGGGGCCGGAGAAAACCATCTTGGCAAAGAGCGTTATCACTTGCTGTGGCCTCGACAGCGACGTGGTGGCGAAGCACTCTGGTGGCATCGTGGAGTGGCTGGGCAAGCGTGTGGTGCAGACATATGGCTTTCGCGGGCGCTACTACCAGCTGACGCCGGAGCGCCGCGACATGGTGCACATGCACGTGTACCCGTGTCCCGATACCCGCAAAGGCTTGAGCGTCGGTGTGCATTTCACGCCGACCGTAGATGTGCGCCGTGGACACCAGGTGATTATTGGGCCAGGCTCTGCGCTGGCGCTGGATCGCTATGGCTACACCCCTTACGCGATCGACCTTGAGTACTGCTTCAACTGCGCCTTTAGCAAAGGCGGCTGGGTGAGTCTCATCTCGAATATCGATGTCATCTTCCAGACGTACTACATGGACATCAGCAAGCGGCACTTCCTTCGCGAGGCACAAAAACTGATCCCCTCCATCGAGGCGAAGGACATTGTGGACAGCTATTGCGGTGTCATGGCTGTCGGCGTGGCGGAAGATGGCACTCTCAGCATGGATCTCGCGATGGAGTTTGCACGACCGCGTGTGACGGTGCCGGCAAAGATGGACAAGGAGATGCTGCTAGAGGCGATCAAAGATGTGCCGCACTCTGGCAAGGGCCTTGAGGCGTCTGGCAGTTCAAAGCCGCTCATCCTGAACGTTCGCAACGCACCGAGTCCGGCCGCCACCGCGTCCATGGCGATTGCTGAAGACATTGTGAAGGCCGCCAGCTCGCGATTCCAATGGTAGCGGACCTGCAATGTCATGGCTTCACCGAAGTGTAACGCGAGTTTCTTTTTGCATACTCCCCTTCTGCGTGCTTCCTTCTCTCTTCCTTTTGTTGGGGGTGAGGGGGGTGGGTGTCCCTCTACAACTCAAACGTGCTTCTCTGTGTGTGTTTGTGTGTGTGTGTGTGTGTGTGTGTGTGTGTGTGCTTCGATGTTGTTTGTTCTTTTACCTCCCCCACCCCTCTACCGGTGCCGTTCTACCTTCTGCCTTTCGAGTGATGCGGCGATCCCTCCCCAACTTTCCAATGAAGAGTCCTTGATCTTGGTACAAGGCAGGCCCCTTTTTTCGTAGTAGTGGTGGTGGGAGGGGAAGGGCGTTGGAGGTTAGGTGGTCGCTGGGAGGGTCCCGGGGTGCGCGAACCGTGCTGGTTTGAAGTAGTAGTAGCGCCGCTTACTCGCCGCATGGATGAAAGAGCTCGACAAGGGCACCGCCTGGACGACAGGTCGCAGGTGCTCTTCACTTGCCCACCTAACACCCGCCCTCGTAGCAGCCCAGAGGTCCTACTCGCTTGAAAATTGGTCTTTCTCGAGGGAGAGAGCGCTTGGCGTATACCGGCGCACCTGGTGCGCCGTTGACTGTCATGTGCTCTGCTGTTGCTCTGTTCGTTTTTTCTCCCCTTCTGCCTCTTGCTCTACTCCCATCTCATGACCAAAGGACAAGTCCATTCCTAACGCCTCCATTTCCCCTCTCCGAGTGATGAGGAGATACATGGTCACCTACGCGACACTACCGAAGGCATGCACACCTGTGCGACGAAGGTGAGTTCGAGTGCTCATTTCTTCTTCCACCGCTGTGGCCATGACACCTTGGAAAGGCCGCAGATCTCATTGACGTCTGTGTTGTGATCTCTCCTCCGCTCCCCCACCCTGGTCCCTTGCCCAACGCTGTGCATCTCGCGTTCCTCTCCCTCAGCCACGTTGCACTCACTCGCGCGCATGCTGGTCTCTTCCCCCCTTCCTTCCGCTGCGGCGCGCACTGTCGTGGCGCTTCTCTTCGTGATGCTCGGTCTTGCTCACGGAGCGAATGGGTGGTCCGGCGCCGACGCCTACACGATAGTCCTGTTGAAGGGCTTTGACACAGACAGGGCTCTGCAGGATCAGTTCTACAACGCTCCCAATGGCACACTCTTGACCATCGCGCGCAGCGGGTATCGCCTCATGGATGGAGGTCTCGCGCCGCCGACCTCTGCGCCGACGTTGGCGAAAGAGACGGTCTTCATGCCCGCCGATGCCCTGGGCGAGCGCCTCTCCACCGCGATGGGGTATCAAGGAACGAAAGCCACAGGTAGCCTACTCCCGTTTCGCTGTCGACTCTCTGGAGAGTGGGTAGTGTGGAGCAAGGAGCGGCCGCGCAGAAGTGGTGTGGGTGAGCAGCCTCGAGGGAAGGGCGCTGAAGAGGAACCAGTCCTGTTGCATTGCCGCCTTCCGCTGCCGCAGAACCGGATGGAGCAGGCGTTGCTGCAGCGTCGCTACATTGCGCGTAATCGCGCTGCCATGTCCGCCGCACTCGAGGCGTGGTGGCACACGGCTGCCAGCGAGCAGTCCTCCCGCTGCCTGTACGGTGACGGCGAAAAGGCACTGACCGGCAGGGAGCGATACTACGAACTGTGTCCCGCCGGCGTTGTGTATCGAGTTCAGCACCAACGCCTAAAGCACCTGCTGCAGCCCCCCTCTCCGCATCGTGGCACTAAGGGCGCCGCCACGAAAGCCGAGGACACACCCAACGTGCTCGACTTCCTGCACACCATGCACCATAGCCTGTCGAGTCGGCAGGCCATATTGCAGAACCCACGGTACAGCGGCGTCTTTGAGCAGATAGGCCGGTACCACCCGCGCATTTCGAAGCCACAGTGGAACCCAGAGTACCTGGTGTGGGAGAGCTGGTACCCATCAGCGAAACCATGTGTTACGCATTACACAATACTCTCCGATTTCGTGGGGACGGCGATCGCTAACAAAAGTGTCACTGCGCGAGCTCGTGGGACGCCACGTGCAGTGCGGCCTCAAGACGCCTACTGGAAGACTGTGGTGCGCTTCAGATGCCCGTCCCATAGCTCCGCGAATGAGACGCACAAGAGGTCGCTCTGGACGGTGACGGAGGCCCGTCAGTTGTGCGAGTACCATGTGGAGGTGATGAGCGATCTGATCTGCGGCTGGGAGCAGGAGCTGGACAGTTTCCAGGTAAACCCGGTGCCGTGTGTGGTGGTGGATTGACGCCTTTGGCGTCGCAGAGGCAACGTACCAATGTGCAGCTGCTGCAGTTCCTCGGCGCCAGTCCAGGTGCACATATATATATATATATGTCTGTGCGTCGTGAGCTGCTCCCCTTGCTTCTCTTTTCCACACCCATCGGTTCCCCACCAAAGCGCGGCGAAAAAAGGGGGAGCTCGGGTGCTCCTCGGATGCCACGCGCGGCTGATCTGCTCGTCAAACATACGCCCGAAGAGCAAACGCGAAGGAATAAAAGAGTCGCATATGTGTGTGTGTGTGTGTGTGTGTGTGTTTATCGCAAGCGTGGAGCTGCTGTGGCGATAGCGAGGGAGCGCAGCGCCGTCAAGGCTGCTCCACCTTCTTGCAGGTCCCTCACGTGATGCAGCCGGCCTTTTTTTTGCGCGTGTGTCAATAGAGTGGCGTTGAGTATAAAGGCCTCCTTTCTGCGATCTTGTGTTTCACGCATGTACTCGCTGCCCAAACGCATCTCCTCACTTCTCTGTTTGCCTTCTCTCCCTCTCTCACCTCTTCTTTCTTCCCTTCCTGGCATGACAACGCCGACCATCAAGGACAGAAGCGGTACATGGATGCGCCGCTGTATCGTCGAAAACCTTGCTTGACAAGAAAGGCAGGGTCTGTTTATGGGGTGGGCCGCTGCTTGCCTTCCGGCTTCACGCTTCTCTGCTGTCTTCACCGTTTCTCTTTCTCTCTCTTGCTTCTGTTTTATTATTATTATTATTATTATTATTATTCACTTTCCTTAGTTTCGGTAGCATGAACAACGGTCGCCGGCGTTCATCGAAGCCGTCAGGCTCGCCGCAGCTCTTTAGAGCGAACCCACCAAAGAAGGACGGCGGCCTCTCAGACCTGCTTTTGCTCTCCCCAGACGTACTCGACGATGCCACACGGAGAGAGCTGCTGCAAGATGTACTTCGCCAACGCCGCACGTCACCGTCGTCGGTGGACCGGCCATCAAACCCGGGTGCGGTACCCGGAGACGCCCACACGGACAAAGAGCCATTTGCGCACCAGCTCCGCACGCGGGTGCGCTCCGGCAGCAACTCCAACAGTGACATCCTTGTCACCGCCATGGCGGCACGACTCAAGGACCTGGAGTCGCAGCACAAGGCGTATCAGGCGGAGATGAACGAGCTGCATGCCAAGTACCGCCAACTCAACGACAAGTATCAGCGAGAACGCCAGCTGCGTGAGGAGGCAGAAACCGCGGTGTTGACTCTCTACGACGAGAAAGAACTCCTAGAGGCGGAGCTGCGAGAGATGGAGGCGGCACACGCATGCGCATCTGGCGCTAAAAGCCATCACGCACTGTCACCGCACAACCGTGCGGGGAAAGGCATTCACGACACCAAAGCCTCACCGTCGCACTCGCCGCCAACACCGTCACGCGCCGTAAAGGTCGATCTTTTCAGCGGTGATTTCACAGACGGCAGCACCGACGACGGTGCCAAGGCAACGGAGAAGGAGGGACCGACGCACTCTGTGAATACAGCGCGACCCGACACCGTTCTCTTCAGTCCCCAGAAGGTCGGCGGTTTGCCGGGCAAACGCCAAGCCGCCTCTGCTGTCGCAGGCTCGTCTCCACAGCCACCATGTCGTCGCTACTCTGTCAGCTCCGTGGACATGGAGCTGCTCACCAAGAACGCGCGCATTCTATCCGATTACGTGGGCTGGAAAGGCGTTTTCAAGCAGGGAAACCAGGCCGGCATCCGCGAGCGCGATGTTGTGCGCGTCGTTGTCTACAAGAACGGCATTTGCGTGAATCAAGGCCCCTTCCGCCCGTACGGCTGGGCACTGTGCGACGCCTTTCTCGATGATCTCATCGAGGGCTTTTACCCTTACGAATTCAAGGAAAGGTACCCAGACGGTTTTCCCATCGAGGTGGTGGACCGCACCGGCGAGACGTGCGAAACAGATCGCACTGGCGCCGCACATGGTAGTGAGGCCGCTTCCCAAGCGAATGCAGGAACTCTCTTCCCAAACGAAGGTGGCCGGCGACTTGGTGCAGCACCGCAGAATCCCGGCAGAAACCCGGAACGAGTCCACACGCTGGACGAGCAGAAGAATATCGGCTACACCCCTATCAGTGTAGAGGCGTTCCTCAAGAAGGTTCCGGCACAAAAAGTGACCGCGAGCGGTCAGCTGCTCTCCGTGCGCGACGGCGTGGCGGCGTTTATGGGAGTGGGGGCAACCGGCGCATCCAGCGCGTCGGCGCCCCGAGCTTTGGGAACAATCAAGCATGTCAGCGCTGCCGAGGCTGCGTATCGTCGAAAAGTGGCGCAGCAGCAGCAGCAGCAGCAATCTGCTTCGCCCGTGACGGCGGCTTCCGGCGTGGTCAGTTCCATGTTCGTGGGCAACCTCATTGCCGTTCTCATACGCCTCCCCGATGGACACAAGATCACGCTGCACATGGCCCCGGAGGACACGGTGGCCTCCTTGCGCAAAGAGTTCGTCGCCGCCGCGCCAAGCTTCCGGGAAGCTCGATACGAGCTATGCCAGGCCTTTCCGCTGAAGCAAGAGTGGAATGAGCACCAGCGCACTTTTGCAAGCCTGGGCGTGGAGAAGAGCTGCACGCTCATGGTGAAGTTGATGAAGCAAGCGTGACTGGGCTGTCTCTGCAGGCGTCGTGCATGCGACAGCGCGCAGCGCCCCGAGCAACAGCAACAGCAACAACAAAGATTCGAAAATTGCCTTCTCTCTTCTCTCTCCTTTTCATGTCCCTCTTTTCCATTGCCTTCGTGTTTTGCTGTCGCTCCGAGGACGGATGCCGAGCTGTCCCTTCAGCGTCGAGAGAGAAAGACAAACAGATGCGTGGGGAGGTCGTCTCTGTCACGGCGTCCAACTCGCATCTCGAAATCTCCTACTCCACCACCTCCCCTCCTCGAACCCGTCCGCCCGTCGATCTCCCGTGTGGGGGGAGGGAAGGGAACTGTTCAAGTCTCATTCTTTTGGGCCCCTGTGGCATCCTAGTAGATGTACACTATCCTTGACGCTGTCGTGGCAGGCGATCTTTCCAACAACAAGGAAGCAGGATATTTCTGAGAGCTCTGTGTACGGGGGTACATGAGAGCGTGCATGCGTGTCGTCACGTGGGCGCAAACCTCATCGCCTGGTGGCCATGTAGTCAGCAGGACGGCGGCTTTCTGTGATGAGCGCCTGCGTTGGCGGACTTTTCTTTCTGCAGTGAACACTGCGCACGGTTGCATCTTTGTTTTTCCTCCTTGTTGACGCCTCTTACATGGCACGTCAGCTGCGGCCGAGCGGCCCATCGACAACGCCTCTTCTCGCCTTTTCTGCGCCTCTCCTTATCCCTTTCATCTGCGCGCGTGTGCAGCGCCTGTCCCCCTCTCCCGCATCCACCGAACCGCCCACCAGGGCGCGTCATCCTGGATGTGGCATACGGCACGGCTCTGCTGCGCCGTAGCCGCCGAGACAGTGGAGAAGTGTCTTCGCGACATTCATCAGGGGCGGATTGCGGCGGCGCTTCCTCGCCTCAACGAGCTCAAGGCAGCGTCTTGTACCGTGCAAGGAATAGACTACGCGCGTGCTCTATGCTTCCTCTTCGACAAGGAGAAGGGCAACCTGCTAGCTGCGCGTCAGAGTCTGCTGGAAGAGCTGCGTCTCCATCCTCACCATTACGAGGCGCAGGCGCTGCTGCATCAAATCAACGACACCGCGCGGCTCCTCTTGGCGCCGCCGACAGAGGTTCGAAAGCAATGCCCGCTGTTCGCCCTTCTCTTCGACGCCTTGCTAGACTCAACAATGCTGACGTGGCCTCGACTTTTGCATCTCTACCAGGCGGCGGACCGTCTTGCACGCCTAGATGCGAAAAGCAGCGCGAGCGGAGACGCCGGACATGTCGTGGAGTGCGGGACTGCAGGCGGTGGGTCAGCCGTACTGATGGCCGTTGTTCTGGCGGAGGCAGAGGCTTCAAGCGGCATTGGTACATCGCCGAAAAGGCGTGTTTTCGCCCTCGACAGCTTCACCGGTATGCCGCCTCCCACCGCGAAAGACTGCCTTGTCAGCGCCCCTGTCGATGCATCGTCTCCCTCGCAGCTCAGCCCACAGCGGAGCCGAGACGAGGCGACGGCGTCGTGGGGAGCCGGCACGTGCCGTTCGCCGGCGGCGCACGTGCGCCAGCTCGCGCGACACTTTTCGGTGGAGGACCGACTTGTGGTGATTGAGGGGCTATTTACCGACTCCATACCAGCGCAGCTGCTGTCTCGCAGCGACGTCCAACGAGACGGCATTGCACTTCTTCACATCGACGCCGACTGGTATGCCTCCACGCGTACGGCACTTGAACTTCTTGTGCCAGTGATGCGCCGTCGCACAGCGGATGCTAGCGGTTTGGGCGTCCGCCCTTGTCCCCATCGCATCGTGCAGGTCGATGATTATCACTACTGGCACGGTTGTCGTGAGGCAGTCGACGAGTACACGGCAAAGTGGGGTGTCGTGTCTCCGCACATTGACGACATCGACGACAATGCCGTCTGGTTCGCTGTTTCCAGAGACGGTGGCGACGTTGCACACAGTTCCGCTTGTCAGTGATGCCATGACCTTTGGTTGCATATGTGAGTGCTTGAGCGCGAACACGTTTCTAGTTCCGCTGCCCTCAAGTCTGCGCACCTTCTTACCTGAAGGAAAAGTAACGTGCGCTGGACTCAAGGCCATTCGCCGAACAAATTGAAAAGAACACAAAAACAGAAGAAAGCACGCGTGCAGTCGGAACATGTGACCAAGCGCGCTCAGTGATGGTGCGGCAGCACGCCAGCTGACACGGACTGTTGTGTTGTTTGGCATCCGTCTGTGCCCAAAGAGGGAGCGAGCCACTCAAACCGCACAGCCATGCTGCTCTGTTATCGATGAGCTTCTCCACGGTTGGCGGCTCAGTCGCGCACTGCCCCGTCCTCGTTCATTCTCCTTTCTGCTGTCCCCCTCACCTCGTTATCGCCACGCATCGCGTTTGTATGTGTTTGTACTCCCACCAGGAAGCACGCGGCGGTGCACCTCTCCCCTTTCTCTCTCTCTCTCTCTCTCTCTGCGCCCTCACACCTATGCCGAAGGAGACCGCATCCCGGTGGAGCGAGTCGCGGTACACGAACTTGCAAGTACCGAGCTACGTCCCCTCCGAGGCCCTCATGCACGAGGATGGACAGTTTCTGCGCGCCTTTCTCCTCCGCGTGCTGGCGAATGATATGCAGCGCATGCTCGCCACGAACACGTGCGCTACCTATTTCCGCAACATCCCGCTGGAACCGGAGTACGACGCAAGCGGCAACCGCACCAACACACCTGAGAACGTGGTGATGGAAAAGCGACTGCGCGTCATGGACGACATTAGCAAGCTGCTGCGCACCTACGTGGAGCGGGCCGAGTACGCGGCCAACAAGTCCAAGGACATCAACCGTCGCATCTACTTCACAGCGGAGCAGATCGAGACGGGCGACTACGGTGCTCTCATCGGGCCGCGTGGGTTGGTGCACCAGCAGCTGGAGAAGGAGACAAACTGTCACATTGTGCTGGTCGGGCGAGGCATCACCAATCCCCTAAAGGACACGAACCCGAATGCAGCGTCCATGGCGCTGGAGGACCCACATGTGCGCATCACCGCCACCACGGAAGAGGATCTGCAAACCGCCGCGGAGCGCATTGAGTGGATCCTGTCCGATGAGCCGGAGGCGGTCGAGTTTCGCGAGAACAACCGCCGCCGAATGGCCCAGGTGGACGGTCGCTACGACCCGCGCACGTGGATGACGGCGGCGGAGAAGCGGAAGAAGGCAGCCGCGGAGAAGGCGGCAGCAGCAGGTGGCGCTGCTGCGGGCGAGGACGAGACGAAAGCGGAGAAGGGTCGAAAGCGGGAGCGGGAGGAGGCACCAGTGGAAGAGGAAGACACCGAGCTTAACGAGTTCCTCGAAGACCTGTAGGCCTCTGCTCTGCTCTGGCCACTTCCTGAATGGAAGCAGCCGGGGACACGCTGTGTCTGTGTGTGTGTGTGTGTGTGTGTTTGTAGCTCGTGCAGACTTTGGTATGGATGCTCGCCGCCACCGCGCGGTGGTGGTGGCAATAATAATGAGAAACCGTCCTGAACCCGCAGCAAAAAAAAACGTACATTCAACAGAGATGTGGAGGAGCCCGCCGTACTACCAGCTAAGTTCAGGGCTCCCGCGTGGGGGCGGCGCAAAACGGGGAATATGACGTGGTGCGGTTGTCACTCTGCGCAGGACGGCACCCTCAACAGATACCCGCCATGCTGTCTACACTGTCTCGTTCAGGATGCATCTCTCCCCACCTCCGCTCCTCGTCTCCTGCTTGCACCGCTTGACAGAGCCCTCCGCTCCGTGAGGGTGCCCCGTTTTTTCTTTCTTTTCCGTGTGTGTTGTTGCTGTTGGTTTGCTGTGCGAAGCGAGGAGAAGCCGCAAGCACACCCACCCCCTTCATGTCGCACAAGCGACCGCAGTCCTCCGCAGGAGAGTCGAACGGGGCGGTCGATCTCAAAACGCCGCGTTTCGACCCCGTCTCACTGGGCCTCCCTGCTGAGTTCCAGCTCACCGACTACACACGCCTGAAGGGGTGCAGCTGTAAACTGCCACAGCCCAAGCTACTAGCCCTGCTGCAGGAACTCTCGGCAACGCCTGGGCAGAAGGACGTCGGCATGGACTGCAGCATTGTGCCGCTGCACCACACCAACAGCAAAGGTGAGGCTCTGTTCCTCGTCTCCACGACGGACTTCTTCTTCCCCAGTGTGTCGGACCCGTTCCTGCAGGGTCAAATCGGGGCTGCAAACGTCTTGTCCGACCTGTATAGCATGGGCATCCCGGATTGTGATACAATGCTGATGTTGCTCGCGGCCAGCACCGAGATGGACGAGCATGAACGCCTGATTACGACGCGCGAAATCATGAAAGGCTTTGCAGAGCGGGCGCGGTTGGCGACGACAACGGTGACAGGAGGGCAGACGGTCATGAACCCGTGGCCGCTGATTGGCGGGGTGGCCATGGCCGTCGTGTCCGAGGCGGAAATGGTGCGGCCAACAGGGCTCTTGTGCGCCGGGGACATATTGGTGCTGACGAAGCCGCTGGGGTGCCAGGTTGCCGTGAATCTCAAGCAGTGGCTGCTGCGGCCCTCGCCGCTGTACGAGGAGGCCATTGCAGGGCACATCTCCCCCGAAGAGATCGAGGAACTGTACAATATGGCCACGGATAGCATGCGACGTCTGAACCGCGAAGGGGCTCGGCTGATGCGGAAGCACGGCGCGCACGGGGCCACCGACGTGACCGGCTTTGGCATTCTGGGGCACGCGAACAACTTTGGGGCAGCGCAAGCCGTCGGTGATGCGCCGCGCTCGCTGTGTCTCGTACTGGAGCGGCTGCCGATGTTCAAGACCGCTGTGGCCGCCTCGAAGCAGATGAATGACAAGTACCGCCTTCTCGAAGGGTACTCGGCCGAAACAAGCGGCGGGCTGCTGGTGGCGTTCCCGAGCACCACCGCAGCGGCGGCGTTCTGCGCGGAGCTCACGGCGGTCGATGGCGGGTGTCCGTCGTGGATTGTCGGGCATGTGGAGGATCGCGCCACCAACGCCGTCGATGGTGTTTACGCCCGCCTAAAGGACGGGTATGAAATTGTGGAGGTGTGAGGTGTCGGCGAAGGGGTAAGCCAATGCGGAAAGCAAAGTCAGTCTCTGATGTGGGAGTTGCTGGGTGCTCCACCGTTCGTGCTTGGCTCACGTCTCGCACTAGTCGCATATGAGGACACCCTCGTTCTCTTTTTTTTTCGCGAAAACTTAACCCACGGCTGTGCACCTCAATACTCCACCACACCATCACCACAGCCGCTCTGTCTTTCCCTTTCCTCTCTTTTTTTTAGCCTCCCCCCCCTGTTCGCTGAGCGCTAGCACGCTCGCGCGGAGACAGCGTGCCGAGACACCCCTCCACACAACGAGTCTCACGCATACGTGATCAAAGACGCGCATGCAGCGGCACGGGCACGTGACCGCGCGGTGCATCCGGACGCCGGTGTCGCCGCACAGCTCCTTCGCGCACAGCAGCGCGTGCTCTGCGTGCAACGCGCTGCGCATTGCAAGGAGGCACTTTGGCATGCCGAACCCGTCCGACCTCCTCACGCCCCCGGCGGGGCTCGTCGCGCTCCTTTACCGTCGCACTGGAAACGTGGGGGGCAACCCACCATACAGCAGCGACGCGCAACCACGGCGCGGCAGGGAAAGACGACGTGCACGGCAGCAACAGCTGGGTGGTAGAGGCCCTGCTACTGACACGTCATCGGACCAAGAGCGCCACAGCGGTGAAGACGGGAAGGCTGGACCTAGTAGCAGCACGTTCGGAAGCAAGCAAGCGACGACGCTTGCCGTTGCCGTCTTCCTCCTTTCAATCCTGTGGGACTTCTTCACAGCGCAGAAGTCAGTCATGTGGCACGCCATCAAAAACACCTTCGTCACGACACTGGAGGTGCGCTCATCCGCGCAGGAGTTCGCGATGATCGTGGACTGGATGGGTCGTCAGCCGCGTGGGCAGCGCATCCGAAACCTGGGCTTGAAGCCGATCACCGTGCAGGACGAGCAGAAGACGGTGTGGTGTGATACGCCATCGCCGCTGTCAGACGACGTCGACGCGCGCGTCATGCTGGTACCGGGCTACGGGAGTCACCTGCTCCGCTTCGGATCAACGTGGGTGTACATTACGCGCGCGGAAGATCCGTCTAAGCAGAAGGCCGCCGCGGCCAATCGCGTGGATCGCGAGAACGACAAGCTCACTCTGACCTTCTTCACGCGCCGCCGGGCTGTTGTGCAACAGTTCATGAAACACGTGCAGGAGTCGTGGCGGGCAAATGTGCGCAACACGGTGCACATCTACCTCAGCGAGGGATACGGCCCACGGTGGCATCTCCTGTCCGAACGCATCCGGCGGCCGCTGTCCACTTTGTACCTCCCTGCGGACACCAAGGCCGTTGTCGAGGAGGCGAGGCTTTTTTTGCGGCTAAAAGACACGTACGCGGCGCTGGGGATCCCGTGGCGTCGCGGATACCTGCTTGAGGGGCCGCCCGGCACTGGCAAAACGAGCTTCGTGATGGCACTCGCTGGCGAGTTGGGGCTCCCGGTGCACATTCTCTCCCTTCGCAGTGACAACATGGACGACGACGCGCTACTGTCGCTCACCAGTAGCCTGCCGCGCCGGTCGATTCTACTTATCGAGGATCTCGAAAATGTCCTCAAGACGCCACCGGGGGCTGGAAGAAGCGCTCTGTCCTCCGGCGCAAGCGACACTGCCGCAGTGGCAGCAGCCGAAACAAGCGCGGCGTCCCCTGCATCGCCCTACTCGACAGACATTGGCGGTGGCCCTCGCTCTGCCATGTCGCTGAGTGCGTTACTGAATGCCCTGGACGGTGTTTCCAGCAGCGAGGGGAGGCTGCTCTTAATCACCACGAATGACACCAGTCGCATCCCGTTTGCCGAGGTGCTGCTGCGGCCTGGCCGTGTCGATCGCCGCATCAGGTTTCAGCCACTGCACGTGGAGCAGTTGCGCGAGATGGAGGCGTCCTTTCAACAGGCACTGCAAGCGTCCCCTTGCTCGGCAGTGGAGAACCCGAGGTTGCCCAGTGCCCGCCCAAGCGCTCACGAGGACGACCGCTCCGTCGCCTGCACACCGGCACAGTACCAGCAGAGGTTGCTCGACGCCGTCTACGCGTCGCTCACGTCCAGGCCTCGAGCGGAAAGCAAGTGAGATTCGTGAATCACTCTGACGCGGATGCGTTGCCGTCGCTGTGTGAGCTGCGTGTGCATGTATGTTTGTTTTGTTGTTGTTGCTTGTTGCTCTCCTCGCGTTGTTGCCTGCCATTCGTGCGACTTACCCGCCGTGATAGTTGCTTCTCACAACAAACAGCCCATCAACCAATAGCAACTATGCGGAGCACCGATGCTTGCGAGCACGCCGCGCAGTTTACTGCAAGTCCCACCTCAGCACTCCTCTGCTAGCATCCCCTGAAGAAAGACAACACCGGTGCTCTTCAGAGTCGTAGCACGTGAAGAGAGCAGGACGACATCTATGCAGCATCTGTGTGCGGACTTGTGCGGAGGCTGGGGGCCGAGTCGCAGCACTTTCCCTTCGTTTGCCCAAATGGTGTGTCCTAGACCATTTCTATCTGCGTGCGTGTCTCTCCCACTCTCCACCTCTGTGCCCGTTTCAAGGTGGCACTTTCCTCGCTCTCAGCGTGAGCGCAGGCCACTTGGCAAGTAGATTCGTTAAACGTTTCACTTGCACACGCAGACACGATATATCGTTTCACACCCTTGCCCCCATCAATAAGCCAGCGCTAAGGACACTCTCACCCAAGTACGAAGGACAGGCAAGGCAAGGCAAGGCAAAGGGCAGAGCACTCCGTTGAATTTGGATTTAATCATTTTTTTTGCTGTTGATTCTTTCCTCTCACGCCTCACTTTTCGTTTTAGTCGGGCCCGTCTCTCCCTTTTCCCTCACCCCCGCCCCAGCCAGCATCCTCTCCGTTGCACACGGAAGGCATCGAAGCCGCGCCTCTTTCGCACACATACACAGTCGACTCGAAAAGCGTGCAGGATCTGTGCGGGACGCCTCATCGAAGCAGCCACAACCGAAAACGGGGCAGTATCCCCCGCCACAACCACCGCCTTCTGCTTCGCACTTTTTTTTTTGTGTGTGTGTGTGTCTCTGCAGCAGAGCGATCTATTATTATTGTCGACAAGAGCTGTCCAGTGAACCGATCGTTTTGAGAGAAACGCATCCACGGCATTAACGAGACCCCGACCAACCAACGTCCGCGCACCTTCGCCCCCCCCCTCCTCAACTCGTCTGGGAGATTTCTTTTTGTGTGTGTGCGTTCCCGCTCTCCTTCATTCATCATGGAATCGTGCAACAGCCGCAACGGCTCCCTCCGCGTAGTGCACGGCAACGCAAACCCGAAGCTCGCCGAGGACGTGTGCCGCTACCTCAACATCCCCGTCACCGCCAGCCGCGTCGGAAGCTTTGCTAACGGGGAGACAATTGTGAAGATCCTCGAGTCGATCCGCGGCGATGACATCTTCGTCATTCAGCCGACCTGCAGCAACAGCGCCGGCACGAACGTGAATCAGGCGGTGATGGAGCTGCTGCTAATCATTCACACCCTGAAGCTGTCGTCGGCGCGCCGCGTGATTGCCGTGATTCCGCACTACGGATACGCTCGCCAGGACCGCAAGCACACGGGCCGCGTGCCCATCAGCGCGTCCGCCGTGGCGCGGATGGTGACGGAGATGGGCGTCAACGGCGTCGTGACAATGGACCTGCACTGCGGCCAGATTCAAGGCTTCTTCCACGGGTGCCCGGTGGCGGACCTCAGCCCCAGCTCTGAGTTTGCCGAGTACGTCAAACAAAAGAACTTCACTCCGAACAACTTGGTGGTTGTGGCACCAGACGCCGGAGCGGTGAACCGGGCACGCCGCATGTGTGACCGCATCGGCGCCAGTCGCATCGTCACGATTCTAAAGCGCCGCGTCGTGGCCAACCAGGTCGACTCAATGCAGCTGGTCGGCGAGGTCGATGAGTGTGTGTGCATCATTGTGGATGACATGATCGACACGGCCGGCACGCTGTGCAAGGCGGCAGAGGTGCTGAAGGAGTACGGTGCGAAAGAAGTGCACGCCTATGCAACGCACGGCATCTTCACCGACCCCGCGTGTGAGCGCCTCACGCAGTGCGATGCGTTGGTCGAGGTGGTGGTCACGGATAGCATTCCACAAGAGGAGTCCTGCCAGAAGTGCAAGAAAATTAAGGTCATTTCCATCGCAAAGCTTCTGGCCGATGCCATTTACCGCATGCACTCGGAGGAGAGTCTCGAGACGGTGGGGCAGCCGGAGCACTTCATGCCGAAGCATGAAGATGACCTGCAGGTACTCGAGTCCCTTGTAGAGGAGGATGAGTGGTCACGTTGTAACGAGTAACACACGTAGAAGGGTACAAGGAAGGAAAAAAAAGAACAACGATAACAGACACACATGAATGTTTCGCCTTCTAAGCAAGGAGAAGAGAGCGAAACAACGACAGTGAAACGGGTGTGGGGACACGTCGCTTGTGTGACAGGCGTTGCGCGTCTGCATAGGGAGAGCAACCCAATACACACACACATAAGAAGGAACGCCCGACTGCGGGCTCTCGCTCTCTCCTCCCCCCCCCCTCGCAAGATGACTTGAACACACATCGAAAAAAGAAAAGAAACAATGAAGCACACGAACAAGCGGAGTAGATAAAGCGCCTCACGTCCCTTTTGCAGCCACCGTTTCCACTAAGGAGGCGACCCTTGAGAGTCTCTTGTGCATCTGCAAATGTGCGCGTCGGGGTAGGCGGCTGAGGCTCAGAGGCCGAGGGGTGACCGTCTCCGAATGTGGCTTGTCATGCCTTTTCCTATGACGCATTGCTTAACCATCCCTTTCTGCGGATTGTTCTACTTGTCGTTCCATCACCACCGCTGGCTTCTCTCTTTGCCGTTCACGCCTGATCATACCGCACCATCACCTTCATCGCGATCTGCTCGACAGTTGCTGGCATTCATCGACACTCGCCCCCTCTCTCCTCTCCCTCCCTCCCTCCCATTTACACCTCCGAAAGGCAGCAAAAACAAAAGAGCAAAAGTCTACAGCCAAACGCATTGAAGTACACTGCACTCCTTAGCTTTTCAGCAGTAATCTTTCACTGGCGAACGCCGACGCGTTGCTGGGCCTTTTTTCGGTTGTTGCTGCGCTGTTACTTGGCGCCTTGCTACATACACCACCACCACTAATACTACACACCCCTCCTTCCTCCCCCTCCCTCCCGTCGCCTTCTCTTTACTGCCACATACTGTTCTTAGGTTTACCCTCCTACTTGTAAGCACCATTTACGCGTTAAATCTACTCATTTTGTGCGTGTGTCACTGTGTTGTCTCGCTCTCCACCTCTCTTCTTCGTCCTCTCTCCCTTCCTCCTCGAGCGCAAAACACACACGCACACCGGAAACCTAACAAGGCCACATACGGCTCTCTCTCTTCTTAATTTTTTTCTCGGATTCATTCTTCTACGGTGTACGTGCTTGCCCTCCATAAAACACAAGCGGTTATCCGTAGGGGAAGGGACAGCCATACACACACACACAGACACGCACAGGCGCTCACGCCAAAGAAGAGACACGAAATCTGCAACGCAGCGGTGCCGCTCTCCCTCGACGAGGTCCTTCCCGCTCTTCATCCTTAGACGCACTGTTTTTTTTTTGCACGTTATCGGCTTCAACTCCCCCTGATCGGTTAACTTCGCTTTCTTATCAGCCGTGCGCATACTCACGCTCCCGCTTACGAGATCGTTTTGATTGCGAGGCACCCTTCTTGCTTGCTGTGAACTTACTTGTGCTCTCCATTGTTTGCTTCATTTTCTGTGTGTGCTTCCTTCCCCCCCCCGTTCCTTGTGTATTGCTGTTGACGGCGTCTGTGCCGCCGTGTCCGTGTTTGTGCGTGTATAGGTCGACTCCCTCGTCCACGCTTCGCCTTTTTTTCCCCGGTTGTGAGGCAGCCGACGGATTTTGTGGCTTTTGGCACGATCTGGATTGTCGACCATTTTCGTACCTCATCGCCCTCTACGCTAGACCCACCCTCGCCCTCATTCCAGCCATGTTGCGCAGCACGTTGCGGCGGCTGACGAAGCCGAACGTCGTGGTGCTAGGCACGGGGTGGGCTGGCTCCTACGCTGCTCACCACGTTGACCCTAACTTGTGCAACATCCACGTCATCTCAACTCGCAACCACATGGTCTTCACCCCGCTGCTGCCGCAGACGACGACTGGCACGCTTGAGTTCCGCTCCGTATGTGAGCCCATCACGAACATTCAGCCTGCTCTTGCAAAGCCGCCGCACCGCTTCCTTCGCAGCGTCATCTACGACGTGGATTTCGACGAGAAGCAGGTGAAGTGTGTGGGCGTCGGCGTTGTTGGCGGCTCGGAGAATGTGCCGGTCAACACATTTAGCGTCCCGTATGACTACCTCATCATGGCGTACGGCGCCCGCCCCAACACATTCAACATTCCTGGCGTGGAGGACAAAGCGTTCTTCCTGCGTGAGGTGAACGAGGCCCGCGGTATCCGCAAGCGCCTCGTGCAAAACATCATGACCGCTAATCTTCCAACCACCTCGATCGCGGAGGCGAAGCGGCTGCTGCACACGGTGGTCGTGGGTGGCGGTCCAACAGGTATCGAGTTTGCCGCCAACCTCGCCGAGTTCTTCCGGGAAGACATCAAGAACGTCAACACCTCACTGCTGCCGTACTGTAAGGTGACCGTGCTGGAGGCGGGTGAGGTGCTCGGATCCTTTGATAACGCGCTGCGGCGATACGGCCAGCTCCGGCTGAACCAGCTGGGTGTCGAAATCCGCAAGACAGCCGTAGTGGGTGTGACAGACGAAGAAGTGTTCACCAAGTCAGGCGAGGTGCTGCCGACGGGGTTGGTGGTGTGGAGCACCGGTGTCGGCTCGGGTCCGGTCACGAAGGCCCTGAAGTGCGACAAGACGAATCGCGGACGCATCTCCATCGACGACCACTTGCGCGTTCTGCGCGATGGCAAGCCGATCCCGAACGTGTTTGCCGCTGGTGACTGCGCGGCCAACAACGAGAGACCGCTGCCGACGCTGGCCGCCGTCGCCTCACGCCAGGGCCGCTACATCGGGAAGGAGACGAACAATCTGCTCAAGGGAAAGCAGATGAGTAAACCGTTTGTGTACCGCAGTCTGGGTAGCATGGCCTCCATCGGCAACCGCACCGCCATCGTCTCGCTCGGCGACAAGTTTAAGTTTGACCTGAACGGCTGTGCGGCGCTGTGGGTGTGGAAAAGTGCCTACCTCACGATTCTCGGATCGATCCGCAGCAAGCTATACGTAATCGTTAATTGGGCAGGCAGCCAGATCTTCGGCCGCGATATCACGTACATCGGCGACCTTGCTGAGGACCGCATGTACTCGGCCCTGGCAGTGGAGGAGGTGTCGAAGGAGATGAACCGCAAGAAGACTCCCGAAATGCCGCACGGTGTGAATCCAGAGAGCAGCTATACATCTGCCGTCGAGAAAGAGGGTGCTCACAAGGGATTCCTGCCTCGAAAGCTTGCGGAGTCGACCCCACTGGCTCCGCACGGACAAGCCATCGAGGGCTCCCAGGTGGCTCACGCAGCAGCCGCTGCCACGTCGGCCGAACCCGCAAAGAAAATGTAGTATGAGTGTTTTGTTGACCTGAGCGCGGGGGGGGGGTTGAAAAGGAGGCTTGTAAAGCGGCGGAAAAGAGATGGGCATTGGCTGATGTTATGCCTTGACGTGTCAGAGTCGTGGCCTTACCTTGGTGCGTCCGTTGGGCACGCAGAGGAAGATCAGCGTGCACTTCTGTGCTGCAGCAGCAGCAGCGAGCCGAGACTTTGACTTCCGTCCAGCATACGAAAGTCGATAGGTTGCACGCCCCCTCCCCTTGTCCCTTGGCGCCTCTCGTTTGCTTGAATTCCTAACAACAAAAACAAACAAAAAAAAAACATTTACTGGTCTCTGCCACCCCCGCCCCGTTGGGTTACGCACTCGACGAAACGCTTTTTCGCGCATGCTACGCCTCTCCTTAGTCCCGATGTGGGCACGCAGCACTGCGAGATTCTCCTCTCAAGTGAGAGTAGCTGAGGCAGGCCACAAGACCTGGATGAAAAGGCGAGCGCACGGCAGCGCAGGTGCTGCCATGCACAGCTGGCATGGGCGTACCGCATCCATGCAAGGCATGCGGTTGTCCGATGCGCAAGAGCGATGGGCGAAAAGGGGCGCGAAGGGCACCATGCGAATCGACGCCAGGGTGCGTGTGTGCGCAGAGCATGCGGCGTCTCCTGCGTCCGACCCGGTGGGCTGATATCATGAGGGCACGGGTGCCGGAAGCATGGCATACGGCCGGGTTGCAGGGGCTCAGAAGGGCTCTCACCGGAGGCTGGCGGACTTGTTCCTCGAGCTCATCCGGCACGCGCCTGGACCACCACCACCACCACCACCACCACCTCTGTTACCCCGCAGGGCGGACGCCACCGCCACCGCCCTCGAGCAGAGCCCTGTGACGCCGACCGCGCAGCACGTACCGGAGGAAGGGATGGGCAGGTGCTGTTGGGCGCGTGGCGCGGTTCGGCGGCAGGGCGGCTCGTTCTCGGCGACCAGGAGATGTCGCCGCCGTGCGGCCAGAGGGTGGGGGCGCTGTGGTTGCGGCGGCGTGTATACGCTGTTGCTGGCGTGTTCGCGGTGGGATGGGCACGTCAAAGAGGAAAAAGCTTTTTGGCTGTCTGTGCTCGGTGCGCGCATTACTTATCTACTGTTTCACCCATGTTCTCGCGCTTATATATGTATATGTGTGTGCGTGTGTGGTATGTTTGCGTGTGCTTTTCAAGGCGTCCTCACGCTCTTCATTCAGTGCGTGAACCGAGAGGAAGACGAAAAATGCAAACGGGTGATGTCAATCTGCGCATCCGTATGCCGCGGCGCAAGGGGGCGTGAGCGCACGCGGCGGACCAGGGCAGGGACACCAAACCGAAAAAAGCGTTTTGAAGTGCCTTCATTGCCGCGCTTTGCGACACCGCCTCTCTGAAAGAGAGAGGCGCGCACGCGAAAATAGCGGACATGTTGGACGCATGAGTGCTGTTCTACCCACTCACCCGGCCCCTTACTCTCTCCTTTCAGCTCGCTTGTGCTCCTTTACAGTGTTGCGTGGCTTCTGGCAGCGACATCGCGCTGTTCTGTGTTCGTGAGTGGCGCTCCGTGGGCTCTCTACAACTTGCGCTACCTTGCCCCTCACAGAGTAAAGCGGAACACGAGAAAACGTGTTCAACAAAAACGTAAATAAGCATCTTTTGGCACCATCCGCAGGAAGACGCAGACGCACAAACGGGTGATATAGAGGAACCTCGCCCCCCCCCCTTCCTTACTCTCAGTTCTGAAGTGCTCGTTTCAGCTGTAGGAACCAGGAGCTGCAGCGCGCGAACAGCAGTCTTTTATGGTGGTGCTCTTCGTCGTCGTCTTCCCCTCTGAAGCCACGTTTCGACGCTTGCGACGACGAAGTTGTCATTGATCAGCTGGTGTCGCCCCCTGAAGCCCTTCGTGCACCTGTCCCCTGGCATCACGTCGGTGGCGCTGGGTGTGTACGGAAGGTGTCTATGCGCGAGCCGATCGAGTGTGTTATTCAAAACACTGTTAGTGCGGTCAGGAAGCGTTTTTGTTTGCTGCGCCCCTCCTTCTTCCTCTTACGCGGCTGACCTTTCACTTTTTGCCGTCCTTGGCTACGGTAGTGCCGTGTGCCGTGTGTCGCTCCTGTTGCGGTTGTGTGCTTCGTATTGCGCTGTGCTTGCTTAACAATCTTCTTTCTGGGTGGTGTGGACGGGTGGGTGCCTATTTCATCGCGGCAACGAAGAGAAAGCTTTTCCAGGCACCTACGCGTCTTGATTGAATCCGAAAGTGTCCTCTCCTAAGCTGTGTGCGTGTGTGTCTCTTCAAAACGAACGAAGAGCACAAAAAAAAGAGAAACAGTGTTGCCCTTCTTGACTGGTGCGCCTCCGCGTGCTTTGCTGAAACGGATAAGCACCTTTGGGGTAATCACCCTCCCCCCCCCCCTTTGCCCCATCTGCGTTCTTATTGTTGTAACCGCCTCAGTGTATGTGTAGAGGCTCCGTGTGTGTGTGTGTGTGTGTGGTTGCTTCTCACCATCGCTGCTCGTATCACTCGTTGCATTGTGTGGTTGTCGAGTTTGTATCATCCTCACCTTTATTTCCAGCTTCTCGCTGTCGTTGACTGGATGTGTGTTTCGTTGGCGGGGCCTCGTTCATTTTGACCGTGTAATCGGTGTGCTGTGGTGGGCCTGAAGGAGGGCCAAAGGTGCGTCGACGTGCCCAGGTTAGCAAGTTGTGGGGGAGCAAGAGCAACGCCAAGAGAATGTGTGAAAAGCAACTCAAGGAGAAGCAGCGCTTCGACGTGCACCTCCGCCGCCTTGGCGAGCGTGTTTACCCCTCCACGGAAGATGGGTTTGATCGGGAGCTAGCGAAGCTGCGCCGCATCGACGCATGTGTCCGGAGCAATTTAGATGAGTACTACAGCGCGTCACTCGGTTCGAGCATGGCGAAGAACCGCTTCTCCGAAGTGAAGCCGAACGAGGGCACGATCGTGCGCCTGAGCGAGACCGGTTCCCAAGGAGACGGCACGTACATCAATGCCAACTTCATCGACGCACGCGAAAAGTTCAAGGTGCCGTTTGTGTACATCGCGACGCAGGCACCAATGAAGAACAGCGTGCTGGATTTTTGGCGCATGGTGTATGAGAATGACTCGGCCTTCATTGTGATGCTCTGCGCGGTGAAGGAGAACGGCAAGATAAAGAGTGAAACCTATTGGCCTCCGCGAGGCGCCGCATACGACATGGGGGTGCTCTCCGTCACCCTCGTCGCGGAGAACATGCGGCCGGACTCGGTTCATCGGCGACTGCTGCTCCGCAGCGTTCGCGGCGACGAAAAGGAGGTGTATCACATGCAGTACGTGGCTTGGCCGGATCAAGGAGTGCCGCAAAGCAGCGTCACACTAATGGAAATGATCAATACCATCGCCAAGTCGCCGCGTAGCACACAGTCACCGATCGTGGTGCACTGTTCCGGCGGCATTGGGCGGACGGGTGTCTTCATTGGTCTGCACATCGCCCTCGCGCAGTTTCAGCTTGGTCAGGCAAACATCAACATTCCTTGCATCGTACGCCACCTAAAGGCGTGCCGCACCGGAATGGTGCAGCGCAAGGATCAGTACATTTTCCTCTACTACGCGGTGCAGCGCGAAATGGAGCGCATGCTCCTATCCCAGAAAGCCGGCGTCAATCTGCTAGACAGCCGATCACGCTTGGCAGCCGCAGCGGCGACCCGCGCTGAGCCAGCCCCGACGCAGATAGCCTCCCCGCTGATCATGCCCATGCCCGTCCAGACCCGTGGGCGGCACATGTTCTCCATCTTCGCGCCGCTCCGCTCGTCGACGTCAGCCAATCCCACCGAGCTTCGCTCCACGCCGATCCAGGTCCCAGAAAACCGGAACGCCGAGGACGACGCGGCCACCCTGGAGAACTACCTGCAAGCCGTAGGGTCGTCGCCCAGTTTGGGGCGTAGCCCAAGCCTGAGCAATCCGGTCGATCGCTCGTTTTCCGTGGAGGCCTTACACCACCCATTTCGCCAAACCTCACTGTCGCCCCCATCACTCTCCAACTCCATCCCGCGTGAGCCGGACGTACACCGGCGCCAGGTCGGCACCTCTCGATCGAGCACGAGCTACATGTCAGAGAGCGCGACACCACTGCTTCGGGCCACATCGCTCCTTCGAGAGGAACTTGCGCGACAGCAGCAAGCAAATCGCGTGAAGCGCTTCTCGCCTTCGTTTGTGTAAGGCATTGGCGACTGCATGAACGCTTCGTCGGCCGGGACGCCGTCGTGTGTGCCCAGAGCGCGCGCCGCGCCAAGTGGAGCTCTCTGCTTTGCAGTGCGCGTCGGCTCGCTGCAGCCTGTTGTGATCGCCACCTCCGTTCGCCTTCGTTTTAGAACCCAAAACCATGTTGACGATATAGAACGCCGCTTTATCTCTTCACTTATTTTTCCGTTTTTAGCTGCTCTGTGCCCACCCGCTAACGACAGGGAGGGGGGACACACTTCTCAGTGGGTGATGGCATCACACCGCTCCATACCTCCCCCCCCATCCCCCTGCTAAATGCCGAGCCACTTCTGACGGTGAGACGGTGAAGCACCTACGAGGCAGGGGCATCGCGGTGATTTATCGCTACTGATGCCGGCGGTGAGGTCCTGGATGGCGCTGCGTTGGAGCGACCGGCGACGGTGAGCACTCTTGTGCCATCCATATGACAGGCAGAGTGCCAACCTGACTTGGACGCATCCCACCCCTGGCCCTCACGCTGCCCACTGGTGTGGGGGAGCCTGAGTGCCACCGCGCGGGGGATGCACCACGTGGCGACCGGCATGATGCGAGCGGCTATGAGGCAACCTGGGAGATGTGGGGTGGGTGCAGCACGAGGCAGGGGCCGTGCTCTCCGATGGCTGGGTCGGCACACTGCTGTTTTCACGTCTGCTTGTAGCCGCTTCGCACCACGCGATGTAGGGCCTGTGACAGGGCCGCGGGAGCGGTGGTGCACCGCTTGATCTCGTGCTTCGTGGCAGCGAACGGGCACGTCGAATATGAAACGAAAACAAAACAGAGAAGCGCTGCCGCAGCCTCTCCTTTCTTCCGTCCCCGACTTTCTGCAAGCCTCTTTTAGTTGTTGTTTTTCGTCGCTTGTCCTTGTTTCTGAGCTTTCGCCTCTGTGTGTGGGTTTATGACTGGCTGCACCTCTGGCTGTCAGCACCGGCAGGAAGCAGTGGTCCATACACGGACCTGTGAGCGCATCTCGTGTATGGTGCGCGCGTGCGTATATGTACGCCTTTGCTTTACTTTTCCCCCTTTTCACAGCGACACCACGGCGAAACTCAGCATGCCGTATACTTCGGAGCGCGTTCGAGAAGGGTTCCGTGTTGTTTTCGTTTTTTTGCCTTTCGCATTTACAAGGAATCACCTTTCACCCATTCCGCCACCCGCCTCGCGTCTTGCTTCTCTCTTGTTCACTCATGAATCTCCTCGTCCACGGCCCCGAGTGGAAGTGCGGTTGCCGAGGTGCCCATAGGTCGAGGTCCCAAGGCACCATCGAGTCATTGCTTCTAGTGTCGCTCTCCTTTGGGGGCTTGCTTTGCTTCGCATGCTCATGTGACCGTGCACCTCTTTTCCTCCTTTGGTGCCACATAAAACATAGGTGTGTCCTGTGTGTGTGTGTGTGTGTGTGTTTGTGTGTGTGTGTGTGTGTGCTTTGGTGGGCTCCTTTGAGGCTCGTACACACGCGGTCCTCTTTGCCGCTTCGTGGATGCACCACATCCTTTCCCGACAGCAACGCTTTCAGTTCCTGCCTAGTACGGTGTCACTCTCTTTTCTGTTGTTTTGGCTCCACTCGTAGAGCCCTTTTTGTTGTATTCTTATGTTCTTTTCCAACCTCTTCACATCTCTGCACGGACGCACAGCCCACATGCGCAGCGGTCGCGTGTGCGCCAGCATATCACTCCCTGGCGGCTGCTGCGGGCGGGCTCTCTGGATGGGGAAAAACCAGCGGCACGCAGGCAGCATCTCTCTCATTTTTTTTGTTTTGCTACCAGGCTCCCCTAATCGCTACTGGCGGATGGTGCGGCACAGACAGACGTCAAATCAGCAGCAACCGCGATGTTGTACGCTAATAATACACCCATAGGCACGGCCGCGAAAGGCTGGGGCTGGACATGCTAGCAGCGACGGCGCCGAGTGCGAGGCAGTGGAGCTGGGGTCGGACGTGCTTCGAAGGCAACTGGAGCAACCAAGACAAAGGAAAACAAGTGTGGGCGTTGCCACAGACTCGCTCTCCCTCCTCATGGTGCTCGGCACGGGCCCTACAAGACTGACAGATGGCATGCTGCGATGCATTGGGGCACAAATGCCGGCGCTACTGTGGCCCGTCGCGCGCGCCTCTCACTTGAGTTTGCCTTTGGTCGCTGTGAGTTGGAGCACACGGCCGAATCTGGCAGGCTTGCGTAGATTGGCAGTGGCAGGGGCGCCGGCGCCAGCTGCATGGATTACTACGGGCCTGGTGGTCACTCGTCGCAGACGCCAGGTCCGACATCCCCCGAAACCGCGCACCACGCCATGCGGCCCGCGACGACAGGCGACCCTCCTCGCCTAGCTGCGCACAGCCACCTGTCCGCACTTTGGATTCCTGCAGCGACAAGATGGCGTGCAGGTGGTGTGCCGCCCACTAACTCTTCTAGCGCTGTGGTGCCCCCACCCCCCGCCAGCGCCTCGATCCCCCACCCGCTTTCTGCGGTGAGGGCGGCCGATCCGGCGCTGTGCCGGGTATGCGACGCGAGACTCGCGGGTTGCTCGAGACGCACGGCGCACCTCGTTCCACGCTACGATCCTGCACGCACTGGTGTGATGATGCGCATGCCACTTGCGCTGCATGGCCTTTCCGCGCCGTGTGTGTGTGTGTGTGTGTGTGTGTGTGTGTGTGTGTGTGTGTGGCTGCCCCCCTGTGCGCAAACCCATGGCAGCGTTCCACCCGTCGCGGCGCATGTGGGCCAGCCCATTCCGACGCGCCGCCATGGCATCGACGGAGATGGAGGAGGATGACCGCCACCCGCATCGCCGCGGTGCCCTGAGGCAGGCCACAAGACCTGGATGAAAAGGCGAGCGCACGGCAGCGCGGGCGCTGCCATGCACAGCTGGCATGGGCGTACCGCATCCATGCAAGGCATGCGGTTGTCCGATGCGCAAGAGCGGTGGGCGAAAAGGGGCGCGAAGGGCACCATGCGAATCGACGCCAGGGTGCGTGTGTGCGCAGAGCATGCGGCGTCTCCTGCGTCCGACCCGGTGGGCTGATATCATGAGGGCACGGGTGCCGGAAGCATGGCATACGGCCGGGTTGCAGGGGCTCAGAAGGGCTCTCACCGGAGGCTGGCGGACTTGTTCCTCGAGCTCATCCGGCACGCGCCTGGACCACCACCACCACCACCACCACCACCTCTGTTACCCCGCAGGGCGGACGCCACCGCCACCGCCCTCGAGCAGAGCCCTGTGACGCCGACCGCGCAGCACGTACCGGAGGAAGGGATGGGCAGGTGCTGTTGGGCGCGTGGCGCGGTTCGGCGGCAGGGCGGCTCGTTCTCGGCGACCAGGAGATGTCGCCGCCGTGCGGCCAGAGGGTGGGGGCGCTGTGGTTGCGGCGGCGTGTATACGCTGTTGCTGGTGTGTTCGCGGTGGACTTTGCCTTCAAAGAAAAGTGATATATATTTTTTTTTTCCGGCCTGCGAAAAGCGATCGAGATGAGAAGCGTAGCGGCCTCCGCCCGCCCAGCGTTTTGTTTCCGAAAGAAAGCGCCCACGCAGGAGGGCAGAGGAGCCCCGTCTCCGCGTGAGACCCCTCCGCCCCAGGTCGCTGGAGCACTTTGGTGCGACTTCTGGCTCTCGTCTCCATTTTTTTTCCCTGCTGGCTCAGCAGTTGTGCTTTTCTGCCTTCGGCGCCCAGGCGCGGTCGCGGCGGCGGGAGGTGCCCTCTGGGGTTGGGGGGTAAGCGAGGGGCCCTGGGGTCCCCCTAAGGGCCCAAGGAACGGCCCTCGGGAGGCCGGCCAATGCCCCCCCCCCGGGGGCAGGGGAAACGGGGCCACAAAAGGCAGCGCCAAGCGGAAACGCCACCAACCCGACGCGCGGCCGCTGCCAATGACCCCATCCGAAATCTCTGCTTCTCCCTTTCCTTCGCCTCTCGGTTCTTTTTGCGACAATCATCCAACAGGCGTCCATGCAGACCACCCTGACCGGATTCATTGGCACCGCCCAAAAAAGGGTGGCGCTGCCAATAAAAGGTGAAACAGAGGGAACAAAAAGCAGAATGAAGCGATGGCGCGACGGAGAATATGCGGACTCATATCCTATCGGTTCACGAACAACCAAAACACTGGCTTCGCAGCTTCGCCATCTTCGTCCACACCTCTGCAGTGGATTTTTCGCGCACTCCAAATATGGTCGTCGCTCGTACCCATATAACGCATTTGCACCTGGCAAAGCACCAGTAATTCGCACTGTTGTCTCAAGCCTACACCCTGCTCGCAACAGTGACGATGGGGAGCTGCTCGTCTCACCATTGGACACGTTCAGAAATTCCATCCTGAGCACTGAGTGGGACCCCAGAGATGAATACATCATTGCGGCTCAACGCTCCGGTTTTCAGCTTTTCGGCGCGTCCTCGTGGCTCGCAGATGACAACGTGCCATGGGAAACATCGAAGCCAGTTCTGGAGCTCAAATCGGCCACGGTACAAGCACGATTAGGAGGAGAAAATAGGATCAGCTTTGGCCTTTTAGTCACACAGTTTCTCGGCAGTTCATTAAACACCATTTGCGGCTATAGTGGTGCTCAACAGCTCGATATTTTTGACCTGGAGGACTTGGATGAAGCAACAGGAGAGCCGCTCCGTACGTACAACCTTCGCGCTTTGCAATTTGACCGCTGCTCTCGACTTGGGAATGGCGTCTTTGCAACCACCGCCGTAGTAACAGTGTCAGACACCGTTGCTGTCGCTTCTTTGTCCAATGGCTGCACTGCACTTGTCGATGTGCGGACTGCAAGCCCTGTGCTTTGTACTGAGGCCCCGCCCCCACCTGCTATTTTGAGTGCGTGTAACCCGGGCACGCGACGAATTGCGCAAGGAACAGCAATCACGGCCGTTGAAGTAGCGGATCGTAGTAATTGCGTTGAATTACTGACCGGGACCAAAGATGGAATGCTCGTACTCTGGGACTTGCGAAAGCGTAACGAGCCTGTTGCAATAAGTTCTGTCGGTGGAGAGATCGAAGCGCTGCACGTTATCGACCCATCATCGTCGTGTAGGTGCGGTGCGCTGACGTTGTGGCTCAACACGGATTCGGGTGACATTGCTTGCTTCTCAATCGGTGCGTCGTCTTTTGAAGAAGTGACGCGCGTCAGCACCAGCGACTCGCGCCGCACGCAACTTTCAGCCAACCTCTCACCACCGAAGCTCTCTGTTATGCCTTTGCTCAATTGTCTCATTTACCCCCACGTTTCGTCAAACAGTCTTTTGTTTTACGATATCGGTCGCCCTCCCTGTGCGACCGAAAGCCACTCGACCGCTGGTGTTTCAAAATGCAGCTTCACCGGTACGCAGAAAAATAAGCAAAGATCATTTATGGGCGACTTCAGGGCCTCCAGTGTGCTTCTGCCTGAGCGTGAGAGCGATGACGAATGCGGGTTTTTGCCCTCTGATTTGAAGAAGAGCACATGGTCCCCGTCTCTTCTTTTCTCTTGCCCATTTTCTGACTGGTCACAGCAGATATGTAGCGTTTCGGCGTCTAACAAACACAACGCAATTTGTGTTGGGGGTGATGATGGCGACTTGCACGTGCTCTCGGACTCCACCTCATAGATCTAGAAAAAAGGTGTTTTAAAAGAAAACTATGCATCTGACGAAAACAAAGTGTCTCTGGGAATACGGCTGTTTCTCACTTCTACGTGACCGTGCTACCGCACTGCCTTGTGTCAGTGCGTGTGTTTAATCTTGTTTTCAGCGTGCACAACTCTTGCAAAGAGTGGCCGCTGAGTAGCGAGACCGAGCTTATTTTTTGTGTGAGGGACGTAGGTCGTTGAAGAGCAAGGTATCCTTTAGGGAATCGCTAACCATTTCTATCCTGGTGTACACGACTCGTTAAAGCTGCACTTAGTGTAACCATGTCATCATTCCCACTTTTTACTTCACTCCTGTGCATATCGAGGATTTCCAGAAAACATAGCTGAACACACTCGAGTCATACCATCGAGGCAATATAAGGAACGCATACTTGGAAGGCTACGCATATATATATATATATATATATATATATATATATAAGGCATAAAAAATGCTGCATTACACACGATTGGGCCGTAACATGGGCCTTGGTGATGCCTACGTGAAGAAAGTCTTCGACACCGTGGCGTCCAAGTACGACATGATGAACGACGTTCTCTCTTTAGGCATTCACCGTATCTGGAAAAAGCACTTTGTCGAGCATTGTGTTTGCCCGTTGCCTGGTGGCAAGTTCCTGGATGTTGCGGGTGGAACGGGCGATATTGCCTTCAGGATAACTGACAGTATCCGTGCCCGCGGGCAGTCTTTTGGTATAGTGCCGAAGACTCTTGATGGCACAAAAGTTGTTGTATGTGATATAAACGCTATGATGCTCAAGGAAGGTCAGAAGCGTGCGGAGCGCGAGGGCTACATGGACATCGACTGGGCCTGCGCAAGTGGCGAGGAGCTTCCGTTCGAGAACGGCGCGTTTGACTGCTACACAGTGTCCTTTGGCATTCGCAACTTCAGCGATAGGCCAAAGGCGCTGCGCGAGGCTTTTCGCGTCCTCAAGGTAGGTGGTGCGCTGCACGTGCTCGAGTTCAGCAAGCTGACCTGCCCACTTTTGAGCGGGCCTTACGACCTCTGGTCTTACGGCTTTATGCCACAGGTGGGGCGCATGCTGGCGGATGAAGAGAGCTACCGCTATTTAGTGGATAGCATACGCGCTTTTCCCGACCAGGAGACGTTTGCGCAGATGATCCGCGACGCTGGTTTTGGGTATGTGCGCTATGAGAACTTGACTGGTGGCATTGTGTGCATTCATACCGGTGTGAAGACTACTCTCACACCAATAACCACAAGGACCGGCTGTGACATTCCCACTCAGAATGCTTCAGAGGCGACATCGGAGGTAAGACCAGAGCCGAATTCCGCGTAGACTCTGGAGCACGTAGCACCATGGCAGTAGCTCTTTCGAAGAAAATAAACGATCTTGTTCGTCTTCGGTCTGACAAAGATGTCCGAAGCGGTGGCAAAAAAAACGACGAAAAGAGTAGGATTAGTACTGTAAACTACAGCGAGGCAGCTCTTGCAGGCTGCAGGCGCGGTCGCTTGTGTGATCCTATCATCTCCGTTCTTTGCCACTAGGTGGCTCTTTTTTCCCCCACCTCATAGTTGTCAAAGTAGCTTTTTTTTGATCTGCCAATGCAGTGCCTTTAGCACCCTCTACGTGTCTCTCTGCCGCACTACATCCGCACATTTCATGTTGATGTTGTATTGCCGCATCGAAGAAAACAAACGAAAGTTGTGTTCACCTTGTCTAAGGAAAACGTTGATATTTTGGCGTTAACATGGGTTTCGTCTAAGGACGTTTTGAATGGCTCCGTTGGAAGCATCTGCAGCTGTGCTGAGAGTGCCTCGTGGTCTTCCGCACACTTCCCATGTAGCATGCACCCACAAATATGTTTCCAAGGTTGCTCAGCACAAAAAAAAAATAGTCGTTGCCTCAATCGATGTTCTTCACGTTTCAATACTGATGCCAATACTTGCCTCTCCAAACAACAACAACAACAACCAAACGCTCTTATGCGTAGCGAAAAGTCGAGCGATCTCGACTTCCACGCGTTGCATGTAGTCGCGGCGTGTGAGGGAAAAGGTGAAATACTTGCTAATGAAAACAAAAAACAGAAGGGCCGAGGTAGAACCACTAACGTGACCTGTCGCTGCTGTCTCCATAGAGTTTTTTTTCTTCAGTTTAGAAGCGCGCCCGGGTACCACCACGAACGTCAACAGTGCTGTCTGCTAGACTCTGGTGTATCCACAGAGTAGAAATTCGTTCGTTTGGCTTCTGATGTCGCACTTTTGCCGCTCGTTGTCGAGGACTCCACCACGGGGTGGAGCGATATCTATGCCGCGCGATTTGTCGCAGACCCCAGCCATCTCTCGACTTGGAAGCACCGTGAAGACGCCGCACATCCAAAAATGTGTCGTTGACCAAACAGAGGATGATGATCATCCACTGGAGCACATGACGGTCTATTTTGAGGAGGAGAACCTTAGACTGGTTACCACCGGGCTGCTTGGAAAGGGTGGGTTTGGAAAGGTATTTGATGCCGTTTCGAACAGCGGCGAGGCCTACGCGCTCAAGGTGTCATCGAAACGCATGAGCGAAAACGACTGGAAGCGACTGAAGGAGGAGGTGACACTCATGAGCCATTTCTCGCGCCATCCCAACATTGTCAAATTCTACGCTGCTGGTAGGGATGAAGATCGTGCCTACGTAGTAATGGAGAGATGCGCAGGCAAGTCGCTTCACGACGTCATAGCCAGCAGGAGTCTTGACGTGCCAGAGATCTTGTGGATTGGGTGGGCCCTGGTGAACACCATCTCCTACATTCATTCCAAAGGCTGCATTCACCGCGACCTGAAGCCACAGAATCTCCTGTTTGACAGCGAAGGTAGTTTGAAGATAACAGATTTTGGACTTTCCAGCCGCATATCAGAGGCGCATCCTCGCAAGACGGTCGCCGGTACAGCAATGTACATGGCTCCTGAAATGGCGACTGAGGTTTACAAGCGAATGACAAAAAACTCGGACGCCCCTTCGCTGAGCTATGGCAAGGAGGTGGACACGTGGAGTATTGGTGTAGTCCTCTACGTGCTCTTGACACGCATGAATCCGTATCTGGAGGCGATCGAACAGAAAGGTATGCGCCAACTGGACAAGGAGCACAAATCGCTTGTCCTCTTCAACGCTGTAGCGGGTGCTGCGTGGAGTTGGCCAAGGGAGTGGAGGGGAGATCCACAGCTCTGCCGACTTGTGGAGCGCGTGTTGCACCGCGAGCCTTCGCGGCGCGCCACGCTGATGGAGGTGCTCGAGGACTCTGTGTGGAACCGCCGGCCACTGTCCTGCCCACTTTCGCTGCTCCAGAAGCTCAACTTGCTGGAACCTTCGCCGTCGAGTGGCCTGCCTCTGAACAACCTTGCCGAGAATCTACAATTCCGCCCGAAGCGATCGGCGGAGGCAGTGCTGCGCGAAGGGCTAGAGCGTATCGAAGCCACTGAGCAACGCGGTCGTGCGCAGCTGGAGCTTGAGTACTACGAAACCTACAATGTCCTCTGGAGCCTTCTTACTCTGGCGCGGGCGGAAGAGGACGCCAGGGTTGACATCCTCCAGTCCGAGGAGGTGCAGCGAGGAAAGGTGCGCAATCAGTTTCTGGCTCGCCAGTCTGCCCGTGGGAGGTGTGGCAGCGTCTCATTGGTGTCAGAGGCTGCCGATCGCGAGGTAGCCGCATCTCGCACGTCTCGATCAGTGCGTCGCAGCGTCAGCTTGACCGAGCAGGAGCGGGGCAGACTTGTGCGTTCTAGCCCGGTCCAATACGCAGTGGTGTACCCGGGGCGCGACACCGCCACTCGTTGGAACCTTCGCGCCGTGGTATCGTTGCCACGCGACATGACAGCCGAGATCGAGCGCGAGTTCAAATGCATGAACGGGCATGTAATGACAAAGTTGACCTCGATGCCGCACGGCTACAACGGCTTCGATTGCAATGTGTGCGATCGCGGCATTCTTAAGATCACGGGCGAGTCACCGGCATTCCGATGCTACAAGTGCGACTACGATGTTTGCATGAAATGTGCGTACTCCGGCAAGTTCAAAGACGTCAACTTTGTCTGTGTGACGTGCGCGAAGCGCTTCACCTCCACCGCAAAGCTACAGGGGCATACCTTGCGCTGTCGCGGCCCGAGCGAAAGTCCCTCACCGCGGCGATCGTCTCGCATGCACACGATGCTCTGGGACGAGCCGAAGAGACCGAGCCTGCTGGAGGTACAGCTGCCTGAGGTTCCCCAGAGTGAGCCGAAGCTGCGCGACAGCCTCTGCCGCTCCGGACGCCCCACGTATAACCGCACATCGACCGGTGGCCGCATCAGCATTGGAGACCCGAATGCGCACAGTGTGGTGGACTTCGACGCAATGGTAGCCGAGCACCGCGAGGCTGACTTTCCCAAGGTGAGCGCACGCGCACCTGCCACCGGCCGCGAATCCTCGCAGAAACGGGAGCGCGCAGGTAGTCGGCGTGGCCGACCATCCACCTCGTCTAGCGGCAGCCTTTCACTAGACTTGCCGCCGCAGGTGCAGGTACCAAGCAAGGAGTCGCGCGCACAGGTGGAGCCGCGCAGCTCGGCCGAGCTGCGCGATATCATGGAGGAGGTGGAGCAGCGGAAGCAGGCACTGCCCCGTGACCCCCTCTTGTCCGGGCCGGCCACACCGCCGCAGTACAACTGCAACGGTGAGATCATCGGCATTGCTGCTCGTCGCCGCGCAGAGAGCCTGGAGATGGCGCGCGCGGAAGTCATCACAATCCGCGCCGAGGTCGCGGACCGGCCGCGCGAGCTGCAGCATCAGCCGCGTGTGCCGCGCAGCGCCTCTTTATCGAGAGCGGAGAAGGGGCTTCAGAGCCCCCACAAGCGCCGTCGCGAGGAGTGGCAGCAGCCCGTGCATGCGCCGTCTTCATCCGGTACGGCGAAGCGAGCCGCCGTGGAGGAGCACGTGGTGAAGCATGCCATCATGCCGCCTGAGGTGCCACGCGGGCGAGCACATCAGCAGCGTGCTCCCTCCGTTAGCGGGCATACCGCACAGGGCGGTCCACCACTGCCGCGCCGCGGCCCAGCCGCGCCATCTCCTGCAGCCGCTTTGAAGGCACACCTCGGTGTCTTCCAGGCCCCTGCTGCGATTCCTCCCAAGAACTTTGCCTCCATCCTGCCGTCGCGCTACTCCATGACGAACGCAATGGCGCCCACGTGCAACATTTCGACAACAAGGCCGGCGGACGGAGCAGGGGCTGCGACTGTTGCTCTTGGCCAGGGGGGTGCTCCGACATACAGCCATGTGCTGGGCCGGCCCAACGGCGCCTTTTTGGCGTTGCCGCGCGAGGAGCGGAATCGCCAGCAATTCTTGGACGACTTTCTTAGCGGTGGCTGGGTGCGTTTTTACTCTTTCACAAACGAGGACACCATCGTCATGTACTACTCACTGCAGCCTGGTCGCTACGGGGCCATGTTTCCCACCGAGGCAGGTGTCGGCACTGCTGTGTTGGACGTGTACTCGAAACTGATCCTCTACGTGCCGTGCATGAACAACGAGAGCACGAACCGCAGCCAACCCCACCCACACGTACAAACGTTTTATGACGAAGAGGCACGCATTCTTAGCCTGCCTGAGGCGCAGCGGTACCTGGGCGGCGTGCTACGCTGCATCACTGGATTTGTAGATGAGTTTACCCGCTTGAAGGCCGAGGGACTTACTCCGGCGGCGGTGCATGCTGCCTACATCCACCACCGTAGCATGTCCCACGTGCCGCGGGATACGAAGTTCGTGTACATTCGAAAAGTATTCCCCGACCCGTCTGGGTCTTTCACGCTGTTCCGCCTCTCGAACCTGCGCTCGCAAGTCGTTTGCAACGCTATGGTGGACATTCGCTGGCAGAGCGACCGGCGCCATAACGTTGGCCAAAAGTATTACATCAACGCGGACGGCACCGCTGAGCCTTTTCTCGTCGATCAAACCGGAATTCTGTCGCAGCTGGAGACGGTCCTCAACAACAATTTCAGGAGATGAAGAAGACAGCGCATCTTTAGTTGGTTGATTTCGTGTTTACGCGTATCTTCTTCTCCACTGTTTTGCTGCGCATTTTCCCCCTTTTTGCTGTTGCTATCCTTAGATTACCCTTGTGAAACGCTGCGCTAGATGCGTGACCACGACGAGGGCAGTGGCACTGCGGCACTGCGATCTGGTGAGGCTTGACAGGAACGACAAAGGATGTCACGGCGACACCGATTCGTGTGGCGTTGTGGCCGAATTTCGGACTGCATGTGCATGCAAGTGATGATGAGGTGTGTGCTGTGTGCCGTGCCAGAGTGCTACTTGATCACATTATTCCCCATTTCTCTTCTGATGGTGTCTTTCTTCGCGCCCCCACCCCCTCTGCCGCAGCCACCACTTCCACTCTCGATGCTGTCACGCATGTATGTCAATGTCGGTTCGTGTTGCTTCACCACTTTTTCTTGCCGCCTTTTTCGACCGCATCCCCCTTCTCGCGTTTGCGTCCGTTTAAGCATCCGTCCTTCCCCATAGAACGAAGAAAATACGTAGAGAGGCAAGCGGTGTAAGAGGAAAAGGAGGGAGAGGGGGAGGGGAGTGAGGGGTGGAGAAGCGGTCGACGTGCTCTCCGTTTCTCATTTCCGCTGGTGTTGTTGTCGCCAGTATAGCTGTTGCCGCGGCGTTTGTCGCGGCTCCCTCTGCTCCCCATCTACCACTTCCAGCGTCGCCTCCGCCTCTTCCTTTTCGCTTTTTTTTTCAGCTTCTGCATGTTCATCTTTTCCAGTTTTGATATCTCTGTTGGCGCCATAGAATTGTGATTCTCTTCCGTTTCCGTTCCTTCCGGAACTTTGTTTTTGCTTAGGTTTCACTCCATGTTGCGCTGAGCGGACCAGCTAACCGTACATACACTCCGCCCACCTCCTTCTGTGCTCTCCTGCGTCCTCCTGCCACAGGTGCTTTCCATGTGACTTTCCCATCTTTCTCCCTGAACGATGACAACAACAAACGAAGAAATGCGCGGGGGACGTCGCCTGCACCGAGCGCGTCCCCCCTCCCCCCTCCTTCTGCGAGTCGCACTCGCGCACGTGACACGATGGAACGGACTGCTTTGTTTTCGCTTTCTCGCACGCTTTCATTTTGTTGGCGGCGCTCTCGCTCTGTAGGCGATACGGTGAAAGCGCGCGAAAGTGTCTCGGTGTGCTGTCGTGCTCGCCAGATGATGTGTTGGCCCTCTGCACGCTGGTGCGTTTCAGCAACAACGAACAAAAAAAATAGACTAATAATACAAAATCATATGTTCCTCGTGAAGGGACGATGCCTCTGAGCTCACCTGGAAAGGTATTAGCAACGGAGCTACTCACAGCGCGACACAGCATTGTGCATCTCCCTCCTCATCTATCTGTTCTGCCTTTTTCCCACTCCTCGCGCTGCCACACGTTTCCTTATCACGTTTTCCTCGTGCTCTGTGTCTTCCTCCTCCTTGTCGCGTGCCTCTACGTAGGAGTGGCGACGAAGTGCTAGTGGACATTTCACACTGGGCGCCGCGAATAAGACTGCGCTATTCCAGTCTGTCTTCTCTCTCTTTTTTTTTGCAGGCCTGTGCTTCTCGCCGTTGTTGTGCGTTTCCCGTGTACGTGCTTTTGGCCGTCACACACTCCGCAGGTGCCGTTCCCACATCCGTACACCAGAAAGGAACCCGTTCGCTCCCTTTTTTTTCCTTGTATCCCCCTTCTCAGCAACCCGAGGTCGCGTTTGCAACGCAACGTTGTACACCTAGAAGGCACACATGCCAGCGAAAAAAGCAGGCCGTGCCAAGTCGTCTCTGGCACTCGCTGCCAGGGAAGCGGAGCTAGCGCAGGAGGCCGAGCTTCTGCGCCAAGAGACGGAAAAGGGGCGTCTCCGTAACGAGGAAAGTGAACTGCGCCAGCTCATCGAGGAGGAGTGGAGAAAGCTACTCGAGGCGCATCGGAATCGCGAAAGGGATCTGCGCAACACGTTAGCCGAGGTGGAACGCAAGGCCTACTACGATGCCAAGGAGCGAGAAATGGCTGCCAGCGTTGCGCAGAAGGTGCAGGAGCTGCAGGAGGTTCAGGCGACGCTGGCGCTCAAGGTGCAGGAGAATGATTTGCTGGAGAGAGAGAAAGTGTCTGCGCTGCGCCGGGTAGGGTTACTCACAAACGAATTGGAGCTGACGCAGCTGCGGCATACGGACTCGCAGCAGCGGATGGCCGCAGCGGATCAGGCGCACCAAGAGGCGCAGCGAAAGTGGGAGGCAGAGTACGATGCACTGCAGCAGGCTCACCAAGAGCTGGAGATGAAGTGCGCTGCGTTGGAACTCGAGCAGGCGAAGGCAACGAACGCTGCGGAAGCCGCTGCCGCCGCTGCCGCCGCTGCCGCCGCTGCCGCCGCCGAGGAGGAGGATACACGCGCTAAGAAGTCTGCGGCAGTGGCACCATCAGACGATGAGGAGACAGTCATGCTCTTGCGCGTGATGCAGGCGGAGACAGAGCGCTACAAGGCGACGGCCACGGAGCTGCAGGAGGAGGTGGACCACGTCCGCAAGCAGGAGGAGAAGTCGAACTTGCTGGTCGGCATCTTGAACACGCAGCTGGAGTCTGTGCGTGAGGACAACAAGCGACTACACGAGCTTGCCCAGAAGCGGCAGGCGGAGCTGGAGGCGGCCGGGCAGCTGCGCCGCGACGCAGAGGTGGCCCGCCAGAGTGCGCTGACAGAGATGATGCAGGCCCTTTCGGCCGCTGCTGTGCAGCAGCGCCAGCTGGAGCTGGAGCTTGACGTGCACCGCACCGAGGCGGAGAAGCTAAGTGTTGAGCTGTCCGAAGTGCGGCAGGAGTGCGCGGCGGTGAAGGAGGAGCTCACATCAGTCTCGCATAACGCTGCCCAGCAGGCGCAGACTGACCACGCCACCAACACAGCGATGCAGGCGGAGCTGGCCAATCAGAAGAAAGACCTTGAAATTGCTTTGAAGGCGAAGGAGACGGCCGAGGACGACAAGTTTAACCACAAGATTCTCACCCGTGCCGAGATTGACAGCCTCAAGACACGGCTGCAGCGGCTGCAGGAGACGATGGAGCGCAAGGATCGCGAGGCGTTCGAGACCATTGCGGTGCTGAAGGCAGATATTGCGAAGCAAGAGTCTGTCAGCGCTCAGCTTGTCCGAGAGCATGAGCTGGATACGAATGCGCTGCGAACGCATCTCACGACGACGGAGAAGGAGCGTGACTTCCTCCGTAGCGAGCTGGACTCGCTTCAGGAGTCTTCCAGTAAACGGGAGCACGAGCTGTACGAGCAGCTCACAGAAGTTACCGCCCGTCACACGACCGCAAGCGAGGAGCTCGAGCGTCTTCGCTCTGATACCGCGAGGAAAGACTCTGAGTACATCCACAACACCATCTACCTCAACGCCGAGTGCGAAAACCTCCGGACAAAGATTAGCGAGATGACCGAGACGGCAACGAAGCAGCAGCGCACCCACACTAACCATGTAGAGCAGCTGCGCGTCGAGGCGGAGCAGCTGAAGAGCCAACTCACAGAGGAGCTCCACTCACAGGAGTCTGCGCACGCGAAGGAGTGCGAGCGCGCTGACATGGCGGAGCGTAACGTGCGCCGTCTACAGGAGCGCATTCGGGAAATGGAGCAGGAGGCGCGCTTGACCGGCCTGAAGCACGAAGAGGCCTTGAAGGCTCTGCAGGCAGAGAGCCGCGACCTCCGCAGCGAGCTACTCATCGCGAAGCGCACGATTGAGCGCCTGGAGTGCGCGATCGGTGACCAGGCAGGGTACCGCCAACTGACGGAGCTGAACGACAAGCTCACAAAGGAGTTACAGGCGTACCAGCGCAATGTGTCAACACTGAGAGACAAGACGGTTGCCCTGCAGGTGGAGGCGGAGACAATGGGCGGGTACAAGGTCAAGAGGGCGCAGGAAGAGAAGGAGCTGATGGCGCGCCGGCTGCAGCTGACGGAGCGGCGATACCGTCTCCTCGTGCCCCTCTTCGCCCAGCTGCGAGACCTCGTCGAGAACTACCTTGCCTCTTACGTGCACCCGGAGCTGTACGCGGCTCTCAAGGATTACGACCGGCAGACGTCGCTGCTGCCGTATAACTCCACCACGGGCAGCTTTAAGGACGCTGGCGCCGCGCCGGACACCGCTGTGGCAGCCGCGACTACCGAGATCATGGCCCCTGTCGCTACTGCAGCTGTTCAGGAACACTGCGCTGCCACTACACCGGCGGTGCTGCAGCCCTGCCGACCCTCCTCTTCCAACACAGCTTGCACGAGGCTCCACAAGAATCACTCGATTCGCTCTAGCATCATCGTGACGGGGACAGACGTGGACTACGCCGCATGTGGCCGCTTACCTCCCATCTCCAATGTTTGAGGTATCAAAGGCAGCGCCTAGGCAGCGCACAGGGGTGCAGGATTGTGTGTGTGTGTGTGTTTCTCTAGTGATTTTGGTGTGTGCGCGTGGAGTCCTTTCATATCTCGGGCACTTCTTTCTGACCCGTTCGTGCGTCTCTCCCCCCTCTCGCTCGTCTTTATAGCTTTGTCGGCTGGCCTCCCTGATGTATGACCGGCATGCAAAGGTGTTGGCGTGGATGTCGTCACGCATGTCGTTGTGCGCGTGCTCGTCGGTGCGGAATGCTCTCGTCTCCCTCTTCGTTTTTCTTCGTCTTTTGTTTTTGGTTTCGCTCTGGAATTCTCAGGAGATCATTGGTTGATGGGCGTCTCTTGGTACCCCTGCTCTCTGTCTTAGACGTCTATCCCATCTCCCAACCATCTCTCCCTCCTCTTCTGTTTTTGTTTCTGGGCCCCATGTACTCGACTTCTCCGCTTCTCTCTCTACACCGCCCTGCCCTTCCCTTCTCTCGCGTTTTCGATCTTTCTTCTCCAAGAGCGGGTCTTTCTGTGCCCAACTTCTATCTGCCGCTCCCGCCCGCGGTGCTTCCCTCATCATCCTGCACGGCGACCCCTTCCCTTCCTCCCTCTCTGTCTCCCTCCGCGTGTGTGTGTCTCCGCCATACTCTGCGATGCCACCGCGCATGTGATGAATACCATTGCAGAGAAGGGAATGGGAACAAGTAACCGCGGCAGTGCGAGGCACACACACACACACAGAATGAGATTGCTGATGGTAACCAGCCACGAGGCCACTTAAGAGTCAATCAAGGGAAAGATTCTCGAGACTCATACGTTACCCCTCTCTCTCTCTTCTAGCTCTCGATGTATGCGTCACGCTTTCTCGTACTCTCTGTTGTGCGGGTCCGTGCGTGTTTTTGTACACTTTCACATGTAGAGTAAGGCGCTACTCGTTCTCTTCTCTTTGTGTCGTGTCTGAAACGACGGCAGCCTCCCTTCCCCCTCCCCCAAAAAACAAAGATTATCACAAGTTCCGTCTGTGTCTTGTGCCATGTACCCACGCACCCAAAGCCATGCAAGCGTTTTTGAGATGTACATCCCTGCCTCTGTTCCGGAGAGCGGAGCGTGGATGAGCCAGTTTTCTTTCGCGGCGTTGTACAGAGGAGCCGTCTCCGCGCAGACTCATGCCACGCTCTCGCATACATGCGCACCTTTGTTGTTCGGCGCAACTGAAAACATGAGGACACTCTTCTCTGCGAGTTCCCTTCTATCTAGTGCCACTTTCCTGAACTCTTTTTCTTTTGGGTTGGGTGGATGGTTACTCGGAGCTCTCTCTCTCTATGTGCGCGCGCGGTTCAGAAGAAGCTGCCAGTGTGCTGTGCCCTTGCGCAAGACTATTCCAAAAGTGGCCTACCCAAAGCCGATACTTTGAAGGCCTGCTCAACCGCTGTTCGCGAGCAGTTATTTCGGTGAACACGGCAGGCATCATTCGCTTCATTTTTTTTCGTCGACCCAAGGCTCCTCCGCTACTCTATCAACTTTAACCCCTCCCCCCACACGCAAGGACGCCTCCAGGCTATTGCACCCAGTGTTCTCACGAGTACTTCGAAACTCCGTGGTGGCTGCGGTTGTTTGAGAGAAGTCTCTGCACCTCTCGGCACACACACAAACACGCAACCGCTCACTTTGCTGGCCCCTCGCACCCACAATCGCTCCCCCTCCTTCATAGACATGCACGCATAGACGTAAAAAATATATACATGTATATATATATATACATACCAACCCACAACTGACGCAACGAGGAGGAGAGCAACAGGGTTTCCATTTCTGCGCTGCGTCACCCGCGAACAAACAGACGAGAAGGCGTGTGCATGCATACAGGGCATCCACCATTTCTTTCGTATTGTTGACGGCACCAGTAGTAACCAGGATTGGCCAGGTGTCCTGTGGCGTATTCCTCTCTCTCTAGAGCATACATACACTCTTACGAGGCGATTGCCTGCGTAGTCGACTGCCGTGCCTCTCCTCCTTCGGCTTCGCGGCTCCCTCACCCTAAGCTCTTCCACCCCACTCACTACACACACACGCACACGCATTGTCGCGCTAATGCCGGCCGATGCTCGAGCGCAGCTCCTTCCCAGCGGCACCGAGGTGGCGGTGGAGAAATGCTTCCCCTTGGACGATGCCCCTGCGCGGTCGGCGGATTGCATTAGCTGGGGTCCGCACAACGTCTTGCAGGTGTGCACACGCTGGGCCGTTTCGATGTACCTGGCGAACCTGCTCACCCCTGCGTGCCAGCGAAGCGTTCGCCATCATCCGCTAGCTCACCGAAGCGACGGAGAATCTGTCGAGGTGGTCGTTGGCGCCAAGTGGAGCACCACCTTACTGCCAGAGGTGTACTATCCGGCCACCGCTCGTCTGTGTGTGCAAACAACCAGTAATCTGGTGGTGTATCGCGTTTCTCGCCATGGGGCGAACCGCGTGGTGGCGAGTCACGGAATCGGTATTGCGTGCTCTTGCGGAGGGCTTGCCCGACTCTCCGCCCACAGTGACGGCATCGTCGCCGAAGCTTCACCCAGTGAAAGGCCTCTCTCTTGCTTCCTCGCAGCTGAACGGCCCCCCATCGGGAAGCGCCACAGAGGCGCCGCAAAATCTTCCGTGAAGGTGACGTCAAAGCCAAAGACGAAGCCCGCGACGAAAAAGACATTTGCCGCAGCTAGACAGAAGGGAAGACAAGGGAGCTGCAGCACAGCGAATAGCAGCGGTGATGACGAGAGCGCCAGCAGCAGCCGCAGTGACGCAAGCTCATCATCAGGGAGCCGGCCTTTACCGTCGCGTTTTGCTTCCCGGTCCAGGGCGTCGGCTACTGGTGCCGGCAAGGGCGGCAGCTCGCATGAGAGCGCGATGCCGACGCTTGTGAGTGCAGGTAACCCAGATCGCGCACACGCTGAAACTAACCCAGTAGAGGCCGACAGCGCCTCGCCGGAGAACGACGACGTCGGCTCTGTGGTGGACTACACGTGGCTCGACCAGGATGATCTGCTTGTTCTCACCATCCAGGGCCTTCACCTAGTGGCGCTCGCTGGGAACTTGTCAGACAATGATGGACCCGTGACGCGCTCCCTGCCGCCGCCCCTGTATAGGTGGGGAGGCGAGGATGAAGTGGCGCAGCTCGGGTTTCGAGGGCCTGCTCCGCTATGCATGACACCCCTCTTTACAGACGGGCTTGCCGCCTCGACCGCGACCGCCGCTGCTCTCGCGCGGCTGCGGCGCATAGTAGTGATCGCTAGCCCGTACATGCTACGTGTCATTCATGTGACGCGCTCGTCACCGGCAAACGCGACTGCCGTAATGCACCTCGCTTACACGGTGGAGGTGCCGTCGTTGACGTCGGTGCCGACATCCGTCTGCGCTGCGGCCGTGCGGCACACAGGGCAGACGGCGACGCGAGCGGCAGACCTGCCCCCAGAGCCCGAAGTCGACGTGGTGGTATTCGTGTCCGCGCCGTGCGCGGTGCTACGGGGACGCTTTGCACTGGCAGCGCTGTCGTCGTCTTCTGAATCTGCGCTGCCATCTCCCTGCCGCCGCATTGTCTTTCACGTCGACGCGCACTACGGCTCCGACATCCTCGTGGGTGAGGTGTGCCTGCGCCGGCTGATGGCGGTCCCGTTTGTGGCCGATTCAAGGGTCGCAGGTGCCGATGTCGGCGGTGAAGGTGATCGAATCAACTCGTCGAGCACCGAGCTCGACGATGCAGCCGTCGCGGTCCTTGGCATCGGCGAAAAGTCCGTGTACGAGTTTCTCGCCTGCGGTCCGTCCTCGGCGGTGCTGCTCCAGTGCCCTTTGCTGGCGGGCTGTAGCGAGATGCCACCACGCAGGTGTGCCGGGATTGCGGGCGTAGCGCTGCACCCGTCTGGTACGCTGGCGGTGGCGGCTGTGCAAACAGGGCAAGCAAACCATGAGCCAACGCACCTGTGGCCCGTCTCGGTGGACACGCGCGGTGGGTGGCTAAGAAGACTGGTGGAGCTGGGCGCTCTCGTGCCTGACGCGGTAACTGGCAAGCCGCACGAAGACAGCGCTTTCGGAGGCGCCGTCGAACCATACGAGTCCTCGGGGAGCATAGTGCGATCTATGCTGCTGCAGCAGGCAAGCACGTCTTTCTTTCTGTATGAACAACTTCTGCCGGGGTCTGTGGCGCAGTCCAGCGAGATTCACCGGTATGCGCAGGTGCACCAGCAAGCACGCCAGCTGCCGACCACAGAGATGCTGCACGATTATCGGCGATCTATGATACCCGGCTGCGTCGCATCCTCGCGAATCCCTTCGCTAGCAGACGTGCCCGCGCGCCGCCGATACCTGCACTTACGAGCACAGTACGGGGTAGACCTTTTCTTACGGTGGCCTTTACGGTTGTCCACGGCTGCCGGCGATGCAGCGAGCGGCGTGCCATCCGTCTTTGCGTCGCCACCTTCTATGGACGCAATGCAGGCCTCGTGGCCGTGGTGGCGGCTGCTGCAGCACATATGGGCAATCTGTCCGTGGGATAGGCCGGTGCTCAGCGAGCTTGTCCTCTCGAACGCTGTACAAATCCTCGCCAAGCGCTATTGCTACGCGAACATGACGCTGGAGGGCTCAGAGAGTCTCCGCGACTGTGCAGTGACCGTGGCGGAATCGGCGCGCTGCTCGACGAAGCCAGACGCACTTGACGTTGACGGCGCTATCGCCTTTATGGAGGCCTACATGAAGGCACAGAAGATTGCCGTGCGCAAGGCCAACGGCAGCACACAAGCAGCATCTTCCTCAAGCCTTGGCCTCATCACTGCTGCCGATTGCGCTGAGCCTGCAGGACCGGGTGGAGACAACGAGAGGCTGCCCCGCAAGGCTGCGAGAGATGCCCCGCAACTGGCGGCGCAGGTGCACTGGTGCGTGTCGCCGTCATGGGTGACCTCATTGGAGGCTTTTTTAGAAGCCACCGCGTACAGCCACCGACGGAGCGCTGGCGTCTCGTCAGCCGTAGGCGGCAATGCTTCGGAGACCTCATCGTTGCACTTGTTCCCCTGCTCTCTCTGTGATCGTCCCACTTGTGTACCTTTGTTGCTGGGTCTCTCGAGCACATCAACGCACGTTCCAGCCGGTGACGATCCCGAAGTGAAGCGGGACGCATCTGTTACGGCTCCCGCGTCGCACACCACCCTCTTCTCCGGTAGCACGCTTAGTCCTCTCTCCTTTTTCTCCGAGGACTACGTGCTAACACGGTGTCTCGCGTGCGGACTGAGTGACTTTGCAGACGGGCCGCGGTGCCGCGTGTGCGGCGGGATGCTGGAGTGAGCACTTCTCCAGCTGTCTGCGGTTTCATTGTTGCTCGACCGTAGCTCGTTGGGTGCCACTCCCAAGCCGCGGCACGCCGCACTCGAAAGTGGTCGCACGCGACCGCTGTACCGCGGCGGCTTCCTCCTCCTCACATCGCTCAAGCCTTCAGGTTTCGCCTTCCTTGAAAGAAGTACATTGTCGGAACTTAAACGGTGGTGAGGGCACGCCTTGAGTGAGTGCGGACGACTAACTCTTGCTCGCTCTCGCACTCTCCTCCTGAACGCCTGATCTCCTTGCGATGCTGGCAAACGAGTGTGCACGAGCCCCTGCGGAGAGTGCGCTATTTCCGGTCTTTTCTCTGTTTATGGTTGCACACATTTCGAGGGACATGGCAGGGCGGTAGGGCATTTCTTTTCATTGACCAGCGGAGGCGCCATCTCTCCTCTACCTCTCCCGGCTCCTTCTTGTTGACGTTTTCACTGCGAATCGGTCCCAGTGACGTCAGGGCCCCTTCTCTCTCGTCATTTCCGCTGTCCTTGCCTCCAGAATAAGCCTCGCTCACCCCGACCCCCTTCGTATCTCAGCCCGGTAAGACAGGAAACTGGAAGAACATGTGGCCCCGCACTCTCGCACGTGCACACAAGCACAGTCGCATGCGCGCATGGACGCTCTTGTGTAAAGGACGCTCTCTGATCTTGTTGGTGTGGCCCTTGGCGTACGCTGCGCGACCGCGCACACACGCACGCTGCCCAGAAATGGGATCCGCGGAGGCGAATACGCCGACACGCTCAATGACCACGGCGCAACATCCCGCCCTTGCGCCATCTTTTTCTCATGTTGGCGAAGGAAAGGAAGTGCCTACACGCGCACTTTTTCACGTATGCGTCTGTACGTGGGGTCCAGGTGGCACCGCCCTACGAATCAACAAGGGCTGAAAGAAAGCACAAATATCGATGGCTCATCGGCGAATATCCTCTCTTGGAGATTTGTGGCATCGCTGCGTTCGTGCAAGCGGTCCTCGACAGCATGCATCGTGTGCACCACTTTACCAATTTGTCGAGGAAATCCTTACGCGTTCATGACTGTGGATCGCGCTGCCACGCACTGTGCGGCGTCTCCCGTGAGCGTGCATGCTCCCTTCCTCTCTTGTGTCTCCGTGCTGCAGCTTCCCTCCTCTCGCAAACGTCACTCCCGATCCTGTGCTGCTGCTGCGGGAGCCTTTTTTTTCCATGCCCTTTACGTTTTCTCTCTGTCCCACGGCCTGTTGGTGTTGTGCTCGTGTGCCATTTTACCCTATGCCTCCACACACATTCCACGTCGACACGTGCTGTGTACGCGCCACTTCCTCGATATGATCAGCCTCGTTTTCTGTGCTTCTTTCTCTTTCGGTCTTTCGACCGCATCATCGGTTGGGCGTTGGTGGCGTCATACGCAGACGTGGACTAGCACGTCGTGCTGCCTGAGTCTGTGCCGCTGGCTGCAAGCCGCAGACAAAACGAGGCGCTGCACAGTCCTTCCCTCCATCAACATCGTCATCTGCCTCGTGTACGTCGCAAATCGTGCGCTTGCTCATGAGCGGTAGGCCAACAGCGACGCCGTTTCGCGTGTTCGGCTCTCCCTACACCTTGTCGCTGCATCAGCATGTCACCTACCTCCGACTCAAGCAGCTCCCTTTTCGGGTGTACTGCAGAAGTTTCACCACCACCTTGCTGTATTCGTTGTATTTCCGTGCCCGCAGCGTTTTCTGCACATTGACGCCAAGCGGCGCTTCTCCACTGCAGGTGTGGCAGCTGGCGGAAGCGACGGAGCTGGACGAGGACGTCGAGGCTATCGCTCGCACTGCGAAGGGCGAAGTGAGCTACGCTGGTAAGGACAACTACGGTAGATGCGGCACTCCGCACGCGAGTGGTGCTGCGACGGCAGCTCCGCGCACGCAGAGACTCCTGGTCCGAAAAGAAACGCATCCGCAACTGCACTTGGCTTCTTGGTGCGTGGTGGTGTACACGTGCTGGTGGCTCGCGAAGACCGGTGCCATGTTTCGCTACATCCGTGGCGACGCACTGGATGTGCTGGAGGAATACGTGCGCTACTTCTTCCCGATCCCAGGAGTCGGATTCGCCCGCGCTATGGCACCACGGTTTCGCGAAGCGATGAAGCAGTTGGTCTCGGCGACGGGTGCGTCGGAGGTGACGGCACCGTTTATGGAGGACCACTTCCAGCGCTTCTGCGCGGCGCTCGAGGCACACCTGCGCGAGCATCCAAATGAACACTTTCTGCTTGGCACCCCGCATCCGACCCTGGCCGACGTCACGCTCGGTGCCGCCTTCTCCAGTCTCTTCCTCATGGACGACCCGCCGTCGTCGATGCTGGCGGACAAGTTCCCATGCGTGACGGAGTACGTGGAACGGGTGACGGGATGGCGTGGCGCCACCTTTGTCGGCACCACTGACGATGCCGCCCTCACAAACGAGGACGCATCCGTGGGCAGTGCGGCGCCCACCGCTGACACAATTGCCAACAGTGCCGCTACATCAGCTGCGGACAGGAACACGGACTACCCTGACACGGTTCCCGAGTCTCTGGGGCCGTGTTTCGAGCTCATTGCAGAGGTACTTCCGTTCCTCATGTCCCAGTGCGCCTCCTTCAACGCCTTTATGGCTGGCGACGGCGTCCGCACACTGCGTCGTGAGCCGCTCGAGGGAGAGTGGAAGGGCTGTACAGGGTATCTGATGCCCCAACTTGCGAACGTCCGGTCTCTGATGATTGTGGACGACAATATCAGCAGCGTGCAGGCCCGCTCGCAGGACTTGGAGATCGCGTTTCTGGCCGCACGCGAGGTACTCGATGACACGCTGCGCGACTTTGGAAGAAGGGAAGACGGTTCGCACGGCGCCTCGCCGCACGATGTCAATGCCCGCGGAGTCAACGAATCCGCAGCTCACACCAGTGCAGCTGCAGCGTCAGCAGTTGCGCAGACCACGGTAGCATCCGCTTATAGAGACGCTGGCGACTCTCGGCATCTTGTGCAGCCGGTGCAGGAAGGCGCTGCCGTCAACGGGGCCGCCACAGGGACAGAGGAGTCTGAACCGGGGAGGCAGGTAGCGGAGGAAGGGAGCGCTGCGCAGTTTCGTCAGCCGCTGGATCCGCGCACAATGCGAGCTGAGGAGGCAGACTTCTATCGCGCTTACACGGCGGCAACTCGCCACAACGTGGTTGGCACCGCTGCTTCCCTCTGTGACGTGGTGCCTCGTGCACGACAGGCGACGAGCGCCGGCAGCACGGCGATGGTAGTGCGTGGGTCTGTCACGGAACACTTGCAGACGCTGTACGAAATGTTGGCGAAAATGAGCTGCCCACAGTACACCCTCACCTCGCTCCATCACGGCCGTCGAATCTACGTTGCTGTCATTCCCGAGTACGAGGTGTCGAAAGTGCGTAAGGCGCGTCAGGAATCGGCGAGAAAAAGCACCGCTGCTTCTTTAGACGTGAAATGCGTCACTGAATCGGGTTAGGACTGCCAACAGTACAGCGTCGTAGGGGAGAAGGGCGAGCGTCGCCGACGCGTGTTGAAGGGGGAGGGCGGGGGCAGCGTCTTGATGCGTGTACGTGCTTGTATGTCGGTCAGCGAGTGTTGTGTGGTTGTGTCTGTCGCTATCGCGTATCCTTCTCTGATGTCCAGGAGTGCTGGCCTTCTCTCTCTCTCTCTCCCATTTGGCATTTCACGCCTTCACTTGCATGGGTGGGTGTTCGCGACGGCGGAGCAAAGCCACACACACACGCACAGACAGACATACACATACGCACGCACAGACGCCGTTTGCCTCTTGTGTTGCTCGCCCAGTCTCCACTATGTGGGCCTCTGTCGGCAGTGCGGCGTCGACTTCACACGTGCTCACAAATCAGGAATAGCCCCCTGGAACACAACGGCAACGAACGAAAAGTCTAGCAGCGTCCCTCATCTCTGTTTGCGCCATGCTCGTTCCGTGACTAGAGCACACATACTATGATGATATATGTGTGTATGTCTCTCTCGTAGCACAAGGAGGCGAAGGCGGGGAGGGGAGGGGAGGGGGGGAGGGAGGCTACGATATTTGTGACCTGAGTGCTCTTCAACCGCCACATTGCGTCTCCTGTTTTCGCAACCCTCTGAACGCCGCCTTGTTTCTCTTTTCGTGAAATGCGAGCGCCTTTCCGCCACACACACCGTCTCACTTCTCTACCTCTTCCTCGTATTGCGGGGTCTTGTTGCTGCTCACGTGTCCTTCGGACCAACCTCCCCTTTCTCCTCGCTTCGATTTCCTGTGTGTCGTACGTACGCGAGCGCAAGACCATCCGGGACCTTTCACACGTTGATCAGTCATGTGGACCACGAGCATGGCACTCATGAGCAAGCGCTCCATGAAGTATCAAACCAAGCTACGTCACCGATTTCGAAACCCATCCGTGCTTCCGCTAAAGCAGACAAAAGCGCAGCGTGACGAGACTATTCGCTCAGTGCTGCAGGTGCGCAACATCAACCCCGCCAACCAGTCGTCGTACCGTTATGTCGAACAGCGCCTCTACTCGACCGGGTCTCGACTCGATCGCGAGGGAGTGAAGCTGAATACAACGTACGCTCTTCAAGGCCTTGGCGACTTGGAGCCTCTACGCAACAGCAAGAGCTTCGGTTTTTCGGAGCGCGAGGCACTCAAGTACGACTCGCTGCAGCAAGCAGCCAAGTACGAGGCTCCGCCCGTGCCCTTCACGCCGTTGGCAGCGCGCAAGCTCGCCGAGGGAAAGCTGTGGCCTAGCGCGCCTGAGCCGGATGGGATGCTAAGCAAAGAGGTTCCCTATCTGCGCCACCGAGCGAATATGTCCCCGTCCGCGCAGACCTTCGCGGATAAGATCGCCTATCATCTTAGGCGCTCCCTCAAAGCCTGCCCTGCCCACATCGCCGAGCAGATGGACTTTGCGCAGTTGATCATCGAGGAGGTGATCGCGTCACGCCGCTCCAAGTTGGTGTACATCGTGTGGGCCACCGTTGACCCGGCCGCGCGCTTTGCGATGGAGCCGCAACTGCACCGCCTCAATCACTGGGTGCAGCGGCTCATCATGGAGCGCATTCGAACCCGGCCGAACATTCCGCAGATTGCATGGGTCTGGAACGGTGGCCGGCTGGAGCGCGAGCTGCCGCGCGAGCTAAAGGAGGAGATGCAGGCGTACGCCAGCGACAACTCGTCGACGCTGGAGATGCGGGTCAGGTATCTAAAGGAGATGGACACGGTGAACCAGCGCATGCGCAACATCCCATGGTTCATGCCGTACCTCTGGAGCAAGGAGGAAAAGGCGGGAAAGACGCGGCGCATGCGCAAGGACTTGGAGGAATATGAGCAGCGACGCCTGGCGGCGAAGAAGGATCAGCGAGAGTCGGAGCGGGACATGAGTGGACGAAGCGTGGCCCCGCAGATTGGCGCCCCTCCTGCCTACGTCCGCTAAAAAGGCTCATGCCCTGCGATTTTGTTGTTTCTCCGCTGCTGTGCGCGCTTGTTTTCAACTTTGCCTTTCCCGTCGTTCCCTTTTTTTGTTCATGCGCCGCGTCAATGTGCTCGCCTCTCCCTTGGTTTTACTATGGCCAGGCACGACGTAACTCGTCCGCCTTTTTCTCTCCATCCCTGCTCGTCTCGGCACACTCTTTTCTCGCA